>NC_045794.1:4213166-4516196 GCF_009873245.2 Balaenoptera musculus | reverse complement strand
CCCATTAATTTCATGCACTGAAGACAGTTATTGATTTGTTTGCATTTCCCTAAGTTGAATAGAATAGATTCAACTGGATGAGAATTCCACTGGGGAAAATGAACAGATGGTGAAAAGACATTTATTTAGGGCCCATCAGAATAATCACCAATGTAAAGACAATAGTTATAAGTTTAAATAGTATTTTTTAATGATACTGTCAATTTGTGGATTGGCAAATTACGACATACATGAATTTATCTTGAATGTGACTTTTAAATTTTATTTTTGATTGTAACTGCAGCAGTATTTTCTTTCCTTAAACTTAATTTAAATAAATATGTGAAGGAACACATCACAAAGTTGGCATTAGTCAACAGAGAGGCATGGGACAGACTGGTTAAGGATATGGGTTTGGGGGCTTCCCTGGTGGCGCAGTGGTTGAGAATCTGCCTGCCAATGCAGGGGACACGGGTTCGAGCCCTGGTCTGGGAAGATCCCACATGCCGCGGAGCAACTAGGCCCGTGAGCCACAACTACTGAGCCTGCGTGTCTGGAGCTTGTGCTCCGCAACAAGAGAGGCCGCGACAGTGAGAGGCCTGCGCACCGCGATGAAGAGTGGCCCCCGCTTGCCGCAACTAGAGAAAGCCCTCGCACAGAAACGAAGACCCAACACAGCCAAAAATAAATAAATAAATAAATAAATAAATAAATAAAGAATATGGGTTTGTATTCTGTCCTCCACTCACTCGTTTATGGCCATGGGCTAGTTAACTTCACCTGAATCTCAGTTTCTCCATCTGTAAACTGGGGATAATAATAGTACTGGACTTTAAGGTTCCTGTGAGAGTCATCTAAACACTCAGTAAAGGTGAGTTCAAGGAGCTAAAACAAAAAATGTAAATTGCAAAACTTGTGACGATTTTGCCAAAGTAAAATCAGACCAAGACCATTCGGTTTGCGTAATATTTTAAAATTTGAACAGAACGTTATCTTCATCACATTATCATGTTTTGCTGTAGATTTACTATTTCAAATATTTTATATTAATTTTTGTTTTATCGAAGGAAATGTTTTAGACATTCATGCATTTTTGCAAATCTATAAATTGCAAAATGTTTTTTGTCGTATGTGGTAATAGCAGGGATAGGGATGGGGAACAGTGGACTTTGCATTAGGGTATAGTTTTATGAGTTATAATCCTGAGGGGGGAGAATGCCAGGTTTAAATCCGGAAAACTGCTTGGAGGAGGTGACCTAAAAGTAATAAGGAGGTAGTGAGTGACCTATGGGGAGGAGAATTTCACCAGGCCTTGGGTAGGCTGCTGGACTCTGGTCCACCCACTCAGTGATGCAGGCAGGATTCAGAAAGTCAAACCTGAATGCTCTGGGCTAAAGTTGGTTGCAAATTTTTCAGAACAAAGATCCCAGACAATATGACCTTTTGTGATGGTTACGAAATCCATACTGAAGGCATTAGATTAAAAAATACAGCTGATTTAGAAGTTGACCTTATAGTTAGTTGGTAGTCACAACGTCACCGCATCACAATATTACCTGCAGTGCCGTGGCGTTTTGCTAGTTTTTGAGGCAGAGTAAAAAGAAAAACACCGTGTCCGTGTTAGAAAAAAAGTAAAAGAAATGTTTCTGGAAATGTTCTTGGATACTTGATCGAAACCTTTCCAGGACACTTCTGGTATTGAGCCCAGATACACAGGATAGAATAAAAGGTGCTGTGGAAGAGACATTAGCCCAGGGCTCCTCACATGCAAGTCACCTGTTAGACGACCTTGCAGTCCTCAAGTTCAAGAAACTACACCCTGGCCCTCTAACTGGTTTTCCCTCAAGCCCACCCAGACCTGGTTCTGCCCCTTCCCCTCACCCTGTCGTCAAAGATGCTTGGGGCCCAGCAATCCCACTGGGTCCTGGGTCCCCAAGACCTCATGATAAAACCTCTCTTCCCCAAATGACATTCAAGGATCCTTACCTTCACGGAGGTGAGATTTTGTTTCTTTCTTGCTTTCAAAATCGGGAAGGATGTCAAACTGCATTTCCTTGGGTTTTTAGCATCCATTTCAGTCCTGCAGAAGGAGAGTGAAACGTAAACTGGTGTTCAGAGCAAAATATAAGTAATGGTCCCCACCCGGGATAGGAAGAAGGCAGGGCAGGCTTGGAGAAGAAAAGGCGGCAGGTCTACAAGCATGGCCGAGGCGCCACTGCTCCTCCTGTCTCCCTTCTGGTGGCTGATGGGATTGGGAGAGGGGACACCTGGGCATCATCCTCATGGGCTCAGGGCAGAGGGACACAGGAGTCAAGGGTGGGCAAGGAACTAGTGAGGAGGTTAGCAGCTTAGGACACGGAGCAGAAAGCCCCACTTCTGCCTACTGACTGCAGGGTAAACCATTCTCTTCTCACAAGTATCTTCCCCCTAAAACATGCATCGATTGGTGGTCACCTGGTAGCTTAAAGCCTCTAGAAAAAGAAAAGGGGACAATTGGTAGAAATGCTTTTTCTGGATCTCATCTGGCTATGTTTTCACCTTCTTCCTTCAGAGCACACCTCCGTGAATAATTAACTCACGGCAAGGTGAAAAGCTGACTCCCGTAAGTTTACGGAATCTAGTTAAAGTGGTGATTTGGGGAAGTGGAAGGTCAAGTCTTAGAGGGCTCTCATGCCACTGTCACTCTCCTGTTCCGTCAGAAGACCACTGCTGAGACTCCACTCTGTTCCTTGGAAGCCCCCCTTTCAGACCCTCACCCTATCAAGAGCCAAAGGAGTTAAGAATCCACAAAATAGGAACAGAACAGGGACCAAAGCAAATGTTATCACAGCTTCTGCAAATCACTCCATCCATAGGTTCTTGGGGACAAGTTAATAAGTGGTGACAGCATCACAACTGTGAAGTCATTCAGAGGATTGAAGACAAATCTCACCAATGGTTATTGCAGCCTAGTATTGAAAAATCATAACTTGTCGATGTATCACGAGAAGTTTTTAAAAAAAATGGCACATATGTATTATGGAACATGATGCAATCATTTAAAAAATGAGGTAGATCATCGGTATGCCCATAATATATTAAGTAAAAACAGTAGAACAATATGTAGAAGGTGATTCCATATCTAAGAAAACAAGATGTTTCCATACAATACAGCATATTGAAGGGTCTAGAAAAAATAAACTGTAAAAAGCAGTTACCTCAGAGGACTGGGACTGGTTAGTGGGAATGTTCATTTTCACAGACACACACACTAAAATGAAAAAAATCCCATGCAAAAGCAAATTAAAAGTAATAGTCACTGCAAATGATCATAGCTTCATCTCTTCCTTCCTTCCTACAAGCATTTGCTGAGATAATTTCTTCGATAAACAAGACAAGGCCTGTGCTCTCAAGGAGAGCTCATTATCAAAGAGTGGGGATACGTGGAAATGGGTCCTGACGATGCCGGTGATCAATGCAGCGCTAGAGGTGAAACGGAGCCTATGGTCCTTCCCCACCCGGCCCCGTGTCCTCAGCCTGCCTTTTGTCTGTGGAAAACATTTAGCCAAAGAATAAGTTTAATCAGAGAAGTGAGAAAATGCAGAAACAGAGGAAAACATCAAAGGAGACCAAATAATAATATAGTCATTAAGCATAGTCAAGGACCTTTAGTTCCTCCTCAAGGGCTACAGATAATATTCTGAGCCATATCCTGTGAGCTGTCTTATAGATACTGAAACCCCCGCCAGGTGGAAGAAGTTAACTACATGTTGACCAGGCTGTAGCCATGATATAAGCTGCCACAATTCCAAGAATTGGCCTCAAAGAAGTGGAAACAAACTGACCCTAAAACTGAAGACTAACTGTACCTAAAACAATCGAGATGAAGCTGGTCAGACCACCCACGACCAATTTCAAGATGCCTGTCAGAGCTGACTGGGCTGTTTCTGCAGGTAGCCCCCTCCCTCTGTCTATAAATGCTCTTGCCCCCTGATTGTCGGGGGGGGGGGAGTTGGCCTTTGGACAGGCGTCCACCCTCCCCACCCCGGTTGCCGGACTCTGAAATAAAGCATCTTTTCCTTTCCCACCAACACTTACCCCTTGAGAACTGGCTTTCGAGCGGCGAGCAACCGGACCTGGGTTTGGTAACAGAAGGATGTGCAGGGAGGGATGCAGACCTGATCGAGTGCACACCAAGGTGACTGACTCTGCTGGGAGAGCTGAGGCAGCCTTCCCCCCTGCGCACAGCAGAACTGTCTTTGCAGAACAACAGGCCAGGTGCGGAGTCAAGGGCAGGGGGATGAGACTACACAAAGCACAGAAGTATGAAAGAGCACTGCTTTTTCCAGAAGTTGCGAGCACAGTTACTGGACATTGCTGGTGGAGGGCCAGGGAGGGGGCTAGACTGTAAAAGGCCGCATGGTCCATTCAGGTCATGGGGGCCCATGTGGCCCATCTAAGCCTGAGGGACAAGGTCAGGTTTGTGTTTTAGGACCATCTCTCTGGCAATAGCAGGGGGCACGGTCCAGAGATGCTCAGGGTGGAAGCTTTCTTGTGCATCCAGGACAAGGGCTTCAACCAAGACCATGAGAGTGAAGACAGGGTACAACTTGGGGATCATTTGGGAAACAGAACTGGTAGGATTTAGGTCATCAATTCGACGTGGGGTTTGTAAAATCCAAACGCTGGGGAGGAATGAATATGATTTTTCCTGCCAAGGGTCGGTACCCAGCGCTCCTTCCACATACTTCACGGGGATGTGGAAGACAATCGAAGTCAACGTGTGTCTTTCCAAGCAACCGGAGCTCTTTCCTCGGCTCAGCTTTGGTGGCTCTGTAGGTGAAGAGAACCGAAGACTTGAAGGAAAAGCTAGGAACCCTGGAGTCTGGTCTCCGTGCTGCCCCACATAGATTCTGAGCAGATCACTTGTCCTCTCTAAACAGTCTCCCTCGTATCCACGGGGGACTGGTTCCAGGAACCCCAAGGACACCAAAATCCAGGGATGCTCAAGTCTCTTACATCGAATGGCATAGTCCAGTCAGCCCTCCGTATTCGCGGGCTCTGCATCCACAGATGCGGCTCTTCTCAGTTTCCCCATCAGTAAGATGACTAAACAGGACTCGATGAACTCTAACGTGCCTTCCAGTTCTAAGCCGCTTTGATTCTAACTCTATTAAATATTGGGGTGGGGGGAAGTTCTGCTGTGACTTATTCCCTAATTTCCCCCCTTTGGATAATGCTGTGGTTATCAAAGATCATTCTGTGCCTTTCTTAATGCATCCAACCTGGCTTCCACTTAACCCATCACACTTAATTCATCCTTAAAGCTTCCCAAATGCCACTTTTTATCCTTGAAATATGTGGCGAGCTATGTAGGAAAAGAATTAAAATACATTATATATCTTGTTTATACCTGTTGCCTGAAGGTTTAAAGCTAGAGCCAGAGTGAATATTGCTTTGAGAATTGAAACCACAAATTTTAAATTCCTATTATTTTACACACAGATCAGAGTTTTCCTACCTCTACAGCCCATACCCATCTCCTTCCTCTGGATTTCAACACTTTTGTCTGTGGAGATCATTTTCTCACTTGGTCAACACTGTTAGTGTTATCTTACACGTGTATATTTTTATCTTGTCGATCTCCTGGGGGGCAGGAATGGTGAGATTTTATTTTATTTTATTTTATTTTATACTTTATTTTATTTCATTTCATTTTTTATATTCCTCATGAGGGCAAGAGCAGGGACTTGTATTTGAAACCTCTTGGTACAAATTTGCCAAAAGGAGAGATATCTAAGATAGTTTAGGTCAATTCATCCAAAATGTTCAGACCACCGTGTGCCAGGTACTTGTGCTAAGCATGGGGGATTCAGAGATAATAAAACAGGATCCTTGCTTTTAAGGAGTTCAAAATCTGGTGGGCAAGACAGACCATAAGCAGTGGTACCACACTACTGCAAGCATAGTACTCTATACATAATACACTATCTGTGTATACCGAACTTCAAAGCCGGGAAAGGAAATACATCTTTTGAGATTCACCTATTGTGATTTCAGTATTTCTACTGCACTTGCCAGTAGCTTGATCTTTATGCCCGGGGACCACCTTTCGGGCAGAAATTGTGGCAATATACAACTTGCAGGGACTCCCTCTGCATTTCTGTGAACAGGAGATGATGTACTTAACACGTCTCTGCCAAAGAGAACTCCTCGGCCCCTGTGCAATTATCCCTGAAACTCTTCATGGTCCACAGACTCACAGATTCTTGAGAGCTGGAAGAGTTTTAGAGGGCATTTCCCCAATTCTCCCACCCCTGGCTGGGAATCTTCTCAAGAGTGTCCCCCGTAATCATTCATCTCTGCTTGACTATTTCTGGGACAGAACTTACTGTTTTTTTCCAGGCAACCCATTTCACACCGAGCTGTTAATTTACATGCGGTTGGGGCTCCATCAGTGCTGACTAGAGGAAATGACCTCAGACAACATCTTTCACCCTCTCTTCTACCTGCTCGTCTCCAGGCATCCCTGTGGTTTTCTTTCAAATCCCTCCTCATATGATGGAGCATCTGTGTGAAGGAGAAAGCCTGGATTGTGGTGGTCCCTCTCTATTTTCTAATTTTTTACGACCTCTCTTAAAATGGCTACAGTTTTCTAGAGTCTAGATTCTGTTAGGCGGCCAGAACTCTGCACCCCGTCACCTGGTCACTGATTTTCTATAAAGCAGCCTAGACTAGTATTTGTTGTTTTTCGCTGTTAAAACACACTCATTTTGGATCTGGGGTCAGCTAAAACCGCTGACTCCCAGCACTGGTCCTCCACATGCTGAGATGCATGCATTCCAGTCCAGAAGCTGACAACAACAGCAGATGGAAAGGGGCTGGCACATTAAGCTCCCTTCATGTTTATCACTATCCTCTTTGATAAGGACCAAAACAGAGAAAGGAATTAACAGACTTAAGTCACAGAACCAACTTGGCAGAATACGTGTTTGGAGAATTCCTTAGAACTCCTAGATTTTATGGACCCACCACATGTAGGTGATTAAACCCCTCAAGCAAGACTGGTAACCGAGGACACTTACATTGTCCTTTTGTAGTTTGAACTTTCTATTTAAATGACTTCACACTTTTGCCAAGTCTTCTTTTAAGCCTGAACAGTGAAGCTTGAGTTAAGATTGTTGACCATCAGTCATTTAAAAGTCAGAGGGGCCACAAGTTACTTAAGCCCTGAATTGCCTGATGGACATTTCAAACACCACAAATTAACTACAGACTTTTAAAAAAATTCCCCAATTTTGCACTGTTCATCCTATTTTAAGAAAAAAACTTTGCTAAGACTGGGAATTACCCTCGAGTGGCAGGTACCACCTGACACCACAGGGTGGCCCGGGATGTACAGCAGGCACGTGGGCTGCTCGGAATAGGCCAGATCCTC
Source organism: Balaenoptera musculus (assembly GCF_009873245.2). Lineage (NCBI taxonomy): Eukaryota > Metazoa > Chordata > Mammalia > Artiodactyla > Balaenopteridae > Balaenoptera > Balaenoptera musculus. The sequence goes on along the minus strand of NC_045794.1, from coordinate 4,508,800 downwards.
GTGGACGTAAGGCTTGGGGTCGCAGACCCGCTTTTGGTGACCAAGTCGGATGAGACGTGCAATTAATATTAAAAAAAAAAGGGAGAAAGCTCTGTGCCCCAAGTTGTCGGGGTCAGGGCTGGAAACAGCGTCCGGATGGGTCTTCTTTTTTTTTTTTTTTAAGTATTTGTTTATTTATTTATTTATGGCTGTGTTGGGTCTTCGTTTCTGTGCGAGGGCTTTCTCTAGTTGCGGCAAGCGGGGGCCACTCTTCATCGCGGTGCGCGGGCCTCTCACTATCGCGGCCTCTCTTGTTGCCGAGCACAGGCTCCAGACGCGCAGGCTCAGTAATTGTGGCTCACGGGCCCAGTTACTCCGCGGCACGTGGGATCTTCCCAGACCAGGGCTCGAACCCGTGTCCCCTGCATTGGCAGGCAGATTCTCAACCACTGCGCCACCAGGGAAGCCCCGGATGGGTCTTATGAGTTCCCTAAAATCCATCTCTCCGCATCCCACACTCAGCCCAAGCCAGCGATGCAAAATTATCCTAATGGAAAAGTATATTGCTTAGGGCTGTAGGTGTGCAGATTTCTAAGGCTACACACTTAGGCCAAGGGAAGAAGCTCATGATCAGAAGAAAGCAGTTGATAATTAGGAGGCCTTGGACGAGTCACTTCGTGTTTGGCACTTCAGTTTTCTCAGTAAGAAAATGGGGGGACTTCCCTGGCGGTCCAGTGGTTAAGACTTTACCTTCTGATGCAGGGGGTGCGGGTTTGATCGCTGGTGGGGAGCTAAGATCCCACATGCCTCGTGGCCATAAAACCAAAACATAAAACAGAAGCAATATTGCAACAAATTCGATAAAGACTTTAAAAATGGTCCACTTCAAAAAAAAAAAAAAAAAAGAAAAGAAAAAAAAAAGAAAATGGGAATAAAAATTCTACTCTTAGACACATTTCTCCTCACACCCAAAATTTTAGGAGTTAATGAGATTGACCTTTGAAGAGCATTATACAATACAAAAGTTAGTAATTATAGAAGGAAGCAATTAAAATAGTGCAAATTTAAGGTGTTTAGCTTAAGAAATACATGTCAGAGAAGGGATATCTACAGGTATCACATCCAGCAATGAGGATTCATGCTTCTTAGAGACATGTCTATAATTTGAGTCCTTTGTCATTAAGGAGATAATGAGGCCATGCTTTGATATTATGATCTGAAAATAAAACTAACAACAATAACAACAACAATAAAAATAATAAGTATAACAATGTTGGGCTGTGAGGATGCAGCTGCTTGGAGCGAAGTCTGAAATGGTACTTGCCTCCTCTCCGCACCCACATCCGCCCTTCCCTCCTTGGGCCCACACCCCTTCTCCTTTTCTGCACTGTCCCCTGTCACTCTCGCGCTGCCCCACCTTCCACCCTCATTGCCCCGATGCTCTGACGTGCTTCCCCCCCTTACTTGGTGCCCTTTGGGGTGGGAGGTGGGAGGAACTGCATCGGGTCTGCGCCGACTGCGGGCGCTGCCCCTCGGACCTGTAACTGCAGGGTGCAGGTGGAGGATCACACCCTCCTCCCGTCGCTATAGAAACTGTTTCTGCCCTTTTTGTGACTTGAGCTGAAAGGCTTGGACTCTGGTCTCGTCCCAAACCACCTTTCACATCAGCCCGGAGAAACACATCTCTTTTCCTCCTGCTCCCATTCTCTTGTCCCTGTTCTTTAAAGTTTGGGACAAGAATTGAAGGACATCCCGAGGATACAGAGACTAGAGTTGATTGAACAGACTCTTGAAGTAATCCCTACCTTTCCCCCTTCAAAAAAGTCTGTGGTTATCAGAAGCACATAGTAAAAGTTATGGATAAAATCTATTCATCAGATGAACATTTTTTGAGCACTTACTCTGCACCAGGTTTTTTTTTTCTTTTTTTAACATCTTTATTGGAGTATAATTGCTTTACAGTGTTGTGTTACTTGCTGCTGTATAACAAAGTGAATCAACTATACGTATACATATATCCCCATATCCCCTCCCTCTTGCGCCTCCCTCCCCCCTCCCTATCCCACCCCTCTAGGTGGTCACAAAGCACCGAGCTGATCTCCCTGTGCTATGCAGCTACTTCCCATTGCTATTTTACATTTGGTAGTGTATATATGTCAATGCCACTCTCTCTCACTTCGTCCCAACTTACCCTCCCCCCTCCCCACGTCTTCAAGTCCATTCCCTACGTCTCCGTCTTTATTCCTGTCCTGCCCCTAGGTTCTTCAGAACCTTTTTTTTAGATTCCATCTATATGTGTTAGCATACCGTATTTGTTTTTCTCTTTCTGACTTACTTCACTCTGTATGACAGACTCTAGGTCCATCCACCTCACTACAAATAACTCAATTTCGTTTCTTTTTATGGCTGAGTAATATTCCATTGTATATATGCGCCACATCTTTATCCATTCATCTGTCGTTGGACACTTAGGTTGCTTCCATGTCCTGGCTATTGTAAATAGAGCTACAATGAACATCGTGGTACATGACTCTTTTTGAATTATGGTTTTCTCAGGGTACATGCCCAGTAGTGGGGTTGCTGGGTCATATGGTAGTTCTATTTTTAGTTTTTTAAGGACCCTCCATACTGTTCTCCATAGTGGCTGTATCAATTTACATTCCCACCAACAGTACAAGAGGGTTCCCTTTTCTCCACACCCTCTCCAGCATTTATTGTTTGCAGATTTTTTGATGATGGCCATTCTGACTGGTGTGAGGTGATACCTCATTGTAGTTTTGATTTGCATTTCTCTAATGATTAGTGATGTTGAGCATCCTTTCATGTGTTTGTTGGTAATCTGTATATCTTCTTTGGAGAAACGTCTATTTAGGTCTTCTGTCCATTTTTGGATTGGGTTGTTTGTTTTTTTGATATCGAGCTGCATGAGCTGCTTGTATATTTTGGAGATTAATCCTTTGTCAGTTGCTTCGTTTGCAAATATTTTCTCCCACTCTGAGGGTTGTCTTTTCGTCTTGTTTATGGTTTCCTTTGCTGTGCAAAAGCTTTGAAGTTTCATTAGGTCCCATTTGTTTATTTTTGTTTTTATTTCCATTTCTCTAGGAGGTGGGTCAGAAAGGATCTTGCTGTGGTTTATGTCATAGAGTGTTCTGCCTATGTTTTCCTCTAAGAGTTTTATAGTGTCTGGCCTTACATTTAGGTCTTTAATCCATTTTGAGTTTATTTTTGTGTATGGTGTTAGGGAGTGTTCTAATTTCATTCTTTTACATGTAGCTGTCCACTTTTCCCAGCACCACTTATTGAAGAGGCTGTCTTTTCTCCATTGTATATTCTTGCCTCCTTTATCAAAGATAAGGTGACCATGTGTGTGTGGGTTTATCTCTGGGCTTTCTATTCTGTTCCATTGATCTATAATTCTGTTTTTGTGCCAGTACCATACTGTCTTGATTACTGTAGCTTTGTAGTATGGTCTGAAGTCCAGGAGCCTGATTCTTCCAGCTCCGTTTTTCTTTCTCAAGATTGCTTTGGCTATTCGGGGTCCTTTGTGTTTCCATACAAATTGTGAAATTTTTTGTTCTAGTTCTGTGGAAAATGCCATTGATAGTTTGATAGAGATTGCATTGAGTCTGTAGGTTGCTTTGGGTAGTATAGTCATTTTCACAATGTTGATTCCTCCAATCCAAGAAATGGTATATCTCTCCATCTGTTTGTATCATCTTTAATTTCTTTCATCAGTATCTTATAGTTTTCTGCATACAGGTCTTTTGTCTCCTTAGGCAGGTTTATTCCTAGGTATTTTATTCTTTTTGTTGCAGTGGTAAATGGGAGTGTTCCCTTAATTTCTCTTTCAGATCTTTCATCATTAGTGTATAGGAATGCAAGAGATTTCTGTGCATTAATTTTGCATCCTGCTATTTTACCAAATTTATTGTTTAGCTCTAGTAGTTTTCTGGTAGCATCTTTAGGATTCTCTATGTATAGTATCATGTCATCTGCAGTGACAGTTTTACTTCCTCTTTTCCGATTTGGATTTCTTTTATTTCTTTTTCATCTCTGATCGCTGTGGCTAAAACTTCCGAAACTATGTTGGATAATAGTGGTGAGAGTGGGCAGCCTTGTCTTGTTCCTGATCTTAGTGGAAATGGTTTCAGTTTTTCACCATTGAGAACGATGTTGGCTGTGGGTTTGTCATATATGGACTTTATTATATTGAGGTAAGTTCCCTCTGTGCCTTTCTGGAGAGTTTTTATCGTAAATGGGTGTTGAATTTTGTTGAAGGCTTTTTCTGCACCTATTGAGATTATCATATGGTCTTTATCCTTCAATTTGTTAATATGGTAAAAGCAGGAAAACAGTTGAATGACAGCAGCATCACCTGGAGGAATATACAGTCTGGTCCATGGAGGAAACAGACATTCAAATAAAAATTTTTTAAGGAGCCAAGTTGATTTTCAGTCTTCAAGGACAAATAGGAATTAGCAATGGAAAGAAGGCAAATAAGAACTATCTGAAGACCTGGAGCCACGGGTACTAGCACCCAGTGTGGTGTGGCAGGGGGTCAAAGGTGAATGTGGGCAGCATGGGACAAGGTTGAAGAAGTGGACAGGGGCCAGCCTGATTCGAAATAGCTTGTGAACTAAACAGGCTAAGGGGTATGTGTGTGGATTTTAAGCAGAGGGGTGTTTGGGCTCAGATTTTATTTTAGGAAACTCCCTCTGGCTAGAGTGGCTTGACGGGTAGGCCCGAGTCGGTTACCAGCCAAGGCAAGGACGCCCGTTAGTAGTCAGAGTAAAGGCATCAAGTGGAAGGAGAGAGCAGTTTTGAGAAATGCAGGAAATGGACCAGAGCTTGCTGACCGGATGTGAAGGGTGCAAGTGCCTGAGGCACCTCAGTTGACTGACGGTGATGCTATTTACTAACAGAAAATATAGGAGGGAAAACGCCTGGGGAGGGGGAGATGTTATTGATTCAGTGATGACTTACGTCTAATGATCAAGTGGTCTGTGTCAAGAGCAAGGTCTGGGCTAAAGATACTGACTTGGCCGTCACTGTCACACTGGGGACCTTGGAACTTGAAGTTGCCCAAACTTTGAAAGAAAAAAGGCCCGGGGGGAAAAGAATGGAATCTCACAGAATATGGTATGGTAGTGAGAGCTGTGGGTGTAGGTGACACAAAAGACTAGCAAGCCACAAACAATTAAGAGTAGGCAGGGAGGCGGGGACAAAAGTACAAAAGAATGGTGTCTTACAGGCCCAGAAATAAAATGTACTAAGCAGGGTATAATGAATAGGGTCTATAAGATAAGGTGAGAAAGTGTACCCTGGGTTTGGCAACAGAAAGGTCATGAGTGCTTTCTGCAAGGCCAGTTTTGACACACTTTAAGGTAATTTTCAGTGGAAACTACTAATATCAATAGCATAGAGAAAACACGTTCATCAAGCTGGTCCAGATGATTAATTAATGATATTAGTACTAACACAGGGTAGGCTCTTAATAAATGTTTGTTAAACTGCAGCATACAGAGTACCTCAATACCGTGTCCCTGGGAAACACGTTTCCAAGAGCGGGTGGGGAGGGGTAGGTGAGGGGGTGTAAGACAGTAGAAAATATACACTTGATAAGAAAAAATATATATAATAGCAGTAGGCAAATGCTCACTTTAATCATAATTCTAAATACTTATCTTCACATTAACATAGATATTTCATTAACGAAGAACTGAGCTAAGTATTATATATTTTTTAATGGTTAACATGATTCAAAGTATTTTTATTAAAAATTGAAATTTGGTTTGGTTGAAGTTCTCACCGTAAATATAAAATATCTATCGCTATTTCTACTCACAGTGGATTAGGGCCTAAGCTTCCTGAAGGGCTGTACTATCTAATACAACAGGGGTGACAGGTACTTGACAGCCAGCCTCGAAAGCACAGGCTTAATGTAAAAGTGACGACTTTAAGAAACAGCTTTTCCCATTTATATTTACAACAAAAAGGCTAATATTTTTTTGCAAAGCACTCATTTTATCATGAAATGTAGAGACAGATGGATGCATTAGTATCAAGGAAAAGTGCATATCACAACTTTTTCACTTTTATTAAAGGTTTTGACAATGAGGGCTTCGTAAAATGTCACGAAATTCTATTTGCTATCTAACCATCTACTTCGAAGTAGGAGACATACACTCTAGCATAGCAACTGTTTTAATATGGAAAATTATTCTGAATTCTTAATATAAAAACATTTGGCTAAAACATGAAACATCATTGCAACAAAATTGACAATGCAGGTTAAGTAACTTATAAGATTTCAGAAATGTCTCCTGGGAGAAATGGGAATTTTCCTTCTGCCAGATAAACTCCGCACAGTTAAATTTCAGGTGCCGTAAACCAGACAAAGCCAGAAAGAAGCATCGGGCATGTTACTAGGAAAGAACATGTAACGGGGACATCCTCTGTGTCAAATTGACGGCCACGTAATGACAATGACCTATTATATACATATAAGGGAAAGAGAATATGCTCTTCAGAAGGGAATGACATTCCAAGATAATTCTTATAAACAAACCTCTTACTGAAGTCTCAGATAGCTTTTCAGAGAACAATCACAAAACAGGTAGAGATCATTTATACAACGTTAAAGGATTCATTTATATTACAATACCCTCCTCAAATATAAACACAAATATAAACATGCTTATGAAAGTGAGATCTTCTTAATCAAACATTTTCTTGCCACTACACTCAGCTACTAGCAGCATTTGGATGCAAAGGTTTAACTCGTGCTAATCGGGACAAGCCAAGGCGGAGACTCTGAGTTGGAGACTTCACAGACACTCCTGCCAGTGGGCTACTGCTGCTGCTTCCGGACACCGCTGCAAGAAGACAGATCACCTGATGCTGAGAACGTCAGAAATCTCGTAACAAAGGTCAGTTTATAAAACAGAAGAGGCCAAAAAAGGAGTTAAGCGTTGCTCTGCTATGCAGCTTCTATCAAGTTACATATTAGATCAAAAGAACAGGAAGTACTAAAGAGCAGAAAATATATAGCATTGCATATTCTCAAACGTCCTTAGAGGCCAAGGTAATGACACCAAAACTTTAAATGTGAAAGCTAAATAGGAAAGTTGGGGGCAAAGAACACTGATTGTAAAGACATAAAAAAATGAATGGCATTATAATTTCTAAAGTAGTAGCAAAATCTAACGCATGTTTACAAAATTCTGCAACTTTTACAAGTACTCCTTACAGAATCTATTTTTTCAAATATCACATAACTTTAAATATGACAAATACCATTTTTCTTTATTTGTACTAGTTTCATTTATGCTACCACTCTAATACAGCAATCATTTCCAACGAGTATTAAATTTCAGAATTTATCCACATGTATGTTCGTAGCTGATCATGATTTTAGCCGTAGTAAGTACAAGTGTGTGTACTGTTTTCATACAAAGGTTTTATGAACGTCTCCATGTTTCCAGCCATCTGATTTATCATTCTTAATTGCACACACGTGCCACATATTGATCGAATTCCTACAACACACTTCTGGGTTGTTTCTAGTTTTTCACCACTTTTCTATAAATGGCTATAAAAAAATCACTTACTACTGACCACTTACTACTTTTCCTTCTTTCGAATTCTTTTTAAGGATTAGTTCCCAAGATTAGTTCCTAAGTCAAAAGATCTATTTATTTTTATGGCTCCTGTCAAGCTGTCCTGTAAAGGGATTATAAATTTATAATAAATAATTATACCTGCTACCCCACAACCCAGAGTGCACTGGTTGATACAGCTTTATTATTTTCTAGTTTGAGAGGTATAAAACAGTATTTCATTACTTTAATTTACATTTCCTTGATTACCAGTGAGGCTGCAATTCTTTTCATATTGGTTTCTAGTTGTACTTCTTGGGGGCAGTGGTATGTTATGTCCTTGGCTCATTTTCCCATTGGAATCTTGCTGGTCTTCTCACATTCGTATAAGACAGGAGGTTAGCTGGCAACCTGAGGGTCAAATCCTGCTCTCAGATATACTGTTTGGTCCACATGGTGTTTTAAAAAGTCCACTTTTAAGATCTAGGAGATTTCACACTAAAATCTGTATTTCTGGCTTCTCTTGAAAAACTCAGACGTGGAAATACGAGGCCCATAATCCTGCATGTTAACAACCGGGTGGAGCCGAGGAACGGCGGCTTCCTTCCAGAGGGCACGCGCTCTCGAGGGCGGCAACGCCCGCTCGCTCACGCTTCCTCCCCAGGCCCAATTCCCTCGCCTCTGTCACCTGCCCGGCCCTTCCCCACAATGAATTTATAAGCACTTTGTGTTTTATGACGTGACTCTTTACCTATCAATCCATTATTTCTTTTTTATCTTTTTGCTTATGCTACCTTCAAATTTCTACAGACATTATATCAATACTTTTAAACTTCTTTTGTTGTGGAATCACTAATTATTCTCAGAAGAAATACACTAAGGATTATCCTTGAACTGACAGAGCTTCATTATTTCAGTAACTAATCTTCCGGGACTTTCCTGGTGGCGCATTGGTTAAGAATCCGCCTGCCAACGCGGGGGACACGGGTTCGAGCCCTGGTCTGGGAAGATCCCACATGCCGCGGAGCAACCAAGCCCATGTGCCACAACTACTGAGCCTGTGCTCTAGAGCCCGCGAGCCACAACTACTGAGCCTGCGTGCTGCAACTACTGAAGCCCACACGCCTAGAGCCCACGCACTGCAACAAGAGAAGCCACCATGATGAGAAGCCCGCGCACCACAACGAAGAGTAGCCCCCGCTCGCCGCAACTAGAGAAAGCCCGTGCGCAGCAACAAAGACCCAACACAGCCAAAAAAAATTTTTTAAATAAATTTTAAAAAATAATATGAGGAAGTGCTCATATATAACATTTACAACTAAGAAAAAAAAAAATCTACTAGTGGTAATTTTCCAAGCCCCTGCCCTTGAGCAGTAAATAAATATACCGTACCTGGTGGGACCCACTTAGGTCTCTTGCTTTCAGCTGGAGGACTTCGTATTTGTAACGGCTTCCTAGTGGCCTCTGAAGAAGGAGAAACCTTTTTCGGTGAGGGCCAAGATTCTGACTTGACAGCAGCAGGAGCAGAATCTACTGAAGTCACTTATTTGAAAAATATACATAAAAAAGGGGTCACAGAGGAAGATAAAGTCTAGCACGTATGTGTGAAAATTATCAAGTTACATAAGCTTATAAGAACTAAAGAAGCAGAATCATAAATTTGAAAAACTCATTAATCAACATTTATTGAGAGTCCAAGAATAGCCATCTTTTATGAGCATTACATGCTGGGAAGTATGGCAAGCATATCATATACATTACCGCTAACCCTTAGAGCTACTCCGATACAGAGGTGACTACCCTACTGTCAGTTAAGGAGACAGAGAGGTTAAACAATCTGCCTGTAGTTTGAGAGCTAGTAAGCGTCTGAGTCCAGAGTCCACACTTGTAATCATCACACAAGTGTCTCGTCGGAATATGTCAGTGAGACATTTTATTAGGCTCTAGGAATTTACGGTCCAGTCACTAGACTCTAGTAGAAAGGGCAGAAAAGTACAGAGATGCGTACAGTGCAACGTGGTGAGAGAGATGACAGACTCTAGAGGTGGTCACGGGGCAGGGAACCTACATCTAGAAGCATCTTGTCGAGGGCAGTGTAAAAGCAGACCACCTAGACGGCTCTATGGTAACCCAGGTGAGAGGGGATCAGGGCATGAACTAAGGGGGAGAAAGGGGGGAAAACAGCAGAGTGGATGGCTTTTAGTAATTTGAAGGGGGAGGCATGCTGGAGATGAGGGAATAATCATGATTGGCAAGTTCCTGTCAGGAACACACCATCCGATGGCACCATTTACCCAGAGAATGAACACAGAATGGGAGTGGGTTTGGGTTTTTTGTTTGTTTTTTGATGGAGGGAGAAGCAGAATACAAATTCACTTTCAGATAATGCTTGCTTCGAGACACCTAAGTGGCATCTAAGTGCAGGTGCATATGAACATTTTCACTATATGCTCTTCTTAACGTTAACATCTACATTCCCTAGGTCAGCCCCGAACCACAGACTTTTCTGCCGTGGTGGGAATGTTCTGTATTTCGTGCTGTCCAACACGGTAGCCACAAGCCACATACAGTTAGTGAGCACTTGAAATGTGGCTAGCAAAACCAAGGAACTGACTTTTAAATTTTATCTAATTTTAATTAATTTAAATGTGATAGAGCTACTTTGACTAGTGGCTACCATATTGGACACCATAGCTCTTGAAATTTTCTCTATTCAGGGAAAGATTATAACACCTGCCAGGTCAGAGATGCTTAGAGGTTATCAGTACATTATTGGTGGGACTAGAAATATAATCCATCTTTCCAAATTCTTAATCTCATTATTTAGCTGTTAAACTTTACTTCTAATATTACATAGGAAATTTTCTCGGGAAGCAACTTGCTCCAGGGTATATGGAAGACATTAAGTGGCAAACTCCAACCTGGAAACTGAAATTTTATCTTTAGTTTTTAGGATGTTTTGGTGAGAAAGCATAAACAAACATCTAAAGAAAATATGAAATATATTCATGTTAGGTTTTTTTCCTATTGTCAATGACTTTTTCACATCAGTTTGTGGTAGGCGGTCCCTTAAAGAGACCTGTCTCCTAATTCCCAGAATGTGCACATGTTACCTTACACAGCAAAGGGACTTAGCAGGTGTGACTAAATTAAGGATCTGGAGATGGGGAGACTATCCTGAATATCCGATGGCCCCAGTGTACTCACAAGGGTGCTTATAAGTGAAAGTGAGAAGTAGGAGAACGAGAGAGTTATGTGATGGCTCTGAAGGGAGAAGTGGACCACCCGTCAGAGAGCGGGTGGCCTCTAGAAGCTAGAAAAGGCAGGAAAGGGGGTTCTTCTCCCCTTGAACTTCCACAGAGGTACAGAGCTCTGCCAGCAGCTTGATTTTAGCCGAGTGAGGAAAATTTTGAACCTATGACCTGCAGAACGGTAAAGTAATAAATTTGTGTTGATTTAAGCCACTAAATTTGTGATAATTTTTTACAGCAGCAATTGGAAACTAATACACAGCTTTATCTCTAAAAACCCCTACATTTAAAATCTAATTTCTGGAAACCAGATGAATTTGCCAATTGCAAAAAAACACCAATTAAAACCTGGCTAATTGAGAATACAGTGGTGGGAGGAATACGACTCAATCAGTACTTAGTTCTCATTTCTTAGTAAGTACTCAGCACCAGTACTCAGCACCATGCTATTTAAGGTGAGAGCAACGCCCACCCTTAATGAATGGGGTCTGAATAATGGAAAGTTTAGTTTCAAACAGTACATATATTAAACAACCAAGACATAAAAATATCTATCAATAAGTAAAACAAAGCAGGTTAAAGGAAGTTATATTTTACAATAATCTATTGTATATTATGAACTCAAAAATATCCTAACTTCTTTTACACAAGAAACAAATATTCCACATTCAAGTTGTCACAAATTCCAAAAGTTTTATTGTAAAACTGGTTTCTCCTAACTGAATTCATTCTGAAGAAACCACAGGGCCCTAAACACATGACAAAAGGGTTCTCAACTCAAAGACTGAGTCACGTGCGACAGCAGAAAATGAGAATCACGCCAACTTCCCCGTTTAATCACGTGGAGAAAATGTGGTCTAATGGACAGATTTACGCTCTGAATGCACAAGCCTGGGTTCAAATTCTAGCCCCTCGCTTATCAGCTATAAGAATTCCAACAAACGGTTTAACCTCTCAGAGCCTGTTTTGTCGCTGTGAAATGCAGGTGAAGGAGCCACTCAGAGGGAGGCCCAGCATGAAGAGGGACAAACAGTCCGTGCTGGAAGGGTGGTGGGGGGGCTCAGTGCCCCTATCTGCCCGTCTGCCTTCCCCACCCCAGCCTGCTCTCTTCCACGGATCTTAACAAGAAAAGAACGCTGACAAAAGGTTAAGGAGACTAAAGGCAAAGGTGAGAGAAGCACGTTAAGTAAGCAAGCATATCCAGTATGAAGTGACATATGGGGGACTGCTCTTACCCACATTATCCCGTTTGGATTTGGCTTTCTTCTCTTTCTTTTCAACTGGAGATTTCCCTTTCACTTCTTTCTTTTTAATTTCTTTAACTTTATTTTTTCTCACAGTGAAATTTTCATCATCTTCACTCTCACTAAAATCAGAATCGTCCTCAGAATCCTCACCTGAAACAGAAGATTACATACCTCATCTCTAAAAAGTTCTAAAAAGTGAGGCTTCTCGGACTTCCCTGGCAGTCCAGTGGTTAGGACTCCACGCTTCCACTGCAGGGAGTTCAATCCCTGGTTGGGGAACTAAGATCTAAGATCCCGTATGCCGCTTGGCGTGGCAAAAAAAAAAAAAAAAAATGGTGAGGCTTCTAGTGCCTCAATTTCATCTTCTGCACCAGATTCTTGTGCCCCTTTGTGCTATGCTGTTTCCAGGGGCAAAACAATGCATGGTGCCTGGGTCTGGATCCTGGCCCCTCCACTGACATGTCGTGTGACCTGAGACAGGTCCCTAACTTCACCGTGCCTCAGTTTCCTGTATAAAGTAGGGAGAACCCTAAAACCTGCATCACAGGGTTGTTGTGCAGATTAAGTGAGTTAATATAGGTAAAGAATAACATCTGGCATATAGCGAACAGAAGAGCAAGGCTTGCTATTGCTATTATCATTAATTTCCCATCAGTAATCCTTACTTCTGATTTTACCAGTTTAACTCAGCAACCTTTGAGAAGAATGGTTGGGTATAACATTGCTGCTCTTCCAAAACGATAACCTTGATGGTGATAATATGGTAATAATAATAATAATGTTATTATTATAACAGTATTATTATTATAACATTGCTGCTCTTCCAAAACGATAACCTTGATGGTAATAATAACCGTATGCCTTTCCTTAATCACACCAACTTCAACACGCCAGAACAGAAACCCACTGGGAATTGAGAAGAGACTGACCGTACCATAACCATCTTAACTGACAATCCTGTGTATGATTTCACCTGGGACACACCTCTGATTTCCCACAAACTCCTTTCTATTCTGCATGGGATGATACAAGCCAGTGATGGAATGTGTTAAGTAGCTACAGCTTCTGGAAAAAAGCATAGAGAATACTCGAGAGTTAAGCAATGATTCTTCTATTTTTCGGGGGAAGAGAGGATCAGAAAATCATGTCCTGGAAATACTAAACTCTGAAAATTAAGTGTAAATAAGGATTAGCCCTATATTCATAAAAAACCTTTTTACACTTTTTTATACATCATTACAAATGCAGTACATGCTTACTGTAGAAAATGCCGACCATACCAAAAAAGTATTAAGGAAGAAGAAAGCCCACTCCCTAATCTCCTCACTCAGAGATAACCACTGTCATACCCACCATATATAATATCTACCTAACTATCTATATGGAATAATATATTTTATGTAAAAATATATATATATATGAAAATTTTCAAACATACACAACAGTAGATAATAATAAACTACCACCCAGATTCAACAATCATCAATATTTGGCAACATTTGTTTCATCTATCTTCTCTTCCCTTTCCTTCTCAGAGTATATAAAAATAAACCCAAGACACTGCATTATTACATTTCTACATACTTCAGAATGCATCTCTAAAAAACACAGACTTATAAAAAACATGTCATTATCATATCTAATGATATCAACAACAGTTTCTTGGAATCATCTTCTATCCAGCCCATTTAATCACTTTTAATATAGAGCAATATCCCATCCCTTTTTCCCCCATGCCTTTGACATGTTGAAGCAACCAGGTCAGTTGTCCTATGGAATGTCCTACATTCTGGATTGGTCTGTTTTCTTCCTCATGGTGTCATTTAACTTACTCTTGCATTTCCTGTGAGCTGGAATTTTCTCAAGGCTCAAGTAGAATCAGGCTCACATTATTATTATTATTACTTTTTTGGGCAAGAATACACATCATAGGTGATGCTCTGTTCTCCGTATTATGCCAGTCATATCAGAAAGCACAGAATGTATGGCTGCCCCACTCCTGGTTGGTTGAGCTGACGCCGGCCTGAATTCTCCGTTGTAAAGATCCTCGTCAGCCTTCTATTGATGATGTTTGCCTAAATCAATAATGTCATTACAATCTTCAAATTGTGATGTCCTTATTCTATCATTCTTCCCACACAAATAAAATTTTAAAAACAGATAATCAACCCATGTATTCACATAATAGTTACCGTGTTATACAGAATTCACCATATAAGGCCAGCAGATCACATGAAGGCCGCTATAAATAGTACCTTGCAAAATCAAATAATTATTTCTGGACTCCCAAGAGGATCTAGGTTCAGGGAGGGCAAGCAGTGGAGAAGTTTCTCCAAAATTTCAGACTATAGAATCTAGGAGGATACAGCTTCCTATAACCCCAACAGTTACGGTATCTCACGTGCTCTTTTCTTGGCTTGAGAGGATAGACTGTAGGGGCAGGCTATAATGCTATTTAAATAAACTGGAGGTGGGGAGATGGGGCTCCCAGAATCCCAAGTCATCAGCACCTCATACTGGGAAATCTGGAAGGCCCAGACACTCAGGTTATGGATTTGGGGTATCTTTAGATGTCCTTAAGAAAAGCCTTGATTCTCTCCATTTTCATTTTTCTTTTCCCACTGAAGGTCACAGAAGTTCCTTTCTCTTCTCATCTAGCGTGAGCCAGCGCAGGAGGAAAACTCTGAAATGTCACTTAAAGAAGGGACCCTGTCCCAGATAACTCAGGTTGTCTGAAATGAATCCAGCAGCACATTCAAGTATAATAAACAACCAGCTCTGAGGGGATGGGAGGGTGAGTCATTCTTGGCTTAGGGCAGATGAAAATAAACTGGTAGTATTGCTCCTTGAAGTACACTGAGCGTATTGGGGAACATGTTTGTCCTTCCATTTAAGGTAAAGCAGGCTTGAGACCCTTCACGATCCGGTGCCAGGCGGCCTCTTCAACCTCCACCACATTCTCCCTTCCCTGCAAACCTCACTGAACTCTGTGTGTGTGTTTCCACGTCTTTTTCTTTTGTTTCTTCCAGTTGTATTGAGATATAACTGACATGCAGCACTGTGTAAGTTTAAGGTGTACAGCACAGTGATGTGACTTACGTACATCATGAAGTGACTATCACAAGAAGTTTGGTGAACCTCCATCATCTCGCAGACACAAGATTAAAGAAATTGAAAAAATTGTTTTTCTTGTGATGAGAACTCTTAGGATTTACTCTCTTAACTTTCATATGTAACACACAGCTGTGTTCATCATCTTCGTCCTGTTGTACGTTATAGCCCTAGTGCTTATTTATCTTACAGCTGCACCTGTGTACTTACTGACTGCCTCCATCCCATCCCCCCTCCCCCAACACCTGCCTCTGGTAACCACAAACCTGATCTCTTTTTCCATGAATTTGTTGTTTGTTTGTGAAGTATAATTGACCTAAAACACTGTGTTAGCTCCTGGTACACAACATGGTGATTTGATATTTCTATACATTTCAAAATGATCACCACAATAAGCTAGTTACCATCTGTCACTACACAAAGATATTACGTAATTATTGAGTATATTCCCCACACTGTACATTCCATGACTCATTTAATTTGCAACTGGAAGTCTGTCCCTCTTAATCTCCCTCAACTATTTCTTTCCTCTCCTCCCCCTCCTCCCCTCAGGCAACCACCTGTTTGTTCTCTGTATCTGTAACTGTTTCTGTTTTGTTGTTTGATCATTTGTTTTGTTTTGTAGATTCCACATATAAGTGAAATCATACAGTTTTGTCTTCCTCTGTCTGACTGACCTCACTCAGTATGACAATCTCTAAGTCCACCCATGTTGCTGCAGATGGCATGTTTTCTATGGCTGAGTAACAGTCACTGTGTGTGTGTGTGTGTGTGTGTGGACACACGCATATACCACATCCTCTTTATCCCTTCATCTACTGACGGGCACTTAGGTTGCTTTCACATCTTGGCTATTGTGAATAATGCTGCAATGAACATGGGGGTGCAGATATCTTTTCTAATTAGTGTTTTTGTTTTCTTTGGATAAATACTCAGGAGTGGAACTGCTGGATCATGAGGTGGTTCTATTTTTAATCTTTTGAGAAACGTCCAGCGTCACTGAGCTCTTGTATGTGCACTTGCCTGTTCTCTTGTTTATGCCCTTCTATCAGTCAGAAGTGCTATTTCACCCCTAAATGCTACTCATTTTTCAAGGCACGGCTTAAAGGTCACCTCCAGATAAAGCTTTTCCCCCAAATGCCATAGCTGAATTGAACTGTCCTGTGTATGCCTCGAGTTTGCACACACCAAACGTTTAGCAGTGCTTTGCATACGTTAATGGTCTCCACGAACTTCCTACTGACTCTCCATAGGGTTGATTTTGAGTGAGGACATAACCTACCAGTTGCAAAGTCTGGTTCGGAGTCATCAGCACCGTCGCCGTCACTGCTTTCCAAAAGAATCTTCCTCTGCTGGACCACGGCTTGGGATGCCGCTTTTCTTCTCCGCTGAGAACCCTGGGAATCCTCCTCCTCATTGATCTTATCCAGATCTTCAGGATAAAAAAAATCAACGAAACTTTTTGTGCCAGGTCACATTTAAAGAACTGTGGAGTAGACTTCTATGACACCTGCTCTTTTTATTTGCCCAGCTATGTCCTTCCTGTGCTTCTAGTAACAGACCACACAGCCCAATCTGGGTCAGTCATAATACATCAGTCTCCTGGCAACAGTCCGAGTTAAGCAAAAGTCCAAGGCCCACACTGAAAGAGTCTTTCCCCAAGAATTTTCAAACTGGAGCTGGGAAGATAGAGCCCCTTTCTTCAGTGTTCAACTGACGTCAACTAGAAGCCATGGGTAGTCGTGACCCGCCACCAGGGAAGAAACTGGGTCTGCAGTTAAAAGAGAGGAAAACTAAAACAGAAAGAAACAAAGGAGAAGGGGTGAAGAGAACCTTCACAAATATGAAGACCTTGGTTCTAGTTACAGTTTCAGGAATTTAAATAAGAGTTAGAAAATGTCGATGGAAAAAATATTATTAATATCAAAAACTTACCTAAATAATCACTGGCTACACTGCAATTGGAGATATGAGGAGACTTACTCATTGCTTCTGTTTCACTATTGCCATGTTTGTCAATGTCTAAATATAAGGAAGAAGAAAGCACCCTAATCAACCAATGTCTAGAAATAGGAAGATAAGGGCTAAAATCTAATACCATTTAGATACAGATAAATGATCCAGACCAGGGGTCCCCAACCCCTGGGCCGGGGACTGGTACCGCTCCGCAGCCTGTTAGGAAGTGGGCCGCACAGCAGGAGGGGAGCGGCGAGTGAGCGAAGCTTCATCTGTATTTACAGCTGCTCCCTATCCCTGCCCATCGCTCGCTCGCATTACTGCCTGAACCATTCTCCCCCCTTCCCCACCGTGGAAAAACTGCTTTCCACAAAACCGGTCCCTGGTACCAAAAAGGTTGGGGACCGCTGATCCAGGCTCCAACTAGCACAGTGACTTTACTTGGCGAGGCTAACATATGGTTAGAAGTTTTGGCTCTGAAATCACACAAACTTTAATCAGACTTAAGTTCAAATTCAGGCTCTTAAATCGGCAATATACCAGGGGAAAGTTGCTTATCCTCTACAAGACTTAATTTCCTCATCTATAATGTGGAGATTAAAACAGTCTGGGGGGCTTCCCTGGTGGCGCAGTGGTTGAGAATCCGCCTGCCAATGCAGGGGACATGGGTTCGAGCCCTGGTCTGGGAAGATCCCACATGCCGCGGAGCAACGAAGCCCGTGCACCACAGCTACTGAGCCTGTGCTCTAGAGCCCGCGAGCCACAACTACTGAGCCCGTGCGCCACAACTACTGAAGCCCGTGTGCCTAGAACCCGTGCTCCGCAACAAGAGAAGCCACTGCAGTGAGAAGCCCGTGCACCGCAAGGAAGAGCAGCCCCCGCTCGCCGCAACTAGAGAAAGCCCGTGCACAGCAACGAAGACCCAACGCAGCCAAAAAAAACCCAAAACCAAAAACCAAAAAAAAACAGTGTGGGGATTAAATGAGGCTATTGTGGGGAATTAAATGTTGACTGAATGTGGAAATTGCTTATTGTGGTGCCCAGCACAAAGGAAACAGCGGACAAACATTAACTATCATTTCTGTGTAGGCAGATCTGTGCTTTTACTAATGTAAAGACTCTTCAATCATTATCACAACTTTAAAATGATCTAGAGTATTTTAAGAGAACTTTAAGTCATGATGATTGGTACTATTACTCTCGGAGAAGTGGTACAAGGAAACCTTGCTATACAATGCCACGATCTTTTACAGGAAAGAGATTTTCGTTTTCTCAGATTTAGATACATGACAATTCTCTTTCTCAGTTTCTTTGACTCCTGATTACTGGAAGGGCCCCCTAATCAACACTATCTCACTTATTTTCAAACAGGAGGCACTACTGACTTAAACATCTATACCCCTAAATAAGCAAATGGGCTAAAAATATCCTCCAAGATAAAAGAAGTTAGGCCAAAGCAGTTTAATCCAAAAAGCAACTGAGCAATTTGAATGTCTTTTCTGGGAATAATGATTTCTGCTTCTCCAGAATATCAATATTGCCATCTGCTGACCAATTGCCAGAAAAATCCACAGATAAAGCCAGCAGTCATAAATCTATCAAGTCTACTGAGCTTGCTAACCAAATTAGTACCTTTAGCCTCTGTAAATAATAAAAATTACCACCATTAGATTATGTTTAACTAATCTGAATTTGGAGAGAAAGAAGGTGGATTGTTCGGATGCACAGGTCAGTGTATTTGATCATGAAATTAAATTTTCACTGCACATAAAGATGAACTTTGGACGTGCAGGGTCATAGACCACGTCCTCCACTTGAACCTGAGTGTTAGGCAGAGAGGTATTTATGTGTGGATGAGATTTATGCAACTGAATAAACAGCTGAATCCAACGGCACCCTCTGCAAATTGCTCCTTTTTTAGTACAAAGTTTTAGAACTACATTCTTCCCTCTGTAAAGGCTCATCCAACGAAATGATTACAAAAGCAATAAGAAGGTTTTAAAGATAATTATCGAAAATAAAGTTACTTTTATCTTGAGACTCCTCCACATCAATGGTGACGGTTGGAAGTTCCTTCACTGATAAAGCCAGTGCGACTTCTAGGTCTCTCTGGTAGAGCTTATCATCTAAAGGCATTCTAAAATAGACACACAAATAATAATGAGTTTGTAAACTATCAATCTCAGCTAAAATCTGAGATTTTCCTCAGTGACTAAGAGTTTCTTTCCAACCTCAGAAAGATGTTCTTCAACAATAATCATGATCATAATTGCTCCTTAATGTTAAGCCTCCTGAAATGTTAAGTGTCATGTTGGACCCAGCAGAACAGATTTGAAATAGGAGCATCACGTGACAATGTCCATTTCATTGTGATGTCTCTTCCTCACCACCAGCTCTGTCCAGGTGGGAAGCACCTGCCCAACTGAGAACGGACGTGGCTCAAACATCACTTCCACTTAGAAATCTTCCTTGACCTCACCCACACCTCTTTAGACAGCTGTTATAGCTCTTTTATTAAATTGAAATTACTTTTTTTTTTTTTACATCTGTTCCGCCCAATCTGGACTTTGACAAATATTTCAGCAAGTACTTACTCTGTGAGGCATTGCACTAGACAGGATATTAAAAGTGCTCTCAAAAAGTCTGCAGTTTTGCCACGGAGCAACTGGGCCCGTGAGCCACAATTACTGAGCCTGCGCTCCGCAACAAGAGAGGCCGCGATAGTGAGAGGCCTGCGCACCGCGATGAAGAGTGGCCCCCACTTGCCACAACTAGAGAAAGCCCTCGCACAGAAACGAAGACCCAACACAGCCATAAATAAAATAAATAAATAAAAATTTGAAAAAAGAAAATGCTCCCTATTAAAAAAAAAAAAAAAAAAAGTCTGCAGTTAATGAGGAGGTAGGAAAACAAGTCCCATAATAATTACCCTATATAAACAGATTATCACGTCTCCTGTTCAAGGTGGTCAAGAGTGCTATAGTGTTTAAGAGGAAGAGAGAGCAAAGAAAGGTTTGAAAAGGTTTGAAGGTAAGAAAAGGCTACGTAAAGGAGGTAATACTGAGATGCACCTTGAAGGATTTATTTTTTAAAATAACAATTTTATTGAGATATAAATCGCACAGTATAAAATCCACCCTTTTGAAGCATACAATTCAGCAGTTTTTAGTATATTCAGAGAGCTGTGAAACCATCACCACTATGTAATTTCAGAACACTTTCATCAACCCAAAAAGAAACCTCATACCCACTAGCAGTCAGTCCCCGTTTCCCCCTCCCCAGCATCTGGCAACCACTAATCTACTTTCTGTTTCTATGGACTTGTCTATTCCGGACATTTCGTATTACTGGAACCATATAATATGTGGCCTTTTGTGCCAGGCTTCTTTGGCTCCCTACAATGTTTTCAAGGTTCATCCACGTTGTAGCATACATCAGTACTTCTTCTTTTTTTTTTTTTTTTTAACATCTTTATTGGAGTATAATTGCTTTACAATGGTGTGTTAGTTTCTGCTTGGTAACAAAGTGAATCAGTTATACATATACGTATGTCCCCATATCTCCTCCCTCTTGCGTCTCCCTCCCACCCTCCCTATCCCACACCTCTAGGTGGTCACAAAGCACCGAGCTGATCTCCCTGTGCTATGCGGCTGCTTCCCACTAGCTATCTATTTTACATTTGATAGTGTATATATATCCATGCCACTCTCTCACTTTGTCCCAGCTCACCCTTCCCCCTCCCCGTACTTCATTTCTGTTTATTGCTGAATAATATTCCACTGTATGGATATATCACATTTCACTTATCCAGTCATTAGTTGATAAACATTTGGATTACTTCCATTTTTTGGCTATTATGAACAATGCTCCTATAAATATTCATGTACAGGTTTTTGTGTGGGCATAGATTTTTATTTCTCTTGGGTATATACCTAGGCTGGGTCATATAATAACTGTTTATTTCGAGGAACTGCTACTCTGTTGTCCAACGTGGCTGCACCGTTTTGTATTCGCAGCAGCAATGTGGGAGGGTTTCCACTTCTCCACATCCTCCTCAACACCTGCTACTATCTGTCCTTCTGCTTACAGCCATCCCTCTGCGCGTGACATGTTATCTTATTGTGGTTTTGATTTGTATTTCACTGATGGCTAAGCATGTTGAGCATCTTTTCGTGTGCTATTGGCCATTTGTATATATTCTTTAAAGAAATGTCTATTCAAGTCCTTTGCCCATTTCTAACTTGGGTCATTATTCTTTTTATTGTTGGACTGCAAGAGTTTCCTATATATTCCAGATACAAGTCCCTAATGGGTTCTATGATTTGCAAATATTTTCTCCCATCCATTGGTTATTTAACTATATTTTAAAGGTAGTACAAGGAGCTCAAAAACAAAAAAGAAAAAAGTAAAGAGAAGGACATGGGCTAAGTCTCTCTATGTTCATTAACTTTCCTCACATTTATTGTAGCAGTAAAGCATCATACGTCCTACGTTCCATTTGTCAGTATCCCTCCTCTGCCCACCTCCTCCCCGTAGTGCAAGTGTGGGGCCTCTTGGGGCTTTCTTCCCTCATTTTACCCTCTCTCTTGGTACTAACTAACGGAACTCCAGGGTTAGTCTAGAAACCATAGGTCCTGATCACTGCTGGACAAAACTCAGTAAGATAAAGAGAAAATACTTTTTATCTGTAGAAAAATACATGGTTTAATTTGTTTCTTCCAGTTTTACTGAGATATAATTGACAGCCAGCACTGTATAAGTTTAAGGTGTACAATACAGTGGGTCACAGTGATGTGACTTACACGCATCATGAAATGATGACCACAGAAGTTTAGGGAACATCTGTCATCTCATATATTACAGATACGTGGTTTTAAATTTTATAACTGCCCTTACAAATGTGATTTTTAACAAAGTAGTCTTGTAAGACCTGAGGACTTCAGAGACAGGTACTAGGTCTTGTAAATGCAAGTTATACCTTCTAAACTTGGTAATTATGATTGTCTTAATACTTAAATGGATATTTCCTCATACATTTGTGAACTTAAAGAAGTTCAGAAAGTCAGAAGGGGATTAATGGTACATCTCTGTTCTCCAACATGCACTAAATAAAATAAGACCCATGATGCTGCTCAAATTCTAATTTAGACCAAGAATTTGAATTTACCTCTCTTTTAAATTAACACATCTAATGTCATATTTACTGTATGTCTTACCTCTCACCTTTTTTTAGGGGTTTTCTCTTGTAGTGGGATGTCTTTTTCCTGGAGATTCTTCAGTTTAGGTTCTGGTTTTTCTAGTTTTAACTCCTTTTGTGTAGTTCTGGATTTTTTATTTAACGGTGCGGTTGCAGGAACAAAATCATCTATTCATGTGTGAATTAAAAATAAAAGAACACATGAAATTGCTTTTCCTTAGGAAGAAATAAATAAAATTACTTTCTTGGTAGCTGAGATTCATTACCATGTGTGTTCAAGTTTTAAAGATAAGCAAATTGGGGCTTCCCTGGTGGCACAGTGGTTGAGAATCCACCTGTCAATGCAGGGGACTCAGGTTAGAGCCCTGGTCCAGGAAGATCCCACATGCCGCGGAGCAACTAAGCCTGTGCACCATGACTACTGAGCCTGCGCTCTAGAGCCCATGAGCCACAACTACTGAGCCCGCATGCCACAACTACTGAAGCCCGCACGCCTAGAGGCCATGCTCCACAACAAGAGAAGCCACCGTAATGAGAAGCCTGCGCATGGCAACAAAGAATAGCCCTAGCTCGCTGCAACTAGAGAAAGCCTGTGCGCAGCAACAAAGACCCAGCGCAGCCAAAAATAAATAAACAAATTTAAAAAAAAAAAAAGCAAAGACAAGCAAATTGTTTGCTTTCCACAGTTTAAAAAATACTGTTGGTATACTGTTTGTCTTTATTCTCACTCAAGCTTTTCAACTTCGTTTTAGTGGCCTTTATTTTTTAAAATATCAATCTATCAAAAACTAATCCCCCAAAAAGCTGCAAAGGCAACTAAGCTAGTATATGTAAGTGGTAACGAAAAGAACAATTAATTAAAAATCTGTAAAACCATTAGAAAAATTATTAAAATTCCCTTCATAATTTTATCATATTGACAAGTGGAAGAAAATGATTTTTGGCAAAGGGATGCTCTTTTCCAGCCCATTCTGTTCTCCCAGAGTTTTCTGTCCTACCAATCCTCAGAAGTGAGGTAGTTCTTCTGCTGACACTCAAGCTAAGACTGCTGCTCTAGCATTCTAAGTCATACATGACACATGTATGCATACCTTCATGTGCGTGTAGTCTGAATCACACACTTTCTCATTTATTAATACATGTTGTCTCTTTTATGCTTCCCCAGGTAGGAATATAATAATTTGTGACTCGCCCCCCCACCATGCCACAGTCTCCAGAATACAACCAGCAATTTATAACGATTTAGTGACAGATTGATGACAATAATAAAAAGCTAGAAGTTATACCCTATGCTCTTTTCTCCCAAGTCTTAGACACACGTAAGACTGGACTCAAGGTTAAAAACAGATTCCTTCAAACTGAGGGATTACTAAATATCTGACCTGCAGAAAACTCCAGGGGTCTAAGAAAGAAACACAAAACTTACTTTTAAGTATAATGTAATCTAACAATGTTTCTCAAACTTTTTAACCAAAGTTCTCTTAATAGCAGAGATAAGCAAATATATATATATATATATATATATATATATATATATATATATATATAACACAATAGGGTAAAGCTTATGCCTGAGCTTTCTTCAAGGTCTTGTTTTATTGTACAATTAATGGGGATTTCACATTATATTCTGTAACACATTTGTGTCTCAGAAAGACAGTGTGTTCTTCTTAGGGGAAGGGATAAAAGGGCACAAATCCCACAGTGAGAAACATGGATCTCACAGAGTTTAGATTTAAAAAGCCATTTTACCTGGCCCTATTTGGTTATAATTTATGCCAATAATTCTTGTCAGGGTAATTATCAACACAAGTATCCTAAGTGCTTAGAATATTATTTTTCCAGGACTACCTCATATGCAATTGGTACTAACCATATTTTAGCCATACACACACACACACACACATCCTATAAATTGTGAGGAAGTAAATTTCCAAATCTTTAAAGAAGACATAAGAAGCTCTACTTACCATCACTATCAGAGTCCTCAAACTGGGAGTAGTTGACTGGCTTCTTGTGCCTGTAACCAAGAGAGAAATTTTCATTTACACAAATGTCAATTTCCCACCTACATTCTTTAAGGCCATTAATAGTCTTGAGTAAATAAAAATATGTTTGCATTCCCTTAAGAATATATAAATTAAGGCCCTGAACCAAGATGGCGGAGTAGAAGGAGGTGCTCTCACTCCCTCTTGCAAGAACACCGGAATCACAACTAACTGCTGAACAATCATTGACAGGAAGACACTGGAACTCACCAAAAAAGATACCCCACATCCAAAGACAAAGGAGAAGCCACAATGAGACGGCAGGAGGGGCGCAATCACAACAAAATCAAATCCCATAACTGCTGGGTGGGTGACTAACAAACTGGAGAACACTTATACCACAGAAGCCCACCCACTGGAGTGAAGGTTCTGAGCCCCACGTCAGGCTTCCCAACCTGGGGGTCCAGCAATGGGAGGAGGAATTCCTAGAGAATCAGACTTTGAAGGTTAGCGGGATTTGAATGCAGGACTCTGACAGGACTGGGGGAAACAGAGATTCCACTCTTGGAGGGCACACACAAAGTAGTGTGCACATCGGGACCCAGGGGAAGGAGCAGTGACCCCAGGAGAGACTGAACCAGACCTACCTGCTAGTGTTAGAGGGTCTCCTGCACAGGCAGGGGGTGGCTGTGTCTAACTGTGAGGACAAGGACACTGGCAGCAGAAGTTCTGGGGAGTACTCCTTGGCATGAGCCCTCCCAGAGTGTGCCATTAGCCCCAACAAAGAGCCCGGGTAGGCTCCAGTGTTGGGTTGCCTCAGGCCAAACAACCAACAGGGAGGGAACCCAGCCCCAACCATCAGCAGACAAGTGGATTAAAGTTTTAATGAGCTCTGCCCACCACAGCAACAGCCAGCTCTACCCACTACCAGTCCCTCCCATCAGGAAACTTGCACAAACTTCTTAGATAGCCTCATCCACCAGAGGGCAAACAGCAGAAGCAAGAATAACTACAATCCTGCAGCCTGTGGAACAAAAACCACATTCACAGACAGATAGACAAGATGAAAAGGCAGAGGGCTATGTACCAGATGAAGGAACAAGATAAAACCCCAGAAAAACAACTCAATGAAGTGGAGATAGGCAACCTTCCAGAAAAAGAATTCAGAATGATAGTGAAGATGATCCAGGACCTCGGAAAAACAATGGAGGCAAAGGTCGAGAAGATGCAAGAAATGTTTAACAAAGACCTAGAAGAATTAAAGAACAAACAAACAGAGATGAACAATACAATAACTGAAATGAAAACTATACTAGAAGGAATCAATAGCAGAATAACTGAGGCAGAAGGATGGATAAGTGACCTGGGAGACAGAATGGTGGAATTTACTGCTGCGGAAAAGAATAAAGAAAAAAGAATGAAAAGAAATGAAGACAGCCTAAGAGACCTCTGGGACAACATTAGATGCAACAACATTCGCATTATAGGGGTCCCAGAAGGAGAAGAGAGAGAGAAAGGACCTGAGAAAATATTTGAAGAGATTATAGTCGAAAACTTCCCTAACATGGGAAAGGAAATAGCCACCCAAGTCCAGGAAGCACAGAGAGTCCCATACAGGATAAACCCAAGGAGAAACACGCCGAGACACATAGTAATCAAATTGGCAAAAATTAAAGACAAAGAAAATTATTGAAAGCAGCAAGGGAAAAATGACAAATAACATACAAGGGAACTCCCATAAGGTTAACAGTTGATTTCTCAGCAGAAACTCTACTAGTCAGAAGGGAGTGGCATGATATACTTAAAGTGATGAAAGGGTAGAACCTACAACCAAGATTACTCTACCCAGCAAGGATCTCATTCAGATTCAATGGAGAAATCAAAACCTTTACAGACAAGCAAAAGCTAAGAGAATTCAGCACCAGCAAACCAGCACTACAACAAATGCTAAAGGAACTTCTCTAAGTGGGAAACACAAGAGAAGAAAAGGATCTACAAAAACAAACCCAAAACAATTAAGAAAATGGTCATAGGAACATACATATTGATAATTACCTTAAACGTGAATGGATTAAATGCTCCAAACAAAAGACACAGGCTTGCTGAATGGATACAAAAACAAGACCCATCTATATGCCGTCTACAAGAGACCCACTTCAGACCTAGGGACACATACAGACTGGAAGTAAGGGGATGGAAAAAGGTATTCCATGTAAATGGAAATCAAAAGAAAGCTGGAGTAGCAATACTCATATCAGATAAAATAGATTTCAAAATAAAGAAAGTTACAAGAGACGAGGAAGGACACTACATAATGATCAAGGGATCAATCCAAGAAGATTTAACAATTATAAATATATATGCACCCAACATAGGAGCACCTCAATACATAAGGCAACTGCTAACAGCTATAAAAGAGGAAATTGACAGTAACACAATAATAGTGGGGGACTTTAACACCTCACTTACACCAATGGACAGATCAACCAAAATGAAAATAAATAAGGAAACAGAAGCTTTAAATGACACAATAGACCAGATAGATTTAACTGATATTTATAGGACATTCCATCCAAAAACAGCAGATTACACTTTCTACTCAAGTGCGCATGGAACATTCTCCAGGATAGATCACATCTTGGGTCACAAATCAAGCCTCAGTAAATTTAACAAAATTGAAATCATATCAAGCATCTTTTCTGACCACAACGCTATGAGATTAGAAATGAATTACAGGGAAAAAAACCGTAAAAAACACAAACACATGGAGGCTAAACAATACGTTACTAAATAACCAAGAAATCATTGAAGAAATCAAAGAGGAAATCAAAAAATACTTAGAGACAAATGACAATGAAAACACGACGATCCAAAACCTATGGGATGCAGCAAAAGCAGTTCTAAGAGGGAAGTTTATAGCTATACAAGCCTACCTCAAGAAACAAGAAAAATCTCAAGTAAACAATCTAACCTTACACCTAAAGGAACTAGAGAAAGAAGAACAAACAAAGCCCAAAGTTAGGAGAAGGAAAGAAATCACAAAGATCAGAGCAGAAATAAATGAAATAGAAACAAAGAAAACTACAGCAAAGATCAATAAAACTAAAAGCTGGTTCTTTGAGAAGATAAACAAAATTGATAAACCATTAGCCAGACTCATCAAGAAAAAGAGGGAGAGGACTCAAATCAATAAAATCAGAAATGAAAAAGGAGAAGTTACAACATACACCGCAGACATACAAAGCATCCTAACAGTCTACTACAAGCAACTCTATGCCAATAAAATGGACAAGTTGGAAGAAATGGACAAATTCTTAGAAAGGTATAACCTTCCAAGACTGAACCAGCAAGAAATAGAAAATATGAAGAGACCAATCACAAGTAATGAGATTGAAACTGTAACTAAAAGTCTTCCAACAAACAAAAGTCCAGGACCAGATGGCTTCACAGGTGAATTCTATCAAACATTTAGAGAAGAGCTAACACCCATCCTTCTCAAACTCTTCCAAAAAATTGCAGAGGAAGGAACACTCCCAAACTCATTCTATGAGGCCACCATCACCCTGATACCAAAACCAGACAAAGATACTACAGAAAAAGAAAATGACAGACCAATATCACTGATGAACATAGATGTAAAAATCCTCAACAAAATACTAGCAAACAGAATCCAACACATTAAAAGGATCATACACCATGATCAAGTGGGATTTATCCCAGGGATGCAAGGCTTCTTCAACATACACAAATCAATCAATGTGATATACCATATTAACAAATTGAAGAATAAAAACCATATGATCATCGCAATAGATGCAGAAAAAGCTTTTGAAAAAATTCAATACTCATTTATGATAAAAACTCTCCAGAAAATGGGCATAGAGGGAACCTACCTGAACATAATAAAGGCCATATACGATAAACCCACAGCAAACATCATTCTCAATGGTGAAAAACTGAAAGCATTTCCTCTAAGATCAGGAACAAGACAAGGATGTCCACTCTCACCACTATTATTCAACATAGTTTTGGAAGTCCTAGCCACGGCAATCAGAGAAG
The DNA here is from genome assembly GCF_009873245.2 of Balaenoptera musculus. NCBI lineage: Eukaryota > Metazoa > Chordata > Mammalia > Artiodactyla > Balaenopteridae > Balaenoptera > Balaenoptera musculus. The sequence goes on along the minus strand of NC_045794.1, from coordinate 4,480,414 downwards.
AAAAAGAAATAAAAGGAATACAAATTGGAAAAGAAGTAAAACTGTCACTGTTTGCAGATGACATGATATTATACATATTGGAAAAGAAGTAAAACCGTCACTGTTTGCAGATGACATGGTATTATACATAGAGAATCCTAAAGATGTCACCAGAAAACTACTAGAGCTAATCAATGAATTTGGTAAAGTTGCAGGATACAAAATTAATGCACAGAAATCTCTTGCATTCCTCTAAACTAATGATGAAAAATTTGAAAGAGAAATTAAGGAAACACTCCCATTTACCACTGCAACAAAAAGAATAAAATGCCTAGGAATAAACCTACCTAGGGAGACAAAAGACCTGTATGCAGAAAACTATAAGACACTGATGAAAGAAATTAAAGATGATACCAGCAGATGGAGAGTTATACCATGTTCTTGGATTGGAAGAATCAATATTGTGAAAATGACTATACTACCCAAAGCAATCTACAGATTCAATGCAATCCCTATAAAATTACCAATGGCATTTTTTACGGAACTAGAACAAAATATCTTAAAATTTGTATGGAGACACAAAAGACCCTGAATAGCCAAAGCAGTCTTAGGGAAAAAAACAGAGCTGGAGGAATCAGACTCCCTCACCTCAGACTATACTACAAAGCTACAGTAATCAAGACAACATGGAACTGGCACAAAAACAGAAACACAGATCAATGGAACTAGATACAAAGCCCAGAGATAAACCCACACACCTATGGTCAACTAATCTATGACAAAGGGTATACAATGGAGAAAAGACAGTCTCTTCAGTATGTGGTGCTGGGAAAACCGGACAGCTACATGTTAAAGAATGAAATTGGAACACTCCCTAACACCATACACAAAAATAAACTCAAAATGGATTAGAGACCTAAATGTAAGACCGGGCACTATAAAACTCTTAGAGGAAAACATAGGAAGAGCACTCTTTGACATAAATCACAGCAAGATCTTTTTTGATCCACCTCCTAGAGTAATGGAAATAAAAACAAAAATAAACAAATGGGACCTAATGAAACTTCAAAGCTTTTGCACAGCAAAGGAAACCATAAACAAGATGAAAAGACAACTCTCAGAATGGGAGAAAATATTTGCAAACGAATCAACGGACAAACGATTAATCTCCAAAATAGATAAACAGCTCATGCAGCTCAATATTAAAAAAACAAACAACCCAATCCAGAAATGGGCAGACCTATATAGACTTTTCTCCAAAGAAGACATACAGATGGCCAAGAAGCACATGAAAAGCTGATCAACATCACTAATTATTAGAGAAATGCAAATCAAAACTACAATGAGGTATCACCTCACACCAGTTAGAATGGGCATCGTCAGAAAATCTACAAACAACAAATGCTGGAGAGGGTGTGGAGGAAAGGGAACCCTCTTGCACTGTTGGTGGGAATGTAAATTGATACAGCCACTATGGAGAACAGTATGGAGGTTGCTTAAAAAACTAAAAATAGAATTACCATATGATCCAGCAATTCCACTACTGGGCATATACCCAGAGAAAACCATAATTCAAAAAGACACATGCACCCCAGTGTTCATTGTAGCACTATTTACAATAGCCAGGTCATGGAAGCAACCTAAATGCCCATCGACAGACGAATGGATAAAGAAGATGTGGTACATATATACAATGGAATATTACTCAGCCATAAAAAGGAATGAAATTGGGTCATTTGTTGAGACGTGGATGGATCTAGAGACTGTCATACACAGTGAAGTAAGTCAGAAAGAGAAAAACAAATATCGTATATTATGCATATATGTGGAACCTAGAAAAATGGTACAGATGAACCGGTTTGCAGGGCAGAAATTGAGACACAGACATAGAGAACAAACGTATGGACACCAAGGGGGGTAAAGTGGCAGGGGGGTGGGGGTGGGATGAATTGGGAGATTGGGATTGACATGTATACACTGATGTGTATAAAATGCATGACTAATAAGAATCTGCTGTATAAAAAAATAAAATAAAATTCAAAAATTCAAAAAAAAAAAGATGTAGGGAAATGAGCAGTAAAAATATATATATATATATAAATTAAAAACATGATTCACATTTTACCACATGGATTTAGCATTAGCTGAAAAAGGTATAACTATACTGGATATACCTGATAAGGAAGAAAGTTAATTTAGATAACACATAAAGTAAGAATAATCAATATAATTAACACTCAAAGTTTACAGTGTTTAATTGCTGTTGGGCATTTAGAAGTTCCTGTTGTATGTATTCTTTTGTTTTATACATGCATTCTGTCTTCCCTATTAGATTATAAACTTCTTGACACTGAAAGCCATTTTCTTTTATCTCCCACAATATTAAATAATGTTCATTATGCAATGAACATTTAAAACATGGTGAGTGTCTTTGTACTTGACACCTGAAAACAAATCTTTACACAACTTTAGAAGGCAACAGAAGAAAGTGATATTCAAAGTGAATAAAATAATTTCCTTCCTCCTTCCCCTGCACTAAATGAAACTCTAGTTTTCATTTTTATCTTCTGCCAACTACCCAAGTGTGAATAACCCAGTTTGTCAGTCAGTTGTTCTTTCAAGTGAAAATGGTGTTCTATGAAAAAGAGGATCACAACTCAAACAACCTCGCAAGTTGTTTTTCTTAAGACAACCATCATAGACGTGCGTGCTTTATGCGTCCTTCTCATCATCGCCTCACACAGGATATTAAAGCCAAGCATATTCTTGTTAAAAATAGAGTTGCCATATGATCCAGCAATCCCACTCCTGGGCATATATCTGGAGAAAACTCTAATTCGAAAAGATACATGCACCCTGATGTTCACAGCAGAACTATTTACAATAGCCAAGGCATGGAAGCAACCTAAATGTCCACTGACAGATGAAGTATGAAGAAGTGTGGTATACATATACAATGGAATATTACTCAGCCATCAACAAGAATGAAATAATGCCATTTGCAGCAACATGGCTGGACCTAGAGATTATGATACTAAGTGAAGTAAGTCAGAAAAAGACAAAAACCATATGATATCACTTACATGTGGAATCTAAAATATGATACAAATGAACTTATTTACAAAACAGAAACAGACTCAGAGACATAGAAAACAAACATGGTTGCCAAAGGGGAAAGGGGATGGGGAGGGATAGATTAGGAGTTTGGCATTAGCAGGTACAAACTACTATAAAGAAAATAGATAAACAACAAGGACCTACTGTATAGCACAAGGAGCTATATTCAACATCCTGTAATAAACCAGAATGGAAAAGAATATGAAAAAGTATACATATGTATATATAATGCTGAATCACTTTGCTGTACACCAGAAACACAACATTATAAATAATTATACTTCAATAGAATTTTTTTAAAAAATTAAAATTAAAGTAGGGCTTTCCTCCTTCTCACTCTCTCTCATATTGCCATGTTTATTTTCCGTCTCCTAACTTCATCCCTTGACTTGACTGCAACCTCCAGCACCTAGTAAATATATATACCTAGTAAATATATACCAACAGCACAAAAGAAAATATATTCAAAATTCTACTAAATGAACGGCTGACCCTAGGCCTCCATGGTGCTCGACTGAGGTTAACTGGAGGAATAGTTTCAAACAGTACATTTAATGGAAAACACAGAGAATCTGGCGCCAGCTGGCTTAGGTTTGCGTGTTATCCTGTAACTTACTAGCTGTGTGACTCAGGTAAACTAGCTTTCGTGCCCAGAAGTTTAAATTGATAAAATAGGGAGACCCAAACTTTCTATCTCAAAGAAGTATAGGGACGAACAAATGAAATAACACGTAAGCAGGAGCTTGGTGAAATGCAAAGCGCTGTAACCAGGCCTTATTTGAACGGGGTGGGTAAAAGAAACGGCAGTAACTGTCAAAGGAGCCAAGAGAAGGAAACAGCTTGGACGCTAGGACCTTTCCGAGGAGCGGCAGCTCTCACTGGAGTCTAGAGCGTTTAGCTGTCGGTCCCACCATCGCTACCCTGGTCCTCGGGCCCTTCCCTCCATCCCATGCAGGTGACGCGGCCTACAGCGTCCTCCTGCCCTTCCTCCCCATCCGCGCCGGATGCCATGAACTACTCACCTCGCAGGCCGCACCATGGTCCCCTGCAAGGCTGGAAACCTGCAGCTCGCAGGCTCCTGTCGGCAGCGGCGGCGGCCGTTCCAATTCCCGCGCAAAACCAGACTCGAAACTCTCCGTCCCGCCGCCAGTCCTCCAATCCTCGCCGCCCATCCCCGCGGGCGCGCATGCGCTCTGAGAAGCGCGCGTAAGTTCACGCCCCTTCCAGGCACCGCCCTTCCGCATCCGGTCTGCCAGAGCCGAGCTGGTGCTTCGCCGCTGCACTTTCGTCACGACGGTGACCTCTGCGCCGTCTCTGAAATGGACAATAACAGTAGAAATACACCTTCTTACACTTTTTAAATGATTAAACTCAGGTATTATGGAACAAGGGGACACTTAGACCGAGGAATTTTCCACGGGTTGCCGGGAAAGAGGAAAAGATGCGGACGAATCTGCCGGAGCTGATCTTCCGGCTGTAAAAACAAGGCGGCAGTCAGCTGACGGTCCCTGCACCGCGGCTGGTTGACAGCGCCGGGTGTGCGGACAGCAGGAGACTCGGAACGAGGGGAGGTGAGCCCGCGACCGGAGCGAGGAAGCCCCCTCAGACCGAAACCCTCTAACCGGGGGCCGTTCCCCTCACTCGGCCGTGGCTTCTCGGCCCTTTGTCTGCCCTCCCTTCCCTGATTCATTTAAGCCTCAGAACCTCCACTCGACTGGCTGCATGAGTTCGGTTCAGCTCTCTTCCTCTCATCCCATAATTGTACGGAAACCTTGCTTGATTTCAGCCCTGCTGTTAATAACAGATCGGGGAGAGAGAGCTAACGTATCAATTTGTTGAAACACAATAAGGCTAAAGGTTGAACCAATTGAAACCAGAGCTAATGGTTTTTGTTTGCCGAAAATTATGACTCGAAACAAGATGAGACCATGAGCCCCTATTTGCGTAATTTTCAGTTCCCTGCAAAATGTTTTTTTTACTCCCTTTGCCTGCATCATGTGTGCTCATTTAGCAGCCTTTGATTTTTTTAACTGATATGTTCTTATAGAGCTTCCTGTTATTGTTTATTATTTTTACCAGCTTCCATTTATTGGTCATCTTATGTTTGTCGGATGCTCCGTATTTATTATTTGATTAAGCCTAATGACAGCCCTACAAGTTAAAAGGTTTCCTGGGGCCTATCTCAGCTGAGATGTGGCCAAGGAAAGAAGAGCAGTAAGCGTGTTCTAGACAAAGGAAAAACATTCAGAAAGGTTGGGAGTGGAAAGAGAGGTTTGGTATTGAAAGAAGTTTAGTATGGCTGGTAAATAAAGTTTGTGGATTTGTGTGTTGGGGCGGAGGGGGTGCAGGTGCTGAAATAAGAGTTTGGAGGTATAAGCAGGTGCGTGGTAAACTCCGTTAACGAGTTTGTATTGTATCCTGAGTCGTACAAGGAATGTCAGAAGGATTTTAAGCAGATGAGCAACATGGTCAGATATGCACTTTAAAACGATTGCTGTGACTTCAGTGTAGAGAATAGTGTGAGAACTGATTTGACGGGGAAATGCCTGGGGACAGGAGTCCAGTTAGGAGGCTAATAAGTAAATCTTCAGTTGATGTATTCTTTTTGACTAGATTTTCTTCTTTATGAATAGTGTCCACTTTGCCTTGTGGGCTGTCCTGTACTTTCCACTTTCTGTGTATCTTTTTCCTTCATGGAAATCTTTCCAGCACCATCTCCCTTCTCTCCACCCCCAATCAGATCTCATACCCACCACCTCTAAGCTCTTCAAGATAAATTGTTGGTCCCTGATCTGTTTCTTTGACTTTGTATTCACCAAGTGTTTCATGAACTGTATCCACCCACCATGCATCTGTTCCTAAGAATCCTCTCTGTTCTTCTCTCCATGATCCTTACCTATTCCTGAGAACTCTGCCTAGGAATGCTAAGTATTTTGTGGGCATAATTTTTTTCTTAAATGAAGTTTAGAAGAACCTTTTCCTTAAAAAAGAAGCACTTTGTTTTCATCATGAAGATGAAAATGCAGGGATAAACGTAGGGAAATAAAATAATCAGCTCAGAGTCACACAAATAAAACCTCTGAGTGGGGGAACATCTTAGAAGTGGAACAGTAATAATGAAACATCATGGTTTTTTTAAATGGACTTATAACCCGCTGAGTTTTTTTGTCATTGTTAGTTCTGTAGAAATCCTGCCAAAGAAGATGAAGAAAAACAGAGAAAGATTCTGCAACAGAGAGAGGGAATTTGTGTATGAATTCAAAGTGGGAAGTCAGTGCTTAGAACTGAGGGTGCCTCTCAGATTTCCTGTTCAAGAGAATGCCAGTCATTTACATGGCCGTCTGCTGCTGCTGCACAATTTACCATGCTTTATAGAAAAAGGTGAGGGTTGATTTCTTTTAAAATATCGCTTCGTTATTTTCCTATAGTCTCTGTCATTAGAAGTTTTATATTAGAAAACATAAACCTAAGAAGCATTGGAAACAACCACAAAATGTGAAGCTTTCAAGAATAAAAAGGTTTCCCAGACCTTTGTTTTATGGAGTGTTTTTTTCTCTATCCCTTGTAATTGTTTACTAGGCATTTTAGTATAAAAATTAAATTAAAATTAAATATGAAAAATTACAGAGTTTGGATTAGAACTCTTAACCTCTTAATGTAGTTGGATGGATTCATAAGGCATGTCAGCTATCACTAGCTACGTGCTAAATGCGTTGCCCTTTTAATGATCCGGTCCTCAATTCCTGAGATGTCATGGGAGAGAAGGGGTACCTGTCTTTCAATAATCTTTGCTCACCTAAATTAATTCCATAAAGTCATTAATAAAGTCTGTATTATACCATGTTAAAAGGTCTGTGTTCTGTCTACAGATGAGGGAAAACGTTTTAATTGAGAATATGTTGGATCATAGAAGGTCGAAGTTACAAGGGAACGTAGAAACTTTCCAGCACAATCTCATTGTACAAATAAGGAAACTGGTACCTAGAAAGGTTAAATTATTTGCCCAACGCAATGATTCTCAAAAACTGTTCCCTGATCAGCAGCTACAGCATCACTTGGGAACTTGTTAGGAATGTGGATTATTGGGCAGGGTCCACCCAATTCCCTTTGAATCAGGAACTCTGGGAGTGCATGCAGCAATCTATTCCAGTAAGCTCTTCAGGGAACTCTGATGCATCCTAACGACTGAGAACCTCTGGTCCAAATTTATATAATGATAGAGCCAAGACCAGAACCCAGCTATCCTGGTTTCTATGTCAGTGCTCTTCAATCAGTCTTTTTTTTTTTTAAAGCAGCATAAAGCAGCAAATATGTATTATCTTGTCCTTACCGTTACTGTCGTTCAGGGATGCAGGTGCAACCTAGCCAGGTGCCTCTGACTCAGGGTTTCTCGTGGGGTTGCAGCCAAACCATCAGTCAGGGCTACAGTCTCACCTGAAGGCTCTACTGACAGAGGATTGTCTCCAAGATCCCTTGTGAGGTTGTTGTCAAGCCTTGTCATGTGGGCCTCTTCATAGGGTCGCCTCAGGACCTGCAGCTGGCCTCCACCAGGGCCAGCAACCTGGAGTGAGAGAGTGAGGGAGCAAGTGCCCAAGATGAAAGCTGTGGTCTTCTTATATCCTCAAAGCAGTCTCTGAATAGTGTCTCTAAAGTTGGAACTGTAGATCATCTGAAATAAATCAGTTTTAATATGCTAATCACTCAATTTCTCTCTCAGATTCAAAGACTGTAACAATATATACCCTTGAAAGTTATATAGGAAACTCATTTAAATAAAGAAACCTTTAGCTGCTCTAAATCTGTAGGAGGTCTTTATGTGCTTTTCCCTACTCAGTTTCAGATAAAGAATCAGGCTTAAGAAATTAACATTTTTAATTTTTTTTTAAGATTTTTTTTGATGTGGACCATTTTTAAAGTCTTATTGAATTTGTTACAATATTGCTTCTGTTTTATGTTTTGGTTTTTTGGCCATGAGGCATGTGGGATCTTAGCTCTCCGACCAGGGATGGAACCCACACCCCCTGCATTGGAAGGCGAAGTCTTAACCACTGGACGGCCAGGGAAGTCCCAACATTTTAAATTAGTATCAGGGTTGTATGTCAGAGTTAAGAATTTTGACCATTCAATAACCTGTGATTGTAAAGAAGAATAATTGTGAGATTAGTTAAATGATCCCCTAAGCTGATTTTATTTTAGTTAGACATTCTGTTAAGGGTTAAGGGTATTCTCATTGTCTCATTCTGTTAAGACACTATTTTAGTTAGACATTCTGTTGAGCTTGATGAAATAAAGTTTGACATTGGAATGCTTTGCCAGGTAAAATGTTCCCTATTTATGTGTACTGACGATGGTATTTGTTGTCCCTGTTACAGACTTAAAAGAAGCTCTGAGCCAGTTTATCGAAGAAGAATCCCTCAAAGATTATGACAGAGATGCTGAAGCAGCCCTGGAAGCTGTGAAGTCCGGTGAAGTAGATTTACATCAGCTGTCAAGTACATGGGCCAGAGCTTATGCGGAGGTAAAAAAAGAGATCACATTGTAAATTTTGAGGATATTCTGAACTTTGACGAGGATTTCTTTCCTTACAGCTTTATTGAGATGTAGTTGACGTGCGGCATCGTGTAAGCTTAAGGCATACGGCATAGTGCTTTGATTTACACACGTCACGAAGTGATGATCACAGCAAGTTTAGTGAACGTCCATCCTCTCATATAGATACAAAATTAAAGAAATAGAAAATGAAATACTTTTTCTTGTGCTGAGAACGCTTAGGATTTACTCTCAACAACTTTCATATATACCATAAGGCAGTGTTAATTATATTTATTACATTGTACATTACATGCCTAGTACTTATTATAACTGGAAGTTTGCATCTTTTGACTGCAGTCAGCCAATTTCCCCTTCCCCCATCCCCAGCCTCAGTTAACTGCAAATCTGATCTCTTTTTCTGTGAGTTTGTTTGTTTGTTTGTTTTTAAAGTATAGTGATGGAGGAGACAGAGAAGTCCAGATGGGCCTGGACGTGGAGTAGTTTCTCCACAGGCCCTTACTCAGTGCCCGTTCCTCTCGGCTGTCACAGCCCCCTTTTTAGGGGCACCTCTCCTGAGGGAATATGGTGCGAGTTAGGTCAAATAAGAGCTGTGTTCGGTGCTTCTCGTGTAGGTAGCTTCTGCCTGTTCACAAGGCTCACTGTAGGCTGGGTTTTAAATTGATGCTGAAAATTATGTAGTGAGCAGATCTGGTTCATGGGGTTTCCAAATGTCTGGTGTTACGTAGGGCCAAGCAGATCCCTGTGATTTGGCCCTGGCTCCTTCCTGCAAAACTTCAGCCCGAGCCTGATGTGAATTTGGAACAAGGCTTAAGTCACATGGGCTGGTTATAATTTCTAGAGCAGTGCCGGGGTCTAGAGATGTAGAGCAGTTATGAGAATGTGGTTTCAGGTTTTCAGAGGCGTGGGGTAGATGAAATCCGTCTTCTAGATTCAGCTGGTCTTCTGAAACTCTTCTCTCCTGATCTGGCAGTCAATCGAAGTATAAGTGAAAGGAAACAAGGGGAAAAGTTGACCCGATTGACCCAGTTCAGAATACCTGTTTCTGTCATTTATCCATTTGTTTTATTTAAGGTAAATTATTACTCTTAGTCCTGTCATAGATTCCAGTTTTTGACATTTTCACTTTGAAAAGGGAAGAATTTAGATTATTCTTTTTTATAGATGTCTGTCTGCAAAGATCAATAATAGAAAAAATACTTCCACTTTTGCCTTTAAATTGTATGACCTTTGACAGGGGACTTCGCAGCATGCCAGTTTCCTCCCCTGAAGAGCACTGTGTGTGTCAGATGTGCTGGCACGGCACACGTCTGGGGACAGGCATCTGTCCCCCCGGATGGATTTGTGTGTGTGCTTGGGGTATCTCCATTCTGCCTCTCTGCATGTTTCTGTTTTTCTGGTTTATTGGTGTTTACTCAGTCGCTTTATCATTTTGATAGCTACTGTTTTCATACACTTTAAAACATGCTTACATTTTATAAAGAAAACAATACTTGAAAAGTTCAGAGTAAGAAAATTGCAAATGTACATCTTGATATAAAATCCTATGCATGAATTGGGTTTTCAGGGTCAGTGTTATTGCATAGGTAACCTCATTCTCTAAATATATAGCCTACAAAACCTTTCGTAGCAATATATTTTTAATAATGGAAAGCCTCTTCTGATTACATAATTAATATATGCAAATTATTCTGTTATGCAGCACCTTAGAATACAAAGTAAAGGTCGTCAGAAGTCCCACTCTGCCAAAACAGCCCTTTCGAGTGTGTTTGGGTTTCACAGAAATGGGATCTTAGCTTACTTACCTTTTTTTTTTTTTTTTTTTTTTTTATTGTGGTCACTTCCTATTTCTTCCTCCACATTAACGCCTTCCCCTTACCCCTGCCTCCAGGTAACCCACATTAACAACTTAGTTGACATCTTTCTGTATTTTTTTTGTATATTCAGATAATCCTCTGTAACCTATATACACATAGATGGAGGGTCTTTCTGTCCTTTGATGTACAGAAATGGAATCATAGTATATGCACTTCTCTAGTAGTGTGTTAAATAAAAATACTACGTCAGGATTTAAGACTGTTCGTGTCTCATCTCGTAGACCACATTAGAGCATGCAAGGCCCGAGGAGCCCAGCTGGGATGAAGATTTCGCAGATGTGTACCATGACCTAATCCATTCTCCTGCCTCTGAAACTCTCCTAAATTTGGAACACAATTACTTTGTTAGTATCTCAGAACTGATTGGCGAAAGAGATGTGGAGCTGAAAAAATTACGAGAGAGGTATTTCAAAGTTCTTGCATTATCATAATTAAATGTTACATCATCAAATATTGATGGGCTGCAGAACAGCTTGTTCTCATTTTGTTATAAAATTGAAGAATAGAATAGAAAAGAATCTTTAACTTTAGAAATTAATTTTCTTATGCATTTAAATCTGTCATTTCATCTGGGAAGATGAGGTCCTCATAGGTTTATAGAACTTCTCCAGTGATTTACCTAAACAAGTATGGTGGTCTTATCTATTCTTAGTTCTAATAAGAGGAATAGCTTACCTCTTTTGAAGGTCTGCTTTGTTCCAGGCACTGTGCAGAGTGCTTTGGATGCTGTCTTAGTTCAGGCTGCTGTTGAAAAAAAAATACCGCAGACTGGGTGGCTTAGACAACAGAAATTGATTTCTCACCGTCCAGAGGCTGGGTAGTCCAAGATCAAGGTGCCAGCAGACTCCGTGTCTGGTGAGGACCCGCTGCCTGGCTTGCAGACAGTGCCTTCTTAATGTCGCTCACGTGGCGTTTCCTCAGTGCGTGCTCCTGGTGTGTTGCTCGTAGACAGACAGCTGTAGCACCTCTTCTTCTAGGCACTAATTCCATCAGGACGGCTCCAACCTCTTGAGCTCACCTAAACCTACTTACCTCCCAAAGGCCCCACCTCCAGATACCATCACATTGAGGGTTAGGGTTTCAACATACGAATTCTGGGGGGACACAAACATGCAGTCCATAACGGATGCCCTGTCTCACTTAATCTCTTAGCACAGTCCTACTGTCATCAAACCCATTTTACTGAGGCAAAAATTTGATTTTCTTCTAGTTCTTTATTATGTAGCCAATAATATTGTGAACATACTTTAAGAATGAAATACAGATTAGATTTTTTAAAATATGTAAGAGTATAATTACCTAACAAGAATGAATTATCTTCTGTTGAACTACATTTGTTTGATTTTTCCTGCCAGGGCTTCAAATAATATAATCTTCATCTCATTCTGAATCTGTCCTTGGATCTCAGGTTTTCTGGGACTGCACTCGTTCTGCCCATCTAGGTGTATTAGAAAATGCCCAGCCTGGCTCTCTGTAGTTCATGCCAGTAGCCATCACTCCTGCTTTCATTCAGCTGGTGAGCTGCGCTAAACTGTGGTCGACTTGGCTGCCTGCTCACTCCGCCTCCCAGAAAATTTCATCTCTGGCCATCAGTATTCTACAATTGTTGTTTTTCTAAATTGGAAGAAGATTCTCATTCCACAAAGCTCTTCAGTTTTGGGGAATCTGAATTAACTTACCAATTATCTGCATTTACTGGTACTTCGTATACATTTTCTGTCGTGGAATGGTTTTTCAGCAGGGGTTTGTTTTGGTTTACGTTATTTTTTGAAATGTCCTTTGGCCAGACTTCTTGATGGGGCTTTGCTTTTTCCCACCTAAACGTATAAACAGTATTTGAATACATTTATTTTAAGAACAGTTTTATAGTTTATTTTTCACATGTCCGAACTGTTAGCTTAAAAAATAAAAATAAGCTATGTTCCCGTTAAGGTAGGTGATATTTTTGGCAAAGGTGAACAGTATAACTAATGGTGAGTTGGAATTCATTGATGGAAGTTCACCCACAATTTTGGTGCTTAATTCATTTATCTTAATTCATGAGCAGAAGTGACACCTTTTCTCATTTCTCCTTTCATTTTAACTCCATTTTACATCTTTAAAAGAACTTCTCTCAGTGTAGCATCAATACAGTTATAATGATCTTCTTTCCTAAGTTTGTTCGAGATAATATACAGGTTGTCAGAATCACCCCACCAGACATACTGAGCCAATAGATAGTATTTCATCTGAAAAATAATAAAATTTTCTTTGATCTTAATCATAGAAAATATATATTGCATCATTAACTGTATCATTAACTACTTGCACTTCTAAAACATTTAGAGTGAAATAAATGTTCGTGAAATTTTATTTGTTGAATTATTATTTATTGGTCTTCTTTTTCCTCACTGGAAATTTGCTGCTTTTAGCAAATCAGATTCAAGATATTTCTTTGAAACTTAAAAGTGGCAGTGATACTCTTTATCCACTAGAGGGAACATGTGTAACGTAAAATATTAATATATTTGTATGGAAGTTTATATTTATTAATGCTTAGTAGTTATTTCTGTTTTAAATAACAGTCTTACTTGCAAGCACTTCCTTCACCTGACCTCTAGTAGTTATTAAAAAATTAATGGGGTCACCTGCCCACTTATAGTCAAGTGGGAATTAAGTGATATTGAATATTTAATACTAGAAGGTATACATAGAAATGTATAGAAGTATAACATATGAATGAGTTTCATTTATCATATACATATAAGTATCTTAATCAGTTGTTATAAATACGTGTAAGTTCTCTTTTAAGAGCAATTTACTTAAATTGACTAGAATGATAGTAAAATCCTTTTAGTTCATGTCTGTGTTTCGTTGTTTACAAGTTTGTTTGAAATATGTTTCAGAACAAACTTTTAGAATACATTTTTATTAGAAGATAATTTTAATGAACTTACTAAAATATAATACACACACAGAAGAGGCAATAAACGATAGGTATACAGCTCAGTAAATTTTCACAAAGTAAGTACACCCGTGTGCTCATCTCCCAGATCAAGAAATGATTTCCAGCCCTGCAGAGGGCTCCCTCCTGCCCAGCCGGCAGTCACCACCCATTTCCCCCGAAAACAACCATTATCTGAACTTCTAACACCACTGATTAGTTTTTCCCGTAGAGAAAACCATTTTTAATTTCTGCACGTTTATTTGGATAAATGAAGAAGACGAAAATGTGTCTTCAGAATGTATTTCATATTCCTCTAAAAAGGGAACCAGCCTTGTGACTTAATACCAGCTTGATCCTTAGAACCTAATTGGCAGCTTCTGGTTATAATATAAAGTACCTTTTGAAGGTTGAAGTCACTTTAACTCATGTTCAAATAAAAAGAAAGTGTATTTAAGCTGGAATTGCAGAGTATCTTCTTTGTGAAAATCTGCAGCCTTTTAAATATTAGCCATGGAAGTCGAAAGATCACCTAGATTTTGAATGCTTTCATTTATGCACTAAATTTAGATTCCAATTTAGCTGCACAAATGACGTTGTTGATATCATATGACATTATCATTATTATTTCCACATCTCCATTGGCAAGGCTTCAAAGTGCCTTCCAGGTGGTATAGTTGCCATAACTGGACATAGTCCTAGAAAACAAAAATTTTCTTTTGACTTTGTAGAGGTTGTTCAATAAATCCAGAGTGGTTGTATTAAAAATTTGATGAATATATCTGATCTGCTTATTTATGGTTCAGACAAGGCATTGAAATGGAAAAAGTGATGCAGGAACTGGGAAAATCACTGACAGATCAAGATGTAAATTCACTGGCGGCTCAGCACTTCGAATCCCAGCAGGTGAGTGAAGTGTAATGACTTTTGGATTGCATTTTCCACTTATTTATTTTTGTAAAACAAGTAGTTAGTCAGTGCACTGTCTCTTTTTAGGACTTGGAAAATAAATGGTCCAATGAATTAAAACAGTCGACTGCCATTCAAAAGCAAGAGTATCAGGAATGGGTGATGAAACTTCATCAAGACCTAAAAAACCCCAAAAACAGCTCTCTCAGGTATTAATCGGGTGTTGTTTTTATTAGATGAAGGTCATTGTCAGTAATAGTTTGTATTTGTTGTAAAACTGGACCTTTTTAGTTGTAGGTATTTTTAAGTTGCCGGTGAAAATTCAAGGTAATTTATACTTCTTTTAACACCTTTCATTTTATAGACTTTATGTGGATGATTTGCGGGGTGGGGCGGGTAACTGGCTGCTTTACAGTAGTGACTTCCCCCCTAGAACTTAGCCTTGTAGATCTTGTGGGTGTGTATACCTCAAGACCGCCATTACTGTCTCTTGTTTCCTTAAGCTGGTTTCCTTTCAGTGCAATACACACTGGTCGACTGCACCTTAAATGCCAAGCACTCTTTAAGCAGAAGAGCCAAAAAAAGATAACTGCCCATGTGGAGCTTACATTCTAGAGACACTGACCTGTGAATAAAACAGTACTGTACAGAATGATGTGTGCAGTAACAGAAGCATGTACAAGGTACCAAAATAGTCTAGAGGACTTTCCATAAGTCACAAGTTGTGTGGTGCCTTATGGCCTAAATGCATTTTGTTTCATGTGTTGCCCTAGAGCTCGACAGTGCCTGTTCTTTCCTGGCTGTGTACTCACCTTTGAGAATTTCTTCTTTCAAATCCTAAAGTATATCCAATTGAATATATTTAGTACAGTATAATAATCCTATTTCCAGCATCTTCTAGTGTATGCTATAAACATTTAGATACTGCCCTTTATTTGTCTAATGTCATTCTCCCCCACCTGTCTTGCCTTGAAGACAAAAACCATGTCTGTTTTTCTGCTGTTGTATACCCAGGTCTTTGTCAAGTGTCTAGCTCTTGACACAGGCATATAAATAAATATTTATGGGATGGGTGTAAACCAGGCAGATGGATGGATTATCATTAAACTATTTACCTGACACTGTCTGTATCATCTCGTATTATAATCTGTCATTTGTGTTGTTGTTTTTCCCAAGACAACACCTTAGAAATATTTAAACAATTTTTTATAATTAGAAATGGGATAACCTCCTGGACACTAACATATATATACTCCTCATTTCAAATGAAAATAGTGCTGAACACAATACAAAGAGACATGTGAGGCGACAGACAGGCTGGGAACACCTGTGTACTATAAGGTCCAATGGTGTTTCTCAAATTGCTGGTTGCAGTCTGCCAGGGACCATGCTAGATCCTTTACTTTCCAATTGGACTTTTAAAAATGACAATAAAATGGAATGGAATTGAATGGAACAGAACTGAGTAGAGTAGACTAGGGAAAAAAATATCAGCACGTTACTCATGTGTGCATTGAGCCAAAATGTGAAATGTGTACTCTATATTGTGGTCAAAAAAGTAGGAAGTCATCAACCTATGGAAGCTAAGAAAGCCCCTTGCTACAAAAATTATCTCTTGCTTTGCTGCTCTAGTTTCAGAAATTCATTGTATAGGATCAATTCCTTTGTGTAAATATTGGCCTCTAGCTGCTGCTGCTTTAAAAACCAAATATTCCTAGGAAAGAGTATTTTTACTGTGACTTGGTTAGTTTGCTTTCCTTTTTGATAGGGATTTCCTTGGGGAGCAGAAACCTGTTTTCAACATAACTACGTATAGAACTCCTGTATGAGATTGATCAATTTTTAAAATTTATTTATTTGTTTATTTATTTATTTGTGTTTTTAACATCTTTATTGGAGTATAATTGCTTTACAATGGTGTGTTAGTTGCTGCTCTATAACAAAGTGAATCAGCTATACGTATACATATATCCCCATATCTCCTCCCTCTTGCGTCTCCCTCCAACCCTCCCTATCCCACCCCTCTAGGTGGTCACAAAGCACCGAGCTGATCTCCCTGTGCTATGCAGCTGCTTTCCACTGGCTATCTATTTTACATTTGGTAGTGTATATATGTCCGTTTTTGCCCTTTTGTTTAAAGTCAGGTCTATTGAAGGATAAATTACATAAAGTAAAAGTCACTTGTTTTAGGTTTACATTTTGATGAGTTTTGACAAACTTAATTAGTTATGAAACCATCACTGCAATCAAGACATAGCATTTCCTTGTTATACCTTTATATTAACCCCCCTCCCCTTGCCCAGCTTGTGGCAACCCGATCTGATTTCTGTCCTGTAATTTTGATTTTTACAGAATGTCATATAAATGGAATCAAACTGTATGTAGCAGTTTGTGTCTTGCTTCCTTCACTTGACATAACGCTTTTGAGACTCATTCATGTTGTTGCATTTATGAGTGGTTCTTCCCTTTTTATTGCTCTGTTATTCTTTGTTTATCCATTCACTCAGTGGTGGACATTCAAAGTATTTCGGCAATTATAAATAAAGCGGCTATAAACATTCACATACTGGTCTTTCTATAGACATATGTTTATAATTCTCTTATGTAAATACCTAGGAGTGGGATTGCTGGAAAACATGGGAAGTAAAATCCATGGTGTGTTTAATTTTTTAAGAAACTGGTTCTCCGAAGTGGCTGTACCATTTTGCATTCCCGCCACCAATGTGTGAGGGTCCCAGGTGCTCCTGACCCTCATCAGCACTTGGCGTTGATATTTAGCAATTCTGGTAGGTTGTGTAGTGGTGTCTCATTGTGGTTTTACTTTGCATTTCCCGGACGGCTACTAACGTTGAACATTTTTTCACGTGCTGATCTTCTATCCATACCTCTCCTTTTTTTTTTTTTTCCATTATTATATTGAGTTGTGGAAGTTCTCTGTGTATTCTGGATACAGGTCTATCGTCAGATGTGTGTTTTACAAATATTTTCTCTCACCCTGTGGCTTGTTGTTTCATTTTCTTAATGGTTTCTTTTGAAGAGCAAAGTTTTTCATTTTAATTAAGTGTAATTTATCAATTTTTAAATGGTTTGTTTCTTATCTCAGTTATCATTGCCTAATTCAAGATCACAAAGATTTTCTGCTATGTTTTCTTCTAGAAATTTTATAGTTCAAACTTATACATGTAACTCATGATGTATTATTTCATATCTATTATATGTAAATTTAAATATATCCACTATAAAATAGTAAATAAATATATCCACTATATATATGTTGGTCTGTAACTTTGTTTTTCTTATAATATCTTCATTTGGTTTTGGTATCAGGGTAATGGTGGCATCATAAAATGATTGGTGGTCTGCTGCTGAGCCTGTCAAAGGAATTGACATCTGTGATCATCGATCTGATATCATGTTTTATTTCTAGTACTTCTCTCTTTGCTGCAATTCCTTATCTGTCCTTGTGTGTTATTTTACACTAAATCTTTTAGCATATTGTCATAGTTATTTGAAAGTCCCTTTCTTTTAGCCCCAATGTCTGGGTCATCTCTAAGTCTGTTTCTGTTGATTGCTTTCTCTCTTGACAGTGGGTTATTTATTTATTAATTTATTTATTTTTGCTTGCTGTTTTGGGTCTTTCCCCCTCTCTGTTTCTCTCTCTCTTGTTTAAACTGAATGCTGCCTGTTGTGTGTATTAGAAAAGAAGAGACTGAGGTCAATAGTACTTATGCCCAGAAATGAGCAGGCCGTTGATGTGAAGGTTATGGAAATCTAGTCAGCAGTCGGGCTGTGTTTGGTTTCTGTTCTTCAGTCCACCACAGGCTTCATTTTCTACAGCAGTGCGCTGCTGCCACTTTGTGTTGAGAGTGGGGCTTTGGCTTCTAGACTGTTCTCCTCTGTCATCCCGCTCCACCCTCAGCTTTCAGTAGCCTTTGCAGGCCTGTGCCACAGCAGGAGGTCCCCGTGTGCGCTGTTGCTCTGCCCCCCCCCCCCAGCAGTAGACTGACGTTGTTCTTACTTGATGCCAGGCTCCTGGTCGGGGGTGGGAGGCGGGTCTCTGTGGTCTTTGTCCAGCTTCAGTCTTAGGTAAGTCCAGCAGATCTGGGCCTTGGGCTTGGGGCACTCATCGCACATCTGCCTGTGCCGCCGAGTGGGCTGTCTCTTCTCTTTCCCTGCCCCCAAGGTTTTCCTGGAAGCGCCTGGTGGAGGCCAACAGGAAAGAGTTTGCAAGAGCATATGCAAAGTCCCCCGGTGCCTGGAGCTCGTAGCTGTTCTAAATGGACCTGCTAGCCCATACTTGACCTTCAAGAATTTGTTAAAATTTTAGCTGATTTCTTCTTACCCTCTTACATACATTACAGCAACCCATTTCTACTGTGCTCTGCCCAAACTGAAAACTATCTGTGTGTCCTGTCTCTCCTTCTAAAGCATGTCACACTTTAGAATTTAGTTTCTTGGTTGCCTTGTTACCTCAAATCTCTGATGAGCTCCAGAAAAATTATGATCTTATAGGTTATCTGGGCTTTTCTTGCTGTTAACATGGGAACATCATTCTCTTGTGGCTTTCTGTGTCCTAAGATGAGGATATTTTATTAATATAAATTTATATGAATTTACTTTGGGGTTTAAATTTGCCATATTTACTAATGAAGTCAATCAGTGACGCTAATGAGACTTTGGATTTACCCCAAAAATGTAGTCAGGGGAGTGGATGACTGTTACAGACTTATACCATCTTCAGCTCACCATGAAATTTGAATTGAACAGTTGTACAGTTCTGGTGCCTCCATGGAAACCTTTTCCGGACGTGCAAGGGCAGAGTAGAGCAAAGAGAGAAGTCCTTTAATGGGAGACTGTTGGCGGTGAAAAAACAGGAAATGGTAAAACAAAAAAAAAAAGAGAGGATATGAATACATCAAAACGAGCTTCATCTTTTTTTATTATTTGACATTTATTTGACATTTTAATTTTTAATTTTCATTTCTATCACTTCACTTATTTTCTAGTTTCACCAGCCCTAAGGCTGATATAGGATATATTAAAATGTCATTTTAAACATGTTAATGTTAGTCATTTCATTTAATCATTCTCTTAGGCTACTAAGAAATATTAAATGATGACATATGAATCGATATTGTAATGACTAAAAAAATATGCATCACTTACTGAAAGAAATAACCAAAGAAATGAAAGAATAAGTAGGAATTTTACAACCTGTGTTAATGATCTTACTTGTCCCCATGGATAAAGGATAAATTTAGGAATAAACTAAGTGCTACTTCCTGCTGTTTCATCTCATTTCACTGTAAAGCTTTCTTTCCTTTAGGAAAGGTTTTTGACAAACATCCAAAAAAAAAAAAAAGCATATCAATAATTTTTTCAATTTCAGTGAGGAAATTAAAGTTCAACCAAGTCAGCTCAGAGAATCCGCTGAAGCAAATGGAAGGATTTATGAGGAACAGAGAAAGTTAGAAGAAAGTTTTACCATTCACTTAGGTAAGTATATTAATTTTTTGCAGTCACAATGTATTGTAACCTGTGAAACTTTTTTTAACGCTGTAAGAGAAAAATCCCTAGCATACGAGTAGAATATACCCAGGTTCTTTTTATTAAAAATTGTGTTCTGCTCCAAGAAAGCCTATAGTTTATTGGCTATAAGTTTTCTATTTTAGCTCATATATTATTTCTTTGCAAATAGAAAGATGAAATGTTAATAGTTATTCAAATCGAAAATTGCAAGGCCCATTGTAATTATTCGTAGCACAGATTTATCTGGATTCTTGCCACAGAGATTTGCCTCCTGCCCTGCTGGCTTTCTGCAGCTGTCTAAGTATCTCTCTGGGCCTGTTGCCTACCCCCAGGAGCCCAGTTGAAGACCATGCATAACCTGAGGTTGCTGAGAGCAGATATGCTGGATTTCTGTAAGCACAAGAGGAGCCACCGAAGTGGTGTGAAGCTCCACCGACTCCAGACAGCACTGTCGCTTTACTCCACGTCCCTCTGTGGCCTGGTGTTGCTAGTGGATAACCGAATCAATTCATACAGTGGTATTAAAAGAGGTAAGTTGGCATTATGCATATTTATGCCATTAAAGTTCTCCATTTAATGCCATTCTAAAAAGAAAGGAATTAGTGAAAAACTTAAAAAAAAGGCTTGAGTCACCCCAGTATTCAAGTAGACCAAACAGCACACATACCCAGACACTGCCATTTGAGATTTGTTTCATACTTTAGCAGGCCTGGGGTGCTTCAGGGTATTTCATTCTTCTTAAAATTCTATCACATTGTAGATCATACTCTTACAGGACCCTTGTTTCAAGGTATAACAAAAAGAATAATCAAGATATAAACGTATTTTTCAAAAAGGAGCAGATCCTGACTCAGTGAATTTTAGTTCATCCATTTGTCCTTTTTTTCTTTCTTTTTTTAAATAACCTATTTCTTAAATATGCTAGGTAAAATTCTACTTTCCCTCTTAGTACAATTAATGTTTTATGATTATTAACAAAATTTTAATATAGAAAGTATATTCAAATGTATAACTGTTTTTAAAAGACGCTTGAATAGAGTTTATTTTCTATTATAAATAAAAGAACCTTATATTACGTAGCACTTCTGGGGACTGGATTATGATCAAAGTATATATTATTTAAAGAAGGTTTGGACTTATATTAAAATTTCCTTGCCTATTAATTGTTTACTCTTTTGGGCAATTGAGAGATTAAGTTTCTGATCAAAACCAAATTGTTGTCCCCTGACTTAGTAAGACATAATAATTGAAAGGACAAGTATGAGAAGTCATCCTTGTGAATGCTGTATTCTCTTTCCGCTAGATCTCATTGTCTGTAAGTAAATACTAAATACTTGATACTTCACCTTTAGAAGTTCATAACTGTGTTGGGTCCCTTAGATTTCGCCACAGTTTGCCAAGAATGCACTGACTTTCATTTTCCCCGAATTGAAGATCAGCTGGAGGTTGTCCAGCAGGTGGTACTTTATGCCAGAACCCAGCGCAGGAGCAAGCTGAAAGAATCACACGGTCAGTGAAACTCACATTTTTTAAAATTTCACTCTCAGGATGTTCTGTCCCTAAGCGCTCTCCTAGCATACGGGCCATCTGAAGTAGAGAAAGTTGTATTGGTGGGAAGATGCAAGAAAGAAATTAAGAACAAAATTCAAGGTCTTTAGAAGCTTGAATTCTGTTCTTAATTTCCTTGTTTGTGTGATTTTGTTCAAGATCCTTAGAAAAACTGTTTTTAAAATTCAATTCCATAGTTACACTTGAAGTAGGCACTCAGTGGAAAGTTGGTGATCTTTTGATCCAAGTTCTGTATCTCTAAAATGGATATAATTAGTACTATAAAGGACATTGAAATCATAGGGTAAATAGCCCAAAATATACACTTTTTATATGTTCCATCTTTGATCCACTTAGGTAGCACGACGTCAGTTACAAGAATTGGTTTTGGTTGTTCTTTTAAAAAATTACTATGTTTAGAAATGTGTCCTGCTTTTTCTATATTTATCCACAATCTAAACATCCTTCTAGGAAATTTACTGGAAGTTGATTTTAAAGCTATGGAAGAAGTTCATGGCATTTTTCTTCAGAAGATTTCTATTTCTGCATAAGGAGACCTTAGGGAAGACATAAAAGAAAACACTCTGACTCAAATTATGGAGTAGTTCTGCTATCTTTAATTGAAAAATGAAAGTTTAAAAAGTAGTCTTTTTAAAAATTAAATTGGTACCATAAGTCTGTTTAGTTAGGAGCTAAATATAAGGGTAGTATTCATTTAAAAATATACATAAGGTGTGTTTTTCTTATTTTTCTGACATTTCATATTATGTCACAGGCATAAAATTATAATACATGCTCTTATCTGGCTTGAGTGCATACTCAGTGTTTTATTGTTTCTTATGGAAACTTGATGTCTTGCCCAGGAAATAAAATGCGGCAGGTTTTTAAACAGTCGCTGGTCAAACCTTTAAATCTGCTTCTGGTACTTTGGATGTCTGTCTTGTTTGTTTGTTTTGCAACTGCAGTGTTTCAAAGAAACCCTTATATACTTTGGGTTCACATGTTTTGTATTTTTTAGTAAACAGAGAGAGAGACTGCTGTATCTTTGCTTGGTGTCTTTGTTCTCTATCCCATGAAGAATTCCTCCCATTCTCTTGATGCTAGAATTCTAGAATGCAGCTCTCTAGGCTCAACTTGATTAGCAGTCACGGTAGTTTTCGTGTTTATTCAGTAGATTTAAAAAAAAACGTTTTATTTATATTTTAATCATGTCTAAAATAGGTAAAACAATCTGAAGATTCACAATTCAAACTGTACAAAAGAGCATACAGTGAAAGTCTTTGTAACTGTCCACCTGCCATCCAGCTTCCCACTTCAGCGGCAGCCAGTGCTGTGTCACACGTACCTTCCGGGCATGTTTATGTGTGTGTGTGTGAGCGGGTGTATGTGTGTATTTATGTATTTTGCCTTTTCACACAAATGGCAACTTTCTCTGCACACTTCTCTGTCCTCTGCTTTTTTTCACTGAATAGTTTATCTTGGGCATCATTTCATATCTGTACAGAAAGAGCACCCTTAGAGCTTTTCACTGCTGGATGGTGTTCCACTGCAGGATATCCCATTAGTGATCAGTTCCCTATTGATAGACATTTTATCTGTTCCAAAGTTTTGCTCTTATAAGTAATAACGCATGAATAACCTTACACATATATCGTCATGCATGACTGAGCATATCTATGGAATAGATTCGTAAAGAGAAATTCCTGACCTAAAGGGCACATACATTTGTAATTTCGATAGTGTCAGCAATTGCTCTCCATAGCGGCCCCACCGGTTTGTATTTCCACTCTGGGTAACCATGGCTTTGTAGTGGCAATGTCTGTCACATACAACAGAGACAGGCTGAGTCTAAGGAAATCAGTGTGGAAGTGTATCCCAACGCGGGACCTTTCAGAAAATTACGGTCTGTCCTCTTATTCTTCTGCCATCTCCTTCCTCCATCTCATTCAAACTAGCAAGGATGTGATCAGACACATTCAACTATTATTCTTAGTAGTAACTAAAAGCATGAAGATTGAGATCATGACAGGTGTGGGAGAAGGCGGAGGACGCAAAGTTTATTTATGAGAGGAAGTTTTTAAACCACATACGGTTAAGGCAACGTGTGTACATCATGGTAGTATTTTGTTCTTGTTCAAGCAACTATTTTGTGGTTTAAGTGAGTCAGTGAAACAAGTAGGTTTATAAAAGACTACTTTCTTAGAGGAACCCGCGTGTTGTTATAGAAGAGTTTTGTGAAAATACTTTCTCCATCTTTTCCTTTTCTGAGCGTGCCCACGTGTTTGTTCTACACATTTACATCCTGATACGCAAGTACTGTCTATTCTAAGACATTCCATTGTTTTTCTCACTGTGCTTATTATATCAGCATCTTTATATTTCTGTGGTTCATGATAACCCAAAAGCAATTTCATTTTTTGTACATGTTTTATATACATTAAAAAAATTTAGCCGTCTTCTTAGTATTACAAGGTATTACCATTGAAACACGGAAAGGGAGATGGACTATAAACTGTTCTTTCTTGTTTACTTAGTAGGGATTCTGTCTGTTGATATCCCATGTGAACAAAATTAGAGTCTTCATTTATCGTTTTTTGTTTTCTGCGCTGTGAGCAGACATTTATTCAAAGCCTATCAATTACATGGGTCTGTATGAGAATCAGACTGTTACATTACATGTGGATTCTGGCAACACAGAGCCTTCTCTCTATGCCTCTCTCTCCCTCTGTCTATTTATAAAATATACGCATTTACAAGGTATGATGTTGTCAATCAATTACTCAAAGTAGTCAGTGGGTAAAAATATTAGGTTACTTTTTTTCAGAACTTTTTTGAAACCATAAGTCTCCCTTGGTATTTTCAGTTTACTCATTTTAAGTTCTGACTGTTTTCAAGTGATTTTCTGATGTTGAAGGCCATTTCAATATAGTTTTATATTTAATTTGAATAAATACACAGCCTCTTAAAGATAGCTACTTTGAATGCTAATATTCATCCCGCAGTTTTCAGTTCTCATAGAATTCTTATAAAATTCAGATGTATCTTCTATTAAAAATATATGTACATATATAAAATAATTTGTGTTCAACCATAATAATGAATGATCAAATGTGATATATCTTATTTTACCAACATTTATCCTTCAAAATAATATCATGCCTTCTAAAAAGAAAGAAAAGCGATTGAATATCTGAAAAAAAATATTCCATTTGAAACAGAATCTCACCTGTCTGTTTGAAAGAAATTGTATATAGTGTTAGGTAAGAAGTAACAGATTTCAGGAATGGGCTGAATATCAAGTGATTCCTGGTGCTGCTAACCATTAGCTTGTCGTCCCGAACAAGTTATGTCAACAGCAGTGACTCAGATTCTAAAAATAAAGATGGCCACCCCACAACTGTCTAATGAAGTTATTTTATGTGCAGCTAACTTAGTGCCCTGAATCTCCCAGATGAAAAATAGGGGATTGGCAAGTCTAAAGTGGTCAAGACCACAGGCTTTGGAATCTGAGTATGTGGGATCAAGAGCTGGTTCCTCCACTTATCTGTGCCTTCTTCGTTAAGTGAATTAACCTGTCTCATCCTCTGTTCTCGTGTATAACGTGAAGAGAACGCTAGTCCCTCATAGGGTTGTGGTTAGAGGGGTTTTGTAAGAATTAAATGAGACCATCCATGTAAAGCATGTATCTGACTACCTGGCACCTAGAGATCCTTAGTAAATTTTTGCTGTTGTTGTGGTTGTTTGGGGAATAGTAGTAGTAATGTGTTTTCATATGTTATTGTGTTCTTTCCCGTTGCATTACCTTATGAATAGATTCTGGAAACCGAGATGGAGGAAGTGATGATAAGACTAAGAATGCAGATAGAAACTATTTAAATATTTTACCTGGTAAGTATTATTTTACTTTAAACTGCAATTTTCTTATAATCACATACATTGAAATCATAGATTTGAAACATAAGTTCTTATGGTGTACATTATAACATTTTTGTTGGTCAGTGTATCACTTTAGAACATTGTATCTATCATCTATAAACACACTGTCACAGTGTTCTGCAATTAAATCTTTATTCTTATAGTAGCACTGACTCTTCCTGGATCCATACAAGAAAAATTCCTCAAGCAGTTGCATAAGTCTAACCATTATTTGCTATTTCAAATGTCCTCTTTTATACATTGTTTCTTAGTTTCTTAAATGAACCAAGAAATAATTTTTACTATGAAATAAACAATAGTAAATGGAGATGTAAACAATTGAACATGTGGAAAGAACATGGGTCATCTGATTTAGAATCTTTCTTATTGCCATTTCCCCATAAATTTTCCTGCTTTCCATTTCTTTCATCTGCTTTATTATTCTTGGGTATATTGTTTATCAACTGGAAATTCACTCTCATGATCCTCTTCCAGGTTGAATACACTCTGGTGATCCTTAGTAGTGTTTGTATGACAGGGCATAACAGGGAAGGCCTATTTGTATAGGCGTTATAAGTGTAAAGTCTTTTAAACCAGTTGGTAAATGTTGCAGGTTCATAAACAACCAAGTTTGTTTCCTCACATTTCCTTCCCCAGATTTTCTACACATAGGTCACATTCCGTTCAATCCTGGTGCTCATCTTGTCTCCTGGCCAGTTCGCTTGTGGTCATCAGCTTCCGAATATGCTCCCACCTCAGAGAGCCCACCTTAGCGGATAATGTTAGTGGCAGGATTGCATCACCACTTGCTGTTTCCTCCACTTTGTGGAACAGGAAACTGTCCTCCGCTCCATCTAAAAATACCTTCATTGAGACAGGATTTATTGTATTTCTCTTTGTAGATCCATAATTTAAATCATCTATATTTTGTGGCTTTCTTAAAGTGTGCCAATCTTATCTGTTCCGGAGGTACCAACGTCTGATTTTTTTTAAACTTAACTCTTTACTGCTGTGTTTATTTTCCTTCTTGCTCCTTTTTGGAAAAAGCCTACAGGTTAGTATCTCATTATTACCAGCAAATCAGGAGACTATGTCAGAAGTCCTCATTAGAAAAGAAGTAGTGACGATCCACTTAGTGATGCTGATAGCATCTGAATTTCCATTGGGTAAAGGACGCTGCACGGCCAGGAAGTGTACAGGCGGTGAGACAGATCCAAATCACTAATGCTTTTAGAGTTTGAAGTTGCAGAGAAAAAGTTTGATTTATGTATCTTTTAACCAGTGGGTTTGCTTTATCATTATCTAAGTTTTTGTAGTTTATATCATCTAATTCTCAAAACGATTTTCTAAGGAGAGCAGTCAGGCATTATTTTCCCCATTTAATTCACGAAGTACAGAGGATCTGTAAGTTGAATTGATTTGCCCAAGATCATTCCGCCACTAAATGCTAGAGACCAGATCTTTTTAACACCCAGTCTGGTCCTTCTTCTACCATATTATGTTATTTTGATTACTACTGCCAGCTCCGAGACCCCCATCTTACTAACGGGTAAAATGAGGCCCAGGACCGGTCATCTGAGGTCAAACGAAGCAGTGCCAGTTTGGGGATTAGGAGCACCTGACTTGTCCACTAAGTCCTCAGCCTCAGTCCTGGACCCTAGCCCATGTTTAATGCTATGAGTACCATCATGTGAACCATCAGTAGGAGTTCAAGAGGTGAGACGCTTCATTGGATATACTGGGTCTCTGATAAGCAGTCTGCGTCTTTTATTGCCTGCCAGGGAAATTGCTATACTACTCCTCGCCGGACAATTTTTTTTTTTACTTTTCCTTTGTCTGGTTTGTTTAGATCTGTCACTGGCCTGTCTCGCTCTTTTTTTTTTTTTAATTAATTTATTTATTTTTGGCTGCATTGGGTCTTCGTTGCTGCGCGCAGGCTTTCTCTAGTTCTGGCGAGCTGGGGCTATCCTTTGTTGCAGTGTGCGGGCGTCTCATTGCCGTGGCTTCTCTTGTTGCAGAGCACGGGCTCTAGGCACGTGGGCTTCAGTAGTTGTGGCACGAGGGCTCAGTAGTTGTGGCTCACGGGCTCTAGAGCGCAGGCTTAGTAGTTGTGGCACACGGGCTTAGTTGCTCTGCGGCATGTGGGATCTTCCCGGACCAGGGCTCGAACCCGTGTCCCCTGCATTGGCAGGCGGATTCTTAACCACTGCGCCACCAGGGAAGTCCCTGGCCTTTCTCTTTTACTGCTTATCTAGTTCTTTTATTGTATAAGTTAAAGAAAAAAAAAAAAAGACCTTTGCCTGGGGCCTTTCAGTGGCATCCATGGGCACAGCTTATGTACACTAGTAATTGGAAATGGTTAAACATTGTGCCAAAGTATATTCAATACTTCAAAAATACTATAGGTTTATAAGTAAATATAAGTAAAATCCTAAGATAAGGACTTTGAAGCCAGGATGAGCAGAATTTGTGAGGACGTGGGTTAGTGATAGAAGAATAGTTCTTAGAAGAGCAGAGTTTTCCTAGAAGGACGTAACAGATTTTCCAGTGAGGCAGGTGTGTTTATAAAAACATAGTTTTGTATATATTTTATATATATTTTATTTATTTATATTGACAGAAACTGCAGAATATAAAAGCCAATGGCTAACGTGGCTACCTAGAAAATAGAGTGATTGTAGAAAGCCTGGATGTTAAGGTTTGATAAACACTGCGCCGGCATTCAGTCCAAAACGTTTGTTTCCCATTCAGTGAACAGATGTTTACCGAATACCTTCTATGTACCAGGCCCTGTTGTTCCACGTGCCAGAGATAGAACATTAAACAAGAGAGAAAAAAATCCCTACAGTCACAGCATGTAAACAGTGGTCCCTTTAAAATAACCTCATAAACAAATAACAGAAGAATTTCAGTGCTTAGAAGAACATAGAACAATGTGAAAGAGAGTAAGTGAGGGGTGAGGGAGTCCTGTATCAGTCAGATGGGTCAGTCAAGGAAGACCTCTGGGAGGAGGTGACCTTCACTCTGAGGTGTGATTGGTGAAAAGCAGTCAGTCGACAAGAATCTTGGGGGAAAGCCTCTCTCGGGGGGCAGCCCTGGATCGGGAACAAGCCCTGTGTGTCTGAAGATCTTAAGGAGAGTCTCTGTGGCTGAGGCAGGAGCAGAGGATGAGACAAGAGGATGGAGTTTGGATTTTTTCCTGACTGTCGTGTGAGCCACGTTAAATGGGAGAGTGATATAATCTGATTTATACTTAAATCATTTTAACTGCAAATGTGGATGTGGTGTGTAGGTGGGCAAGAATAGGAGCAGAGGTTAATTAAGAGGCTATTACAGAAACCTAAGTGAAATGATGGTAGCATGAAATAGGGTGATGGCAATAAAAACGGAATGCTCAGATTTGAGATATTTGAGGTATATGTTGCAGATACACTGAAAATAGTTGGTGGTGAATTGGATTGGGGAAGAGACAGTGAGAGAAAGAAAGTAATTAAGGGCAACTCCTGGGTTTCTGTCCTGTGCAGCTAACGGGAGGGGGACTGGACCCATAAACCAAGACGGAGAGAAGCAGGTTCAGGGTGCAGGGAAGACAGGTCATCAAGTAGCCTGTTCTTACATGTTAAGTTTGAGTTAAGTACAACGTTTTGAGCATTTACATCAAAATAGCGATGATGAGTACTCATTTGACCTACTTATGAGTAAATAAGCTTGGTGGTCTCTTCATACCAATTTAGGAACCTAAGGTAAATTTGGCCTCTTTTTTCATCACCCTTCTTTCCAAGAATGAAGGAGCACTAATTATATTTGCTTCCTGAGTCCAACACAGGTTCCTGATAACACCTCTGCTGGTTCAGCACATTGGCTGCCCACTACAGTTGTTTATGAAGCCCACTGATGAGTGTGACTTTTGAAAGTCATGTGATGCATTTGAAAGTCATGATTGTATCTGCTGTTCACAGGAGAATTTTACATTACTCGGCATTCTAATCTCTCAGAAATACATGTTGCTTTCCATCTTTGTGTGGACGACAACGTGAAATCGGGAAACATCACTGCTCGGGACCCTGCCATTATGGGTCTCCGAAACATACTCAAGGTTTGCTGCACCCATGACATCACAACAATAAGTATTCCTCTCCTGCTGGTGCATGATATGTCAGAGGTAAGCAGATAGAAAAATACCAACGTTTTCTGAAAATGTTAAAATATTGTATAATAATAATAATCCACTTTACATTTTAAAAACACTTTTTCTGGGCTTCCCTGGTGGCACAGTGGTTGGGAGTCCGCCTGCCAATGCAGGGGACGCGGGTTCGAGCCCTGGTCTGGGAAGATTCCACGTGCCGCGGAGTGGCTGGGCCCGTGAGCCACGGTTGCTGAGCCTGCGCGTCTGGAGCCTGTGCTCCGCAACAAGAGAGGCCACGATGGCGGGAGGCCCGCGCACCGCGATGAAGAGTGGCCCCCGCTTGCCACAACTAGAGAAAGCCCTCGCACAGAAACGAAGACCCAACACAGCCATAAATAAAATAAATAAATAAAAACACTTTTTCTGTTTAACTAATGAGGCTTTGCATCTCCTAGCTGCATCTCCTATATGTCATCAATAGAATTGAGTGACATATAACATAAAACAGTGAATAATCCTTAACCATATATGTTCAAAAGAATTCTAGCATTATCCTATAGTAGGTAAACTAGAAAGTCAGACTTATTTTTAGCTTTGGATAAGGCAGGTGCCCCTAATCCTCCCCCTTCTCGTC
The DNA here is from genome assembly GCF_009873245.2 of Balaenoptera musculus. Classification (NCBI taxonomy): domain Eukaryota; kingdom Metazoa; phylum Chordata; class Mammalia; order Artiodactyla; family Balaenopteridae; genus Balaenoptera; species Balaenoptera musculus. Next base: position 4,450,307 of record NC_045794.1, on the reverse strand, counting down.
TATTTTTGTCTTACGTAGCTTTAGATTTACCTCCACGTTTGTATTTGGCTTCGGCTAACATTAAAATTAGTTTGCATTCTCTGAGTAGGCATTAATAGGCAATAGAAAGAGAAGCTAGATGACAGGAAGAAGAAGCCAGCCGCATTCTAACATTTTCTCAAGGATGCTCTTAGGATAATACAAGTACTGGCTTCTACGACTAAGATGTGGCGTAATCATTCATTCATTTTACGATGTACTGAACTTTATTTTACGTTTTTAATTTAAAAAATCTCTTTCCATGACTGTGTGCTTTCTCTCCTGCTTTCTTCCCTTACCTACATAAAAACCAGTTAGAAGGGATAAGTTGTAGAAATAATGCAGAGACTAAAAATTCAACTTCAGATAGTCTGGAGGAGCAAAGCAGCCTCAAAACAAACGGGTGCAGGCAAGTCCTTCTGGGAGAGCCAGTGGCCAACGTGGTGAAGGACCCATGTCAGCAACATGGTGCCTGCTTGTTTTGAGTGGCACTTTTTTTAAAAGCAAAATGGCTAACTGGCAAGTACAGCTTGTGAAAGGAAGGAAGTTTGATCATCGATTATTAAAAGTTATTTACCAAAATAATAGATGTGTATAAATACTGTATCGTAAAGCGCAGGATGAAGGATTTGATATTGTACTTTTTAGAGTGACTCAGTCCCCACTTAGACTCATCACATTATAGGACACCTCATTTTAAATGCAATACTCTATATAAACACACACAAAAAAATCAATTCCATATAAGACAAGATGATTTTAAATGATTTCCCACTTACAATTCATTTGTATTTTTACCAGACACACTATCGTTTCTTGTTCTTTTTAAAGATTTATTTATTGATTGATTGATTGATTGATTGCTATGTTGGGTCTTCGTTTCTGTGCGAGGGCTTTCTCTAGTTGCGGCAAGCGGGGGCCACTCTTCATCGCGGTGTGCGGGCCTCTCACTATCGTGGCCTCTCTTGTTGCGGAGCACAGGCTCCAGACGCGCAGGCTCAGTAGTTGTGGCTCACGGGCCTAGTTGCTCTGCGGCATGTGGGATCTTCCCAGGCCAGGGCTCGAACCCGTGTCCCCTGCATTGGCAGGCGGATTCTCAACCACTGCGCCACCAGGGAAGCCCCACACTATCGTTTTGATTAAAAGAATTCTGGCTCCATCAGATGCAAGCTGCATCAAACTTTTTTATTTCTCAGCCTCAGTCATACCTAATACGGCATTAGGAGAGATTGACCAACATGTTTTGTTTTGTTTTTCCCACTGTAGCTTTATAAAGTTCTAGTCCCATCAGGAATTTTTAGCCATTGTTAACGTCACTAACTAGTCCATCTATAAAAGAGTCTTTGGGGAGTGACAAAGAAAGTTTGTGATGAATTCCAGCCACACGGAAACATCCAAACATTCCTGCAGCTGGACTCCTGGTTAACCAGTTTATAAAAATGGTTATATGTAGGTGGGAAACAACCTCAAAAACAGTGTTTCCAAAAGTCACTAAGTTCGGATTTACTTCCAGACATCTGATACTATAGCGTGCCCTCTCCCACAGTGTCACAAAGGTTACATGTTTTAAATTGGGACAGCCAGCTGCAGAACATTAAGTCTGTTTCCAGAGTGTCCATTTTAATTCACGAAAGTATATTGAGCCACGATCCTCCCATCAGTCGTATTTAAACATCCATTCAGGTCAAGAAGTTTATTCTACAAACTCAGACAACACTGCACAGGATATAGAGGCAGTATTTGTCTTAGCTTTCGTGCAAGGATCCCAAAGCATTTCGGCTCTTGTTTTCTTCCTGTAGCAAACAGACTTGCCAGACTCTCAGTTACCATATTGCAGTGTGTGCAAGGTAATGATGACAGTGTCGGAAACAGTCCATGTCCCAGGGTTGATAAAAACAGCTGTAGAAATGAATTGCAGTTTAAAAAAACAGGAAAGGAAAAAGTAATCTATCGGCAAGAAGGAAGACATCCTGCTCTTACCGGTTTTATCTCTGTAGATCTTTGTGATCTGAAGACACTGTCATCCTGGAGTTCAGTCTAACCTGATAGACGGGGAATGAACCTGCAGGTCATGAATCCTGAGCTCCTGACCTTTCCTTTTTTTTGTGCTGTTAACTTGTTGAATCATTTGGGACTGAAGGGTTTTAGTTGTTATAATTGTTGTGGTTGATGCAGATGTTGTTCTTAACCTTTTATTAGCATATAACACACATAAAGAAAAGCACACATAAATATACAGCTCACATCTTCGCCAGCTGAACACCAACACCCAGATGATGATACAGGACGTCACCAGCCAGCACCCCAGTGTCGCCCCTTCCCATCGCTTAACCCACATTCCCTCCCTCCACAAGGGTAACCACTGTTTTCACTTTGAAAAGCACAGGTTAGTTAGGTGTGTTTTTGTAATTTATGTGGGTGGAATCCTATCGTACATACTCCTGTATCTGGCTTCTTTCACTCCGTATTGTGTGTGTGAAATTTATCCATAGTACTGTTTGTGGTTGTAGATTGCTCATTCTCATTGTTACGCAGCGTTCCATTGCATGACTGCACCACAGTTATTTAGTCATTCTACTGTTTGTGGACATTCGGGTGGTTTCCAGGTTTTGATTATTGCGACGAATGTTGCTGTGAACATTCTAGAACATATGTTTTGGCATTTCTGTTGGATACATACTTAGGCATGGAATTGGTAGACGGTAGGCCAGACACCTGTTTAGCTTTGGTAGATCCAGTCAAATAGTTTCCCAAAGCGATTGTTGAATGTAAAAAATGAGAAAGCCAGACTGCCGTTTCTCACCTTCTGATGATGCTTATGAAACCGATTTATGTGAGTGTTTCAGGAACCTCCGAGGCACAAGCTTGAGATAAAGGATAGTCTTGCAGTTTCCCTCAGGGGTACATAAACCCAGGAAATAATTCTTATATCTACCGTCTAAGACACACAGTGAAGGCCTAAAAGTGTATACCAGTTAATCACCTCTGCAGTTCAGCCTTACTCTAATTGGAAGATTCAGGTTGGGTAGTCAAAGTGCGGCCACTAACTTTAGGTACAAGATATTGTCTGCGATCATAATTAGAACTGGCATCCTCATTTCAATTTCACAGGTTTAGAATTTACTCTGTGTGTGCCATGCCCACTTATCATCTAAAGTATAGCCGCCAGGCCCAGTTTCCTGCCTCATTTCCAAAGTCTGAAGTATTTCACATGATCCGTTCAGCTTCTTCAATGGATTTCTTTCACATGTGCTCTCACAGATGTGACGCTAAGATTTAGTCACTTGGCTGTTAGTTAGAACTCATGGTCAAAAGCGTTCTGTGCTTACCTGACCCACTGTGTCGTAGACGCTGCCTACTGTATAATATATACTAAGGGTTACTTCCAGAAGAGAGCTCCTTACAGGACTACAGGCCACATCCCACGATGACACCCAGTAAATCATGTCTTCTTGTGACCCTGTTGACATCTAAAGCTTGCGGTTTAGAGTCCTCAGAGCCATTCTTTTTAGGTGCTGGTTTCGATCAGAGAACAAATGACAGGGGCGCTTGGGATGGAGCCTCTGTGTGGGCAAATGGGGGTTTTAGAAACCGCCTGGGTGTGTATTTGTGCAGGTGCCTGCAGCTTTCTAGTTTCCTTTCTGATCCACCTGCTGCTAAGTAGCGCTAAGCGAAAGTAAACAGAATGTGAGTGTTCATGTCATCTGAAAATTCAATTGTCTGTCACTTCGAAGGTATCCTGGGATCCTGCCCGGAGCTGGTATTTTGGTGTGTTCTCTGTATAGCACTAATGAAACTTTGCGTTAACTCACATCATTCTGAAGAGTTTGTATTAATTTGGCTCATAGATATTTGCTCTAGACCACACTATTAACCACACATACCAAAAGCAAGAAAGCAAGCTACTGAGGGATAAAAGGGGATGATCTTTGGAGAAGTGGGGCAGTGAAGGGACTTGATTTTTTCCATCTACTTTTGGTCAAACCACTAGAACTATCCCTGTGCTAACTTGTGCTTCAGTCTTTCATCATTTCCATCATGATCCTGACTTTAATACCGTGGGATCATATGTGTTCTGTTTGCTGGTGCTGAAGGCTGGCCCTTCGGAAGCTCTGTGCTCACACTGCACAATGGTTGTCCTCATGTAAGTAGTGCTTAGCCTTGGCCTTAGCCTGAGATGTTTCAAAGGCTAATCATAGATGACAATAAATTACAGATAAGACAAGCTACTGTCAGATAATGCTTTTTTATATGTAAGAACAAGTGCTTTATTATAATAGTATGAATAATAATAATTCCTTGATTCTGATTATTTCCGTGGTATTTCAAAAAAATGTTATGTTTTAGAGTAGCATTTTAAGGTGATGCAAATACTCAGTTATACTTTAGCATTTATTCCCACATAACGATCCTTCAATAAAATGTTTAATGCAAGTGAAGGGTAAGTAAATAAAACACCACAAATGAAAACCAGCAGAAACAACGAAACCTAAAAACAGATACACAAAGACTTTTGAGGCACTGGAATTGTGAGACACGGACCATAAAGTAGTTGATTACTGTGTTTAAAGAACTTGAAGACAAGCTTAAAATGTCTTCAAGTAAAAAGATGCTGTGAAAAATGACCTAGCAACTACAAAACTGAGTTTTTAGTTACTGAAAGAAATTTAAAAGACCTAAATAAATAGATATACTATGTTCATTGGTTGGAAGACTCAGTACTGTTATCAGTTCTCCTCAAACTGATCTATAGATTTAAATCCCAATCAAAATCCTTATAAGGTGATTTTGGAGATAAAGCTAATTCTAAAATTTATATGAAATACACAGGACCTAAAACAGTCAAAACAATTTTGAAAAAGAACAAAGTTGGGGAACTTACAGCAATTGATTTCAAGGCTTACAAGCTTAGCAAGCTACAATAACCAGTACAGTGTGACATTGGCAAAAGAATAGACTGTGGATCAAAGGAACAGGATAAAGAATCCAGAAATAAATCTGTGCATAAATGGTCATTTGATTTACAGCAGAGATGCCAAGGCAGTTAGTTCCGTGGGAGAAAGTGTAGTGTCTCCAACCAGTGGTGTTGGAAAAATTGGGTATTTATACAGGAAAAAACAAACAAACAAAAAACCCTTGAGCTTTACCTCACAATCATACATAAAAATTAACTTAAAATGGATCATAGACTTAAGCCAAAAAAGCTAATAGTATAAAACCTCTAGAGGAGAACACAAAAGAAAATCCTGGTATCAGATTAAGCAGAGATTTGTTAAGACACCAAAAAACATAAACCATAAAAGAAAAGCTTAATAAATTGTACTTCATTAAAATTTAAAACCTTTTCTCATCAAAAGATACTGTTAAGAAAATGAAAAAATGCAGGTCTCAGACTGTCACATGACCTTGAGAGGTTCACTCTACCTTTCTCAGTGTCCTTTTTAGTTTATAAAAATTGTTTTTTGTGAGATACAAATTATGTATATTGTAAAGTTCCATGTAAATGTAAGACATTATTATTGTAGTTTTCAGAGCTATCAGCATTTCCTCTTAGCTGCAGGTAGGTTATTTCTTAGTCACCTTGCTCCCTCTGTACATTTTTTTAAACTAGGCAGAAATAAGCCAAAAGACAAAAACTCGTCACTCCATGCATGTGTGTACTCCCCGTAAGGCACCGTGGCTCTCTTGTAACAGCGTTGGCAGTTACAAGGAAATATTCTTCCTGAACTTTGAAGCTAAGAAGTATTATAAACTTAATTTAAACATCAGGAAATTCTAGTCATTTTTATAAGCTTCCAGAGTCTTGGAAAAGAGGATTCTTTACTTTTTAGCCCTTTTGGCAACTAGACCCCTTTTATTTATCAATCTTTTTTTTTTAATCTTTTAAAGATTTTTAATTTAATTTAATTTATTTTATTATTTATTTTATTTTTGGCTGTGTTGGGTCTTCGTTTCTGTGCGAGGGCTTTCTCTAGTTGCGGCAAGCGGGGGCCACTCTTCATCGCGGTGTGCGGGCCTCTCACTGTCGCGGCCTCTCTTGTTGCGGAGCACAGGCTCCAGACGCGCAGGCTCAGTAGTTGTGGCTCACGGGCCTAGTTGCTCCGTGGCATGTGGGATCTTCCCAGACCAGGGCTCGAACCCGTGTCCCCTGCATTGGCAGGCAGACTCTCAACCACTGCGCCACCAGGGAAGCCCTATTTATCAATCTTAAAAGTATCTTGGACGCAAAAAAGTAGTTTCCTGGGAATTCCCTGCAGTTCAGTGGTTAGGACTCTGCACTTTCACTGCTGAGGGCCCGGGTTCGATCCCTGGTCGGGGAAGTAAGATCCCGCATGCTGCGAGGCACAGCCAAAAAGAAAAAGAAAAAAAAGTAGTTTCCCCTCAAAGCCTAATTCTAGCTACAGAGGAAGTCACTTTCTTTTTAAATTTCCACGGATAGTAAATGATTCACTCACTCAGCCTGTGTGCTTGAGCATCTGTACGCGCAGTATTGCAGGAGGAGTCATCATAATGGTAATAACGGTAAATAAACAGTGGTTCCTGCCCTTAGAGAGCACACACCTTAATAAAGACATAGATCCCATCTCCCTACCTATTCCTCTACCACCGCCCCCCACCCCCCCCAAAAAAAAAGACAGAGTAAAATGTGATCATGGAGATTAAACAAAAACAAAGTACTCTGGGAGTTCAGAGACACCATTTGTAGCTGAGGAACTAGGAAGTACTTCATGAAGGAGAGGACGGTTAGGGAGGGAAGAGCAGGTTTCAACAGATGGGAAGAATGGGGAGGGCATTCTAGGCAGAAGAAATGGCTTGAGGAAAATGGGAGGAGTGGGTGACAGGCATTGCAGATCATGTTCAGGCAAAGGCGGACAGGCAGGCTGGAGTGAAACCTCACTTTTTTAATTTAAAAGTCATAGAAGCTGAGATAGTTTGGGTCCTAAGGTAATTAGCCTTAAATACTAAAGAAAGTCTTAGATGTTATTCATGCGGCAGTAGGAAGCAATTGCAGCTTACTAAACAGGAGTGTAACGTGATCAGAAAGGTATTTCAGATAAATCAGCCAAATCAGTTCGAAGGGGAATTTCTGGGGTCCAGGAAACTACACGGGAAGCAATAGCAATAACTAGACCTGAGATCGCAGAGACCGTCAGAGACGGGTGAAGGCCTGGGATAGCTCAGTGACACTCAGCCCAGGAGAGGGGCCAGCACGTTTCATGAAAAATGTTAATAATGCCGGAGAGGCCAATTAGAACAAGACTGAGAGAAGGTTAGATAATTATAACCCAAAATATAAAGTAAATATCCATGAGTCCATACTGATATAAACAAATGCTCGAATAAATAAATGAATAGGGGAGAAGAAACAAACCTCTCATGCAGAAGAATTCCAAGTAACTTATGTAGATACTCCATCCTCAAGGAGGGGAGCACAAAATCTCCACCTCTTAAGTGTGGGCTGCTCACAGTTAGTGATTTCTTCCCATAGAGGACAGAGTGGAAGGTCAGGGCTGGAGACCTTAAAAACACCACCCCAGCCAGGTGTTCCAGGCTCACATCACTAGTCATAAATCACATTGATGATCTACCCTTGATATGGTGTGATGAAAATGATACTTCACCTCTGTAGTCTTCCTGCCCAAATCCATAGCTCCTGTCTAATCATGATGCAAACATCAAATTCTAATAGGGGGCGTCCTACAAAATACCTGACCAGCCCTCCTCAAAACTCAGGCTCATCAAAAACAAGGGAAGTCTGAGAAACTCAGGGCAAGAGAAGCCTGGGGCGACATAATGACTCAACAGAGTGAAGTGTTCTGGATGTGGTCCTCGAACAGAAAACGTCATTAGGTAAAAGCCAGGGAAATCTGCATGCACTATGGATTTGAGTTAATAATAAGGTATCAATAGTAGTTCAGGTTTTTTCTGGTTTTTAAGTAATTTGTTTATAGTACTGCATTTACAAAGAGAATAGTGCACCCAGTAGAAAGAATAAAAATGTATTTGGGGTTTTATTTTTAACTGACTGCAAATAGAAATCCTTTAGTGACATCATGGCAATTTGACAGTTATGATTAAGTTCAATAAAGGTACATGGGGTACTTGGAAGATCAGATTCTAGCTGCTTCTTTCTAACGGCCTCTGATTCATCTGGCTCCTTAAATGATACGGAATAAAGCCCTTATTTGGTGGGGAAACATTTCCAAAATGAACTTTTAGGTTCTCTCTTAATAATTTTCTTCTGTCAATTGTTAAAAATAGGACTTTCTGTTTCTCTGTCTGTGTGTGTGTTGGTTATTTCACCTCAGTGTCATCACCCGAATTCCTATAAGTTCACAATTGTGATTTTACAATGTAGAAAAAAATTCAGTTGTTGTAGTCTGCTATTGCTTTAGATGTACATATCGCTGAAAACCCAAAGTAGATTAGAATTGCTAAAGAATTTTCCTGCCATTGTTTGATGCAGTCTGGTTTCTTTATTCCTTTTTTAAAAATTTAATTGAGGCATAGTTGATTTACAGTGTTGTGTTTAATTTCTGTTATATAGCAAAGTGACTATTACACATATATTTACATTTTTTTCATATTCTTTTCCATTATGGCTTATCACAGGATATTGAATATGGTTCCCTGTGCTAAACAGTAGGACCTTGTTGTTTATCCATCCTACATATAATAGTTTGCATCTGCTAATCCCAAACTCCCAATCCTTCCTTCCCTCGACCCCCTCCCCCTTGGCAACCACGAGTCTGTTCTCTATGTCTGTTAGTCTGTTTTTGTTTTGTAGGTAAGTTCATTTGTGTTGTATGTTCTCTTTATTCTTGATAGGTATGTAGACAGCCTCACTTCTAGTGCTCTACTAATATAAGATGTTAACAGGGGAAACTGAGTGTGGGAGTGTATGGCAATTCTCTGTACCATTTTCATAATTTTTCTGTCAACCTAAAACTGTTTCAAAAAATAAAGCCTATTTTTTAAAAGCCATCAGGGTGATACTGTTTTGGATCTATTAAATTAGTAAATATGTTAAATAATGTTTTAAATAATATTTAAGTGTCCAAATGATTGTGAACAATATGATGAAATTGGATGATACATACATTGCTAATGGCTAACGTAAATTGATATTACCTTTTAGGGAAAAACTTGAACTTTATTTCACTAATCTATAGGAGTAAGTATCCCAAGAAATTATTCAAAAAACAAGACATCTATAGATGTAGATACACACATGCGTCATATACATAAATATGTCCACTGCAATGTTATTAACAAAAAGGGGAAATTGAGTTATAAGGGGCCATTTAAATAAATTATGATACATTAACTCAATAAAACAGCAGTTTTTAAATTGTGTTCTGAAGATACCCCCGGATGCTAGCCCCTTCTGGGGGTCAGCAAGACTAAAAATATTTTCATGATAATACTAAGACACTCTGTGCCTTTTGCATTCTCATTCTTGCATGAACGTCATTGAGTTCTTCCCGAGGCTGTATGATCACACAGCAGATTGATGCAGAGGCAGATGTGAGAGTCCAGATGTCTTCCGTGAGGCCAGGCATTAATGAGATTTGTAGATATGTAAGGCATTGCCCTTCTTCTCACTCAAATTTTTTTGTTGTGGAAAATATAGTAACTTTACATTTAAAAAAATACGTTACATTAACATACGGTGGGTTTATCGTTTTTAAATGAAATTAATATTTTTATATTTTTCTCAGTTTTAATTTCTAATGCAATAAATATCAGGAGACATAATCCACATAAACAAAAGCTCAGTGCAGTCCTCAGTGATTTTTAAGAGTGTAAAAAAGATCCTAAGACCCAAAGAGATGAAGGATCACCATAATGAATTAATAAACATATTTTATTGTTACAGTTACAAACACTTGCAGCATGGGAAAGTAATTCGATAATAGCGAAAAGAAATAGAATTTAAAATGGCACAATCGCTGATCATGAGCACAGAAAAGTATAAATGTGTGGGTTGGTTGGTTCGCAGCATGCATGTGCTCACTTGGTCAAGGGTTAGGAAGGAGCGTCCAAAAAAGAGCTCATTTGGTTTGTTAGGTGGCTGGGATAGGGTGCTTGTTTGTTTCTGGTACTTTGTAATAACATGTTATACACAGAAAACATTTTTTTAAAATTTAAATTTATTTATTTATTTTTGGCTGCATTGGGTCTTCATTGCTGTGCACGGGCTTTCTCTAGTTGCGGCGAGCGGGGGCTGCTCTTTGTTGCGGTGCAAGGGCTTTTCACTGTGGTGGCTTCTCTTGTAGTGGAGCACGGCCTCTAGGCGCGCAGGCTTCAGTAGTTATGACTCGCGGGCTCAGTAGTTGTGGCTCATGAGCTCAAGAGCACAGGCTCAGTAGTTGCGGCGCACGGGCTTAGTTGCTCTGTGGCATGTTGGATCTTCCTGGACCAGGGATCAAATCTGTGTCCCCTGCACTGGCAGGCAGATTCTTAACCACTGCACCACCAGGGAAGCCCCAAGGAAAACATTTTAATGCATTGCTTATTCAAATATTGTACAATTTAATAGAATTATTCATGCTAACATATTGAGAGAAATAGGTGGAGTTCCTATGTCACATATATTTGTCTTTAGAGTTAATTATGTAGAAAGTTTTAAGGGAATGTTCATTTTTAAAATTATATTGACTAGGCTAATTCAGTTAGTTTGCATTCCACAAGTATAGTCTAACAGCTGGAACAGGTTACATGCCTAAAAACCAGAGGAAATCTAGCTGAAATTAGCTAATGGTTGCCTGTAAGTGGATGGTCAACATTATAGATAAATTAAGATCTGACCATATATATATATATTTTTTTTTTACAAAGTTCAGTTAAAAACATGATTTGTTCTGTTTCTGTTTTTAGGAAATGACTATACCGTGGTGCTTAAGGAGAGCAGAACTTGTGTTTAAGTGTGTCAAAGGTAAACACAACCTTATATTTAACAACAACGACCTATATTTCTTCCTTGAAAATATTGAAAGTAGAGCAAGCCAGGAGAAAGAATTGTAGCAGTTACCCCTGTCATCTGGTGCCTCAGTTAAATGGTTTAACAAGCAAATATTTCATAGCAGCTTTTTTATCTACCTTTTTCCAATCACAAAATAAAATCTCTAGCCCTCCTTTTTTTTTGGGCCGTATCACACGGCCTGCAGGATCTCAGTTCCCTGACCAGGGATTGAGCCTGGGTCACAGGAGTGAAAGCCTGGAATCCTAACCACTAGGCCACCAGGGAACTCCCTCCAGACCTCTTGAAATGTGAGGATATTTGGACATTGATAGAGTTTACTCTCTGTTACCTTTTATTTTCTTAAAAAGAAAAGAAAATAGAACCACGTGTTTAATTAATCTTTAATAACCTGTTTTGGCTTCATCGTGTGGAGGCAAAATAGGACTTAAGAAATGATCATTAGAAGTGTTTTGACGGAACTATGTGAAACCTCTCTGGCCTGGAGAAATAAGGATTGCAGAAGTTTATCTGGCCTTCAGGCTTAGCCTTTCCTACAGGCAAGTAGCTACCTAAAAAGTCAAGACGTGCAGCTCCACGATGAAAATTCAGTTTATTTTCAGTAAAGGACTGGTAGGCTTGAAGACCAGAACTCATAATTCAGTGAAGTCTGTTGTTCTATTTTAGGTTTCATGATGGAAATGGCTTCATGGGACGGAGGAATTTCTAGGACAGTGCAATTTCTGGTACCACAGGTGTGTTATCTGGATAGCTCTCACCCCAGTTCAGTCTCTGTTGTGATATTCCTCGCAGACATAGCTAGGCACACCGCCGTAAACTCAAAATAGCATAAGAAAATGCTAGCAGCTTTCCGTGTTTTAAGGGGAGAAGTGTTTGGATGCCATCAAGGCACTTAGTTTACTGTCAAAGACATTAGTATCTGCCACTCAAGAGATCTTTGATTAAACCCCAAAGCTGAACTTAACTCATCTTTCCTCCCCCGCCCCACATTTATGTTATATAGATTCATAAAGAAGGACATGAGCAGAGAATGATTCCATGTTCTATGTAGAATTTAGCAAAACGGGTGTACTTTTATCACTGAATGCACTACTATTATCTAGGGGTTCTTCTGGTAATCAGACTTATTATTTGACAGAAATAGCGTAGGTTCTCAGAGGCTGGATCCAGAGAAACACCCCTGCCCACAGCTGTGCAGTTAAATCAGCTCTGAAAGATAGTGTTCACATATTACACTCCATGTCTAGAACTACTGCCATTACTTCCATATTTTAAAATACTTAAACATTTTTTTTTAATCAGTGACGATTTAACAAGTGCAAACTTTTTTTTTTCTTACCTCTTAACAGAGCATTTCTGAAGAAATGTTTTACCAACTTAGTAACATGCTTCCCCAGATCTTCCGAGTATCATCAACACTCACCCTGACATCCAAGCACTAAACCCCCTAGATTGATATCTGGCAGAAGAAGATGCGTAAACTATCCAGGAACTTGAGATGTGCTGGGATTCTGTCAAGCAAAAGATGCCCAGAAAGAGGACTTGCCACCCAAGCCACGAATCAAATCATGATAAACATCTGTTAAACGTTCCAAAATCCACATGCCGTACAGACTAGTGCTCAGCCCCTTACTTATACAGTTATTTTTTTTCACACACACACACTGTATTTTATTTTTACAAGAGATAAATAAACTGACACCAAGCATTGTAAATGGATGACCACAACAAAAGCAACAATGATTGCAATTACCAAACACAAAACACCCTCATACTATGTCATAATATTGACATTCAGTCCAGTAATCCTCCACTGTAACAGCTCCTTTACTTTGCAGTGAAAATTGATTTGTATATTTTTTGCCTCTGAGTCCTTGTGGGATTTTTTTTTTTATTCAAACAGAAAGTCACAAAAATTATAATCATCCTCATCAGTTCACTCAGTCCCATGTAATTAATTTTTTCATCTTGATCTTTTGTTAGCACTTATATGAATTCATCAGTTTTCTATTAGAGTCCTGAAAATGCTTATTCATTCAGTTCAGCAGTATAGTCAGTTACCAGAAACCTGTACTTGTCAGAGTCGTTTCCATGAATTCCCTGAAGATGAAACCCTTTTATAGGAACATTTTTGCAAAAGCATCAGAGTACACCCAGAACTGTCTGTAAATGACAAAAGACTTAAAAATGACCACGGTTAAAGATTTGATGAAAGTTCATAATAATGCGATTGACAAGGAAATTTAGTTATTTCTGAGATATACATTTTAAAGTAATAACTAGAATTATGACTTATAACATTATACCAGAACATATAAGATTTTTAGAAATTTCATGTAATGTCTGAAACATTTATATTAACATATTTCCATACAAATAACCCAAAGAGAGTTTAGTATTAGTTGTTGTTTTTTGTTTGTTTTTTTACACTGCAGGTTCTTATTAGTCATCAATTTTATACACATCAGTGTATACGTGTCAATCCCAATCGCCCAATTCAGCATACCACCATCCCCACCCCACCACAGTTTTCCCCCCTTGGTGTCCATACGTTTGTTCTCTACATCTGTGTCTCAACTTCTGCCCTGCAAACCGGTTTATCTGTACCATTTTTCTAGGTTCCACATACATGCGTTAATATACGTTATTTGTTTTTATCTTTCTGACTTCACTGTGTATGACAGTCTCTAGATCCATCCACGTCTCAACAAATGACTCAATTTCGTTCTTTTTTATGGCTGTGTAATATTCCATTTTATATATGTACCACACTTCTTTATCCGTTTGTCTGTCGATGGGCATTTAGGTTGCTTCTATGACCTGGCTATTGTAAATAGTGCTGCAGTGAACATTGGGGTGCATGTGTCTTTTTGAATTATGGTTTTCTCTGGGTATATGCCCAGTAATGGGATTGCTGGATCATACGGTAATTCTATTTTTAGTTTTTTAAGGAACGTCCATACTGTTCTCCATAGTGGCTGTATCAATTTACATTCCCACCAGCAGTGCAAGAGGGTTCCCATTTCTCCACACCCTCTCCAACATTTGTTGTTTGTAGATTTTCTGATGATGCCCATTCTAACTGGTGTGAGATGATACCTCATTGTAGTTTTGATTTGCATTTCTCTAATGATTAGTGATGTTGAGCAGCTTTTCATGTGCTTCTTGGCTATCTGTATGTCTTCTTTGGAGAAATGTCTATTTAGGTCTTCTGCCCATTTCTGGATTGGGTTGTTGGTTTTTTTAATGTTGAGCTGCATGAGCTGTTTATATATTTTGGAGATTAATCGTTTGTCCGTTGATTCGTTTGCAAATATTTTCTCCCATTCTGAGAGTTGTCTTTTCGTCTTGTTTATGGTTTCCTTTGCTGTGCAAAAGCTTTGAAGTTTCATTAGGTCCCATTTGTTTATTTTTGTTTTTATTTCCATTACTCTAGGAGGTGGATCAAAAAAGATCTTGCTGTGATTTATGTCAAAGAATGTTCTTCCTATGTTTTCCTCCAAGAGTTTTATAGTGTCCGGTCTTACATTTAGGTCTCTAATCCATTTTGAGTTTATTTTTGTGTATGGTGTTAGGGAGTGTTCTAACTTCGTTCTTTTACATGTAGCTGTCCAGTTTTCCCAGCACCACTTATTGAAGAGACTATCTTTTCTCCATTGTATATCTTTGCCTCCTTTGTCAGGTTAGTTGACCATATGTGCGTGGGTTTATCTCTGGGCTTTCTATCTTGTTCCATTGATCTATGTTTCTGTTTTTATGCCAGTACCATATTGTCTTGATCACTGTAGCTTTGTAGTATAGTCTGAAGTCAGGGAGTCTGATTCCTCCAGCTCCGTTTTTTTCCCTCAAGACTGCTTTGGCTGTTTGGGGTCTTTTGTGTCTCCATACAAACTTTAAGATGATTTGTTCTAGTTCCGTAAAAAATGCCATTGGTAATTTGATGGGGATTGCATTGAATCTGTAGATTGCTTTGGGTAGTGTAGTCATTTTCACAATATTGATTCTTCCAATCCAAGAACATGGTATATCTCTCCATCTGTTGGTATCATCTTTAATTTCTTTCATCAGTGTCTTATAGTTTTCTGCATACAGGTCTTTTGTCTCCCTAGGTAGGTTTATTCCTAGGTATTCTTTTTGTTGCAATGGTAAATGGGAGTGTTTCCATAATTTCTCTTTCAGATTTTTCATCATTAGTGTATAGGAATGCAAGAGATTTCTGTGCATTAATTTTGTATCCTGCAACTTTACCAAATTCATTGATTAGCTCTAGTAGTTTTCTGTGGCATTTTTAGGATTCTCTATGTATAGTATGTCATCTGCAAACAGTGACAGTTTTACTTCTTCTTTTCCAATTTGTATTCCTTTTATTTCTTTTTCTTCTCTGATTGCCGTGGCTAGGACGTCCAAAACTATGTTGAATAACAGTGGTGAGAGCGGACAACCTTGTCTTGTTCGTGATCTTAGAGGAAATGGTTTCAGTTTTTCACCATTGAGAATGATGTTTGCTGTGGGTTTGTCATATATGGCCTTTATTATGTTGAGGTAGGTTCCCTCTATGCCCACTGTCTGGAGAGTTTTTATCATAAATAGGTGTTGAATTTTGTCAAAAGCTTTTTCTGCATCTATTGCAATGATCGTATGGTTTTTATTCAGTTTGTTAATATGGTGTATCACATTGATTGATTTGCGTATATTGAACAATCCTTGCATCCCTGGGATAAATCCCACTTGATCATGGTGTATGATCCTTTTAATGTGTTCTTTGTTGGATTCTGTTTGCTAGTATTTTGTTGAGGATTTTTGCCTCTATATTCATCAGTGATATTGGTCTGTCATTTTCTTTTTTTGTAGTATCTTTGTCTGGTTTTGGTATCAGGGTAATGGTGGCCTTGTAGAATGAGTTTGGGAGTGTTCCTTCCCCTGCAATTTTTTGGAAGAGTTTGAGAAGGATGGGCGTTATCTCTTCTCTAAATGTTTGATAGAATTCACCTGTGAAGCCATCTGGTCCTGGACTTCTGTTTGTTGGAAGATTTTTAATCACAGTTTCAATTTCATTACTTGTGATTGGTCTGTTCATATTTTCTGTTTCTTCCTGGTTCAGTCTTGGAAAGTTATACCTTTCTAAGAACTTGTCCATTTCTTCCAGGTTGTCCATTTTATTGGCATAGAGTTGCTTGTAGTAGTCTGTTAGGATGCTTTGTATGTCTGTGCTGCCTGTTGTAACTTCTTCTTTTTCATTTCTAATTTTATTGATTTGAGTCCTCTCCCTCTTTTTCTTGATGAGTCTGGCTAATGGTTTATCAATTTTGTTTATCTTCTCAAAGAACCAGCTTTTAGTTTTATTGATCTTTGCTATTGTTTTCTTTGTTTCTATTTCATTTATTTCTGCTCTTATCTTTATGATTTCTTTCCTTCTGCTAACTTTGGGTTTTGTTTGTTCTTCTTTCTCTAGTTCCTTTAGGTGTAAGGTTAGATTGTTTACATGAGATTTTTCTTGTTTCTTGAGGTAGACTTGTATAGCTATAAACTTCCCTCTTAGAACTGCTTTTGCTGCATCCCATAGGTTTTGGATCGTCGTGTTTTCATTGTCATTTGTCTCTAGGTATTTTTTGATTTCCTCTTTGATTTCTTCAGTGATCGCTCGGTTATTTAGTAACGTATTGTTTAGCCTCCATGTGTTTGTGTTTTTTACGTTTTTTTCCCTGTAATTCATTTCTAATCTCATAGCGTTGTGGTCAGATAAGATGCTTGATATGATTTCAATTTTCTTAAATTTACTGAGGCTTGATTTGTGACCCAAGATGTGATCTATCCTGGAGAATGTTCCATGCACACTTGAGAAGAACGTGTAATCTGCTGTTTTTGGATGGAATGTCCTATAAATATCAATTAAATCTGTCTGGTCTACTGTGTCATTTAAAGCTTCTGTTTCCTTATTTATTTTCATTTTGGATGATCTGTCCATTGGTGTAAATGAGGTGTTAAAGTCCCCCACTATTATTGTGTTACTGTCGATTTCCTCTTTTATAGCTGTTAGCAGTTGCCTTATGTATTGAGGTGTACCTATGTTGGGTGCATATATATTTATAATTGTTATATTTTCTTCTTGGATTGATCCCTTGATCATTATGTAGTGTCCTTCCTCGTCTCTTGTAACATTCTTTATTTTAAAGTCTGTTTTATCTGATATGAGTATAGCTACTCCAGCTTTCTTTTGATTTCCATTTGCATGGAATATCTTTTTCCATCCCCTCACTTTCAGTCTGTACGGGTCCCTAGGTCTGAAGTGGGTCTCTTGTAGACAGCATATAGATGGGTCTTGTTTTTGTATCCATTCAGCAAGCCTGTGTCTTTTGGTTGGAGCATTTAATCCATTCATGTTTAAGGTAATTATCGATATGTATGTTCCTATGACCATTTTCTTAATTGTTTTGGGTTTGTTTTTGTAGATCCTTTTCTTCTCTTGTGTTTCCCACTTAGAGAAGTTCCTTTAGCATTTGTTGTAGTGCTGGTTTGGTGGTGCTGAATTCTCTTAGCTTTTGCTTGTCTGTAAAGCTTTTGATTTCTCCATCGAATCTGAATGAGATCCTTGCTGGGTAGAGTAATCTTGGTTGTAGGTTCTTCCCTTTCATCACTTTAAGTATATCATGCCACTCCCTTCTGGCTAGTAGAGTTTCTGCTGAGAAATCAACTGTTAACCTTATGGGAGTTCCCTTGTATGTTATTTGTCATTTTTCCCTTGCTGCTTTCAATAATTTTCTTTGTCTTTAATTTTTGCCAATTTGATTACTATGTGTCTCGGCGTGTTTCTCCTTGGGTTTATCCTGTATGGGACTCTCTGTGCTTCCTGGACTTGGGTGGCTATTTCCTTTCCCATGTTAGGGAAGTTTTTGACTGTAATCTCTTCAAATATTTTCTCAGGTCCTTTCTCTCTCTCTTCTCCTTCTGGGACCCCTATAATGCGAATGTTGTTGCATCTAATGTTGTCCCAGAGGTCTCTTAGGCTGTCTTCATTTGTTTTCATTCTTTTTTCTTTATTCTTTTCCGCAGCAGTGAATTCCACAATTCTGTCTTCCAGGTCACTTATCCATTCTTCTGCCTCACTTATTCTGCTATTGATTCCTTCTAGTATAGTTTTCATTTCAGTTATTGTATTGTTCATCTCTGTTTGTTTGTTCTTTAATTCTTCTAGGTCTTTGTTAAACGTTTCTTGCATCTTCTCGATCTTTGCCTCCATTGTTTTTCCGAGGTCCTGGATCATCTTCACTATCATTCTGAATTCTTTTTCTGGAAGGTTGCCTATCTCCACTTCATTTAGTTGTTTTTCTGAGGTTTTATCTTGTTCCTTCATCTGGTACATAGCCATCTGCCTTTTCATCTTGTCTATCTGTCTGTGAATGTGGTTTTTGTTCCACAGGCTGCAGGACTGTAGTTCTTCTTTCTTCTTCTCTCTGCCCTCTGGTGGATGAGGCTATCTAAGAGGCTTGATGGGAGGGACTGGTGGTGGCTAGAGCTGACTGTTGCTCTGGTGGGCAGAGCTCAGTAAAACTTTAATCCACTTGACTGTTGATGGGTGGGGCTGGGTTCCCTCCCTGTTGGTTGTTTGGCCTGAGGCAACCCAGCACTGGAGCTTACCCGGGCTCTTTGTTGGGGATAGTGACAGACTCTGGGAGGGCTCACGCCAAGGAGTACTTCCCAGAACTTCTGCTGCCAGTGTCCGTGTTCTCATGGTGAGACACAGCCACCCCCTGCCTCTGCAGGAGACCCTCCAACACCAGCAGGTAGGTCTGGTTCAGTCTCCCCCAGGGTCACTGCTCCTTCCCCTGGGTCCCGATGCGCACACTACTTTGTGTGTGCCCTCCAAGAGTGGAGTCTCTGTTTCCCCCAGTCCTGTCAAAGTCCTGCAATCAATTCCCACTAGGCTTCAAAGTCTGATTCTCTAGGAATTCCTCTTCCCATTGCCGGACCCCCAGGTTGGGAAGCCTGATGTGGGGCTCAGAACCTTCACTCCAGTGGGTGGACTTCTGTGGCATAAGTGTTCTCCAGTTTGTGAGTCACCCACCCAGCAGTTATGGGATTTGATTTTACTGTGATTGCGCCCCTCCTACCATCTCATTGTGGCTTCTCCTTTGTCTTTGGATGTGGGGTATCTTTTTCGGTGAGTTCCAGTGTCTTCCTGTCGATGATTGTCCAGCAGCTAGCTGTGATTCTGGTGTTCTTGCAAGAGGGAGTGAGAGCGTGTCCTTCTACTCCGCCATCTTGGTTCCTCTCCTCTATACAGTTATTCTTAAAGTCTCTTTATGAAAAAAGAAGTGTCCTTTTTTCCTACCATTGTGTCCTATCTGTGAATATTCGTGAGTTAAAACTTCCTGTGTATCACACACAGACACTAGGTGTAGGAGACTATTCACTAAAATTTCATGGAGATATTTGACTTTTCCAAAAGGTTTGAATCATACCAGGTACAAGGCTTAATTAACATACAAATAAAACCTTCCCTCTACCTTATTTTCCAATTAAATTTTAAAAATTACAAAGCAGTGAAATACACATTGCAAGTATAGATTTCTTGTGATAATCTTTTTATAGAAGCATATGAGACAAATGTGACTTTTAAATCCCTCCCTTTCAAAAACTTGCTTTTAAGTTACTCTTTCTAAGGTTTTATAAGAGTCAAGAAAGGACTTTGGATTCTTTACCCCTGTCTCATCTTCCCTTTGTGGCCTTGTCGTTGTCTATTAATAACGTTTCGTGGACTGGGAAAGTAGTTTCCCTACGTGCGGGCCTGGTGGAGGTTGGTCTAAAGCAGCACCTGGCAGTGTTTTCGTGACACTGAGTCAACATGGTGATGATCAGACAGCGAGGAGCATCTTTATTTCTGCTTACTGCGTTCTCAGCTTCCTTAATCATTCGGCTTCCTGCATTACTTTGCCGATAACTCTGTCCCCATTTCTGTCTCTGCTGTTTTGCCACCTTTTCCACTGTCTTTCCTTGTAGAACTACATTCTCAGATGCTCCCTATCCCTTACCTATCCCATCTAGAACATATTTGCTACGAGTAGTGACGACAACGAATAAAGGCATCTACAAAAGCAATAGTTTCATCCAATCCAAATTGTATGCAGATTGTAACTGGCCAGCAGACTGAACTGGAGGACCTCTGACATCATCATAAGATCGTCTGTCTTGATTCCAAGAAACAAAAAGCACTCTATTAGTATGCCTAAATGTAATAACTTATGGAAACTCTTTTGGCACAGAAAAAACTTTCTCATAGAATGTGTCTTGATTTTCTACTCAAGGAAACAACTGTCCAGTAACAACCCTAAGGAGAACACCACTCCAGACTGGGTCCATTACTCACTAACACTTTCCACATCCTTTTCCAAAGAGCCTGGTGATCCCACCAAGAACAAGGTAGGTGCTCTGTCCTTGGAGCAAGAAATTGTCTTCTGAGCATGAATGCTACCATTGCAACTGCTTCTAATGCAAAGCCAGGTAGACAGACAGAAAACTGGGCTGTGCGAGACCAGGGTCAGAGACTGTCGGGGTTTGTACTATGACAGGTCGAGTGGAAGTGGGTGTAGTATGATCAAAAGTTGTTCAGTTTATGCCTATTCAATAAATTAGGAGTTTGGGATTAGCAGATACAAACTACTATATATAATATAAAATAGATAACAAGGTCCTACCTATAGTACAGGGAACTATAGTCAATATCTTATAATAAACTATAATGGAAAAGAATCTGAAAAAGTATGTATATATGTATCTGAATCACTTTGCTGTACACCAGAAACTAACAGAACATTGTAAATCAACGATACTTCAGTAAAATTAAATTAAAAAAAAATTTTTAGTAAATGAATAAAAGGCATTCAAAAAGAGGAGAATCTTTTCACAGAATTCCTGTAACTAAGTATTAAGCCAGCAACTTGAAGGGTGCAGCCAGGGGTCAGGTGCAGGGATAAGGGTTCATTCACAGAAGGTGGGTGAGAGCTGCTACCCAGCCCTTCCTTTGTCACCTCAAGGCTGTTTTATTAGGTATTAAGTGGTGGCTTTCACAGCAGGGCAATTTAAAGGTACCATTTGGCCTATGAAATCAAAATAAATGTATTAGGTATCTGTTTTTCACATGGTGCTATATTATGAAATATACAGAAGTGGTAAGATTGGAAAAAATCAAGCTATGGTGTTACATACCATTTTTATGAAGACACACCAAACACTAAGCCGATAACAAATACATAACTTAAAATACTACACGGTAAAGATTTTAGATGAAGTCTGTAGTTTTGTATTTGGACTGAGAAGGATGAGATTAAGACTATTTCCCCGAGTGTTCTAGAAGCCTTCTTGGATGGGAGTGGTCTCAGACACTCCATGAATGATGTGAAGAAGATGGCTTGGCAGGCTGAGAAGAGAAGGGGCATCCTCGGTATCAGGTCCAGATGGGAGCAGGAGTAGGTAAAGGAGGCGGGATACACAGGCCGGATGGTGAAGAAGCTGATCTCAAGAGCCTTCTGGGGATACCGGGCAGGGTCCGGGCCTTCGTGCAGACATTGGTGAAGACTGTCTCACTGAGCGTCAGGTTCTCTATTTGTACAACCAGGTAAGCATTCCTACGACAGACGACAAGGTCCTCAAGGCTTTAAAAACACACTTTGGAAATGAGGCAGGCACTGAGCCTGAGGTCTCCAGTCCCTACTGCCCTTTCCTCCCCTGCCCCCATTTCTGTTCTCAAAGCACAAAACCCAGCGAGGCTGTAACCTTGCCTCGATGGGGAAGGGTGGCACCAGCTGTTCCTCGGAATGACATTGCGATGGGAATGGAAGAAATGCATGAAAAGGAATTTCAAGAGAAACACAACTTAGGTTGCCTGGGCGCTGGCAGATCTCTTACTGGCACAGTACATGCTGTCTGTGTCACTGCAGTTGGATCCTGGCTGATTCTCACAAGAAGAAAAAACGTTCCACAAAGGAAAGGTGAATTCTCGGAAAGATTCCTGTTCAAGAGGCCCTCGGGAGAATCAGGAGAGCCGTGGTGAAAGAACGAACAAAGCTGAAAGAGTGGCTCCTCAGGCGTATTCTCCAGCTTCTAGGTGAAGAAGCTTGCTTCTGTTACTTAGTTTTCCCATTTAGGTGAAATTGGACTGCTTTGCCTAAAAGAAGTCAGGGCAGTGTAAAAATCCTTATCATTATTTAGAAATAATAAAAAATATTTTATAACACCTATTTACAAAAAGTTCCATGTGTTCAGAACCACTTAGATGGATGGTTTTCTATCCTTGAACCATCAAAGAACCTTTCCATTATCTCCCCCCATATTTCCCTGAAATGTTCTGAAAACTTTCCCTTAGCAAACAATTTGAGCAGTTATCTATTTTTCATTCATCAAAGATATGTCTGTGGAGCTGAGAGATAGATGGTATTAGCAAACAATAGATAGTATCATGGCATAGGATTATCACTGTACAGGGACTTCCCTGGTGGCACAATGGTTAAGAATCCACCTGCCAATGCAGGGGACACAGATTTGAGCCCTGGTCCAGGAAGATCCCACATGCCGCGGAGCAACTAAGCCCATGCACCGTAACTACTGAGCCTGTTCTCTAGAGCCCGTGCGCCACAACTACTGAGCCTGCGTGCTGCAACTACTGAAGCCCGTGCTCCTAGAGCCCATGCTGCAAAAAGAGGAGCCACCGTAATGAGAAGCCCGCGCACTGCAACGAAGAGTAGCCCCCGCTCACCACAACTAGAGAAAGCCTGCACGCAGCAATGAAGACCCAACGCAGCCAAAAATAAAATTAAATAAAATAAATAAAATACTGATGAATTACAAAAAAAAGAATTATCACTCTATAGTTCCAGGCGGGTTCACAAAATCAAAAACAAAACCTTGCCATTTTATGTTAACCTGTGAAGTCTTGTCCTAGTGAAATGTATTTTTGGAAAGATTTTTTTTCAATAGCTCAGTGACATATTTAAGACAACTCTAAGGACCACTAATTCCAGAAACCTCAAGTTGGGAAACACAGCTTTAGAAGGAAATATTTACATGAGAATATGTTACAAAGGGAGGGTGGGGTAAGGACCACGTAGTGGCAGATTGACCTGAGTCCCGTTCAATACACAACAAGTGTTTGCCGAGTTTCTTCTGTACACGAAGGCACAGAGCTGAGCAAGATCCAGCCTCTAGAAGGCTGTACAAAGGCGATGGACTTGAGGAGTTATTTGATTCAAGTAAGAAGATTTAGACTTTTCTGTGACCTGTGATGCTGACAATCTCCCATGACCAGAACAAAATCCCAACTAAAGCCCGGGAATGGATGGGTAGCCTCCTGAGGTTCCCTGCAGGACTAACACGTGAGGTCCTGTTCCATATACACAGCTACAGTTACTACTACTGCTTTTCCTGTCTTCCCAGAAGAAGCAGAGTTCCTCCTATGTCCGAGTCTGAGAACTGGCTCAACTTCATGCTACATGCAATGAATCCTCATTCATCGTGGCCTCTACATTTGCAAATTCTCCTGCTTGCTAAAATGTATTTGTAACTCCAAAATAATAAAGCATTTACAAAAGCAATAGTCTCATCAACTCCAAGTTGCGTGGATATTGTAACTGACCCTCAGGATGAAAGGGGGGCCCTTTGGCACCGTCTTGGACATCATCTGTGCACATGCACAGAGCAGCGGAAAACTGAGTCGCCGGACACACACACACTCCCAGCTGAGAGAAGAAGGGTGACCCTCCACCTTCCGGTCTCAGCTCCACTAACATAAACAAGTGTCCTTTTCAAGGTCTATTTCCTGCCACATTTTTTACATTTTTGTGCTTTTTCTTGGTGATTTTGCTGTTTAAAATGACCCTCAAGTGTAGTGCTGAAAGGCTATCTGGGGTTCGTAAGTGCAAGGAAGGTGTGATGTGCCTTATGGAGAAATACAGGTGTTAGATGAGCTGTGTCCACTTAGGCATCAGTTGCGGCGCTGCTGGTTGTGAGTTCAATGTTAATGAGTCAACAATCTGTATTAAATAAGGAGTGTTTAGAAAGAAACACACATAAGAAAGGTTATGTATTGACTGGCTGATGAAAATGTGATGAGAGGCTTGCAGGATTTGCTAACGCAGGGTCCACAGCACCAGAGTCGACTGTCTGCCTGTCTTCTCTCGCAGGCAGGAGAGCATGACGAGCTCTCTGTGGATGCCTTTGGCACATGGAGAATGAAACCCAGAACACAGTACCCAAGAAGCACGCAGATCCTTTCTGGAGATGTCTAGGGATGGAGCAGAAACGGTGCAGTTTCGGTGTGACACCTGTGTTAGTGGGTCTCTCCCTCCCTCTGTGTTCTCTTCTGCTTTCTATCCTTCTTTCCTTTTCTTTCTTTATGGTGAAGTCCTGGTTCCTTGTTATCTGCTCCTCTGTGCTCAAAACTCTCAGCATGGCAGTCTGACATCAGATATGGGAACCCAGTTAAACAAATCTGCCTCAAAGACTGCCTCCCTGATTTACTTGCCATGGCTTGTCCCCAGGCGTATTAGCTACCCTCGGAAGCATGTTTCCTCATCTGTAAGCTAGGAAACATTAATAATAGTATCTACCTCACTTAGTAGTTGGGAGGATTAAAGAAGAAAGCGCACACGACCTGGCATATAGTCATTCTATAAATATATGCTGCTATCATCCTTCCTTCCTTTCTTCCTTCCTGTCTGACCTTTCTCCTCTTTTCCTTCTTTCCTTTCACTGGATCGTAGGGACACGAAGTCACTTACCTCACCGTGTCCTCAGGCAGCGTGCAGCCCAATTGAGTTGGGACGAGAACTCAGGGTAACTCGCAGGACCAGTCCGCACACAGGAAGGTACACAGTCAGTGCAGAATACGATGCACATAGATGGCTGTGGACGTCAAAACAGAAACATGAGCAATGCATTGGGCCGAGAGGGATGTTGAGCCCCTTGGGAGCAGACGGCCTGGCCCTTTCTCTGGCATGGAGTGCGTATCCCCTGGAGCTTTCGTCCCTCTCGATGGGCAAGCACAAATCTCCTGGCGGACACACAACGCCGCCTGTGCCAGGAGCGGCAACAAATTCAAAGGACGGGGTGGGGGGGCAGGTGAGAGTGTCAGGAGGAAGTCACAGGGTAGGTGACTAACCCTGTATTTGAGTGGAGCAGGAAGGACTCTCACATTTTTATCGGGTGAATCTGGATTTTGGACATAACGATAGTATGAAGTAGTTCGGAGATTTAAAGTCTGCTGCCCCGGGAGCAGGAGCATAGAATTTGCCCCTGGGATGCTTTCTTCCCTGGTTCATCTCTGAGGATCTCCTGTCCGTGCGCTGATCAGCTGTGTGCTGTTGTGCAGATGACTCACTGAGGCCAGAGGATTAAATACTGGCAAAGGATTCAGTTCCAGGAAGGTTAGGGAAGACGTCCCGGGGATGAGAGAAGAGAATGTGAACTCAGAAATCCCTGGTCCACTCCCTCGGCTCTGCGTGTGTGGTGACGGTGAAGTAGGGAGGGGGCAAGAGGGCAAGTTCATGTCTTTGTTCTTTTTTAAAACCCTCTAGGCCACCTTGTCTGGGGTAGCACATTGGACATTTACTCTTCTGTGTAAATTTTCTTTTATTGTGAAATACTTCACACATACAGAGAAGCTAGGAGAATTAGATAACAAATCCTCATTTCTCTACTACCTATATTCGTGCAATCTTAACATTTTGCTGTGTTTGCTTTGGGTCTCTCTTAAGACATAAAACATCAAAGATACAGTTGAACCCTTGTCCCTTTTGCCCCTCCTGCATTCTGTGCTCCTCCTTATGTCAGCTATTTCTCAGCAACAAACCACTTGGAAACTTAGTGGCTGAAACAATAAGCCCTTATTACTCTTCATGACTCCTTGGTCACCTCGGCTGCTCTGGTCTTACCTGGGCTCAGTCTTCAGATCCGCTTCAGTAGGTCAGGTGGGCGGCTCTGATGATCTTGACTTGTCTCTCTCAGGTGTTTGGAGGTCAACTGGCTGTAGGCTGGAATAGGCTGACCTCAGCTGGGACACCTGGACTGTCGTTCACTGGGTCTCATCCTCCAGGAGGCTGGCCCCAACTTGCTCACGTGCGTCAGCAGATCGGAAAGGACAGTGGGATCGTGCAGTGCCTCTGAGGCCTAGACTCAGAACTGACACACGTCACTTATATACCACATTCCGTTGGTTAAAGCAAGTCCCAAGGCCATCGCATATTCTAGGAGTGAGGTAATAGGCTCCTTGTTTTGATGAGAAGTGCTACTAAAGTCCCATAGCAAAAAGCATGGACACAGGATGGGAGAAAAATTGGGAATATTTCTGCTACCAATGTATCAGCCTTTCCTCAGTATTGATTGCTGTCTTAACTTTGATGTTCTTCATTCTCCTGGGTTTATTTATAGTTTCAGTGCGTATCTGTATAGTGTACATCCATGTCTATACAGTGTAGCCATAAAATGTGTCGTATTGAGATGTGCCGAAGGTGTCATACTGAAAGCATTGTCTTCTGCATGTCACTCAACAGCTTGCTTTTGTTAAACCCCATATCATGCTTTTGAGATTTAACCATACTGATACAGATAGAGCCACTTCATTCATTTTAGCTGCTGTATACTATTTTTGAGTACTCTGAATTATATGCTTACGGCCCAGTTTGTTTATTTGTTTATTCTCCTCTTGATAGACAGTGAGGCGCTCTGCATTGTGCATGCACGTTAGCTTCTCCAGGGTGTATCTCTGTGAGTGGAATTGCTGGATTCTAGAGTATTAACAACTTCAAATTTGTTAGTTCCAAATTTAACTCCAAAGTGTTTGTCCCAAATTCCCCTTCCACTGACAGCATATGAACACTCCTTTTTTTTTCCATATCCTCGTAGAAACCAAGCAAGAGCTTTCAGAAATTTTAATTTTTGCCATTCCAGTAAGAAATAGTGCCATTTGGTTTTGCATTTCTGTTGTCACTGGTGATGTTGTGTAGCATAGCATGTTTGTTGGCCATTGTGATTTCCCTGGTCATGAACTGTCTGAATAATATTTGAGGAACCTCCAGACTGTTTTCCACAGTGACTGCACCTGTTTACATTCTCACCAACCGTGCACAAGGGTTCCCTTTTCTACACAGCTTTGCCAACACTTGTTGTCTCTTGTCTTTTTGATAATAGCCATTATAACAGGTGTGAAGTGATATCTCATTGCACTTTTGATTTGCATTTCCCTGATTGTTAGTGATATTGAGCATCTTTTCATGTACCTATTGGCTATTTGTATGTCTCTTTGGAAAAATGCCTATTCGGTTCCTCTGCCGATTTTTTAATTGAGTTGTTTCTTTGTTTGTTTTTGTTATTGAGTTGTATGAGTTCCTTATATGTTTTGGATATTAACCCCTTATCAGATACATGATTTGCAAATATTTTCTCCCATTCCATACATAGGTTGCGTTTTCATTTTGTTGATGGTTTCCTTTGCTGTGCAGAAGCTCTTTAGTTTGGAATAGTCCCACTTGTTTATTTTTGCTTTTGTTGCCTTTCTTTTAGTGTCAAATCCAAAAAATCATTGCCGAGGCCAATGTCAAGGAGCTTATGCCGTACGTTTTCTTCTAGGAGTTTTATGGTTTCAGGTGTTAACATTCAAGTCTTTAATACATTTTGAGTTGAATTTTGTGAGTGGTTTAAGATGAGGGTTCAGTTTTATTCTTTTGCTTGTGACTGTCCAGTTTTCCCAACACTATTTATTGAAGAGCCTGTCTTTTCCCCGTTGTATATCCTTGGCTCCTTTGTCATAAATTAATTGACCATTTGTGTGTGGATCTATTTCTGGGCTCTCTATTCTGTTTCACTATTTTATGCCAATACTATACTCTTCTGAGTACTATGGCTTTGTAATATAGTTTGATCAAGAACTGTGATGCCTCCAGTCTTGTTCTTTCTCAAGATTGCTTTTGCTATTCAGAGACTTTTGTGGTTCAATACAAATTTTTAAATTATTTTTTCTATTTCTGAGAAAAATGCTGTTGGAATCTTGACAGAAGACTGCATTGAATCTGTAGACTGCTTTGGGTAGTATGGAATTTTAATAATATTAATTCTTCCAATCCTGGAGCACAGAATATCTGTCCATTTATTTGTATCTTCTTCAGTTTCTTGCATCAGTGTCTTAGAGTTTTCAGTGTAGAGATCCTTCACCTTCTTGGTTAAATTTATTCCTAGATATTTTATTCTTTTTGATGTAATTGTAAATGGGATTCTTTCCTTAGTTTCTCTTCCTGATAGTTTGTTGTTAGTGTGTAGAAATACAAATGATTTTTATATTGATTTTGTATCCTGCACCTTTACCAAATTTGTCTATTGGTTCTAACTTTTTTGGTGGACTCTTGACAGTTTTTTAACATGTAATACTATGTCATCTGCAAATAGAGACAGTTTTACTTTTTTTTTTCTTATTTGGACACCTTATTTTCTTTTCCTGCCTAATTGATCTGGCCAGGACTTCCAGTGCCATATTAAATAAAGGTGGCAAGAGCAGGCATCCTTGTCTTGTTCCTGGTCTTAGAGGAAGAGCTTTCAGCTTTTCACCATTGAATATAATGTTAGCTGTGGGCTTGACATGTATGGCCTTGACATCCCATTGGCTAGAACCTAGTTACATGTTCACACCTACATGCAAAAGAGTTGGGAAATTGAGTCCCTTTTTTGGGTGCCATGTCCCAACTAAAAACTGGTATTCCTATGTCTATAGAAGAAGAAAACAAATATTAAGGACAACCAGCAGATTGCCATCCCTACATTATATCATTTTAATCTTTAAGCAAGCCTATGAGATAGATATCGTATCTGTTTTATTTCTAAGGAAAAGTAATTTGCCCAAGGTAATACAGTTACTAGAGAGGAGTTTAGACTCAAAGCCAGGTCTCTGTGACACCAAAATTCTTCAAAGTGCTGTTGTAAGTCAGACCTGAATGCATGGCTGGTTACATTTGGTTAGAGCTCTCTGTCAAAATATTGAAGGAGACTTTGGAGTCAAAAAGACCTGAACTGATCCACCAGCAGGGCCAAGCCTAAGAAGAGGTAAACAAAATGCCAAGAGTGAAATATATAAGAAAGCATTCACTCTCAGGGGTGTGCAAGCATTCACAACCGTGGGAGTAAATGCTCCTTAAATTTGGTCCGTAGCCATCTCACTTGCCTCACCCTACTACCAACCCTACTTATCATTTCCATTACTGACCAGATATGACCTTGGACAAATATTTCATGTCTTTGACTCTTTGTTTACTTGTCTCTAAAGTACCTTTTCCCCCCTCTCAACTTCATAAAATCAGGCAAGAAGAAAAAAAAGGAAATGTGAGAATGCTTTACAAATTATAAAGTTATGAAAAGATAAGATTTAATTTGATTCTTGAGAGCCAAAGCCATTTTTGAATATGAGGATCTTAATATCTTTTGGGGGGTGAGGCAGGACATGGATGGGTGGGTGGGAAGATAGAAGGAAATTAAATAAGTATGTGTTGAGTATGTCTTTTGTGTCATACACTGTTTTAAATATAGAAATATTACATAAATGTGAACAAGACACATCATCTCATCTCCTGTCCAGTAGGAGAGATATAGTAGATCAATAAACAAATACATATGTAACCCTATGGGAAGATAAGGGGAACATAAATGATATGACAATAAGGGAAGGCTTTTATGATAAAATGACATTTAAGCTAAGACCTGAAAAATTAATATTAGTTAGCCAGACAGAGTACAGGAAGATGCTTTCCCAGGTTGAGGAAATAAAATGAAACAAATAAACAAAAATTTTAAAAACAGCAGTTGCAGTAAGTACACTGAGTAGGGAAACTAAATTCCCAGATTTCTGGTACAGGGAATGTACCAGGGATATCATAGAGAGGGAGAAGTTGAAACCTACACCATAAAATAGTTTATGAGCTCCTGGGCTTACTCCAGAGGTGTGCCAGCATGGATCTGATCCTAAACCTCATACTAAAAACTTTGAGAATTGAACGATGTGATAGACCACCACCCAGATTCCAGGCTGTCCACTGAGAAGCACCCATGCAAGAAAAATTCTAATAGCACTGCAAAGACTTTGAAAATGGAACTGTCATTCAAACCATAACCCACAACATGTTTGTCTGAACTTGTGGCCTGAAACAAACCGGGTTGATTTCCTGCTAGGAGAAAAATATCAACATTCTCCATAGGATTTAAACAAAACCTAGAATCTGATAACATAATATTTTAAATGTCCTGAATACAATCTAAAAACACTTGCCATACAAAGAACAAGAAAAATCTCAACTCCCAAAAGACAACCTAAGATGGCACAGATATTGGGATTATACTGCAAAGCTATTATTAAAACATGCTTTATGAAATAAATACAAACTCTCTTGAAATGAATAAAAAGAATTCTTAGCCAAGAAATAGATATAAAGAAGAACTGCATGGAAACTTTAGAGCTAAAAAATTCAATCTTCAAAATAAAGGAATCCTGAATAGGATCAGAAGCAGAATGGAGATGACAGAGAGAGGAATTAGTGAACTTGAAGATAGATTGATAGAAATTCTTCATGCTAAACAACAGAGAGAAAAAAAGATTGGTGAAAAAATGAGCTGAGCCTCAGGGGACTGTGAGAAAATAGCAAAATGTCCGACACTCATGTCATTAGAGTCCCAAGAGGCGAAAGAATGTGGTACTGAAACAATATTCAAAGAAATATTGGCTGAAAACTTCCCAATTAATGAATGATATAAACTTACAGATTCAAGAAGTTCAGTAAATCCCAAACAGGATAAATTCAATGAAATCTACACCCAGACACATCATAATCAAACTGCTGAAAACTAAAAACAAACAAAAAAAATCTTGAAAGCAGCCAGAAAATAACAATGCATTACCTACAGGGCAACACCAATAGGAGTGGCAGTAGATTTCTCATTAGAAACCATGGAAGCAGGAGGAAGTGGAAGAAGACTGTCAACCCAGAATTCTACCCAGTGAAAATATCTTCAGGCACGAAATTGAAATAAAGACATTCTCTGATGAAGAAAGACTAAGAGAATTTGTTGCCAGAAGACCTGCTTTAAGAGTATTGCTAAAGGAAGTTCTTCAGACATTAGAGGTTCAGGAGGAAACTTGGAGCATCAGGAATGAAGGAAGAGCCACAGAAATGGTAAATGTCGCATACATATGATAGGCTATTCTCCTTTTGAGTTCTTTAAAATATACTTGACAGTTGACAGCAAAAATTGTAACATTGTGTAATGAGCTTTTCAATGTATGTAGATGGTATGCACAAAACAACTACAATGTGAAGGGACCTATATGGGGATAAGGTTTCTACATCCCATGAAAGTGGTAATATTGAGTCTAAGCAGACTGTAAAAACAAACAAATCCTGAGACAAGGAATTTGATGCATTCGAGTAATGAATGCAAAGAAGTCAAATTTTACCTAAAGGCTATTGGGTCATGATTGCTTATTCCTCATCTTAGAAAAATTCCAAATAGAAGCTTTGCCTCATAGCCCATCCTCTCACACACCCTCATATCTAATCAATCACCAAATCTTGTGTATTTCTCTCAAATGTTTCCATTTCTCTCCCTCCCATTGGTGCCTTTATAGTCCAGGGCATTATTTCTTACCTGTATACCATGCCCGCAACTGTCCTCCCTAACCCCAGTTTTGCTTCTTCTCCTCTCTTCATCCCACCCCAATTATCTAAAATTCAAATATCATCATGTTGTGTTCCTGCTGAAAACACATCCGTCCCTCCCTCCTAACTTTTAAAACAGTGAACTCTTTAGCCTGATTACAAGGCCTTTCATTGTCTGCCTCCCAGTCACCTCTCCAGCCTCATTTCCTGCCACTCTCCAGTCTCTCCCCTGAACCACAGTCTCTTGACCAGCATAGTAAATGTTTTAGGCTTTCAGGGACATATGTCCTCTGTTGCAATGACTCAACTCTAGCTGTAGCACAAAAGCAGCCATAGGCAATATGTAAGTACATGGGTGGAACTATGTGAAAATAAAGCTTTAATTACAGAAACAAGTGGCTGGCTGAATTTGGCTCTTGAGCCACTGTGTGGTGACCCCTGCTTTAGACAACTGAACTACCTGTGGACGTGGCATTTTCTTTCCTCTTTTGAGCACTGCACAGTCTTCTGTCTGGAATGCCTGTCTCCTTTGTCTGGCTACCCTTATTCATCACCAGGTCTCAACCTGGATGCCACTTCTTCAAAGACTCCTTGGACTCCCTCCCCCTCTACCTCCATTCTGCACTTACCGCACTAATGTATTTACCTGCTAGCATATTTACACAGATACTTGTCTGTCTTCTCCCACGTGTCTATAAGCCTATGGAGGGCAGAAACTATATCAAGCCCACACTTTAATCCCTAGTGCCTGGAAGAGTACTTGGCACATGTACGAACTAATAAAACTTTAGTTTTTTCCATTGAGTGAATGGAAGGCCAGTAGCTCTCTGGCTGGCCCAGCCCCAGTCTTCAAACTTTAGAACTGGGAAAACACTGCCTGGCTAGATGGTTGCATCGTCATGGAAGCTGTGGTCTGTTTTGTGTAAGCCATCCCTTCCCTTTGGCCTGGCTTCCTCTTCCAGGGAAGCAGAGGTCCAAAATTAAGGGCCAACCCCTCTATCTCCTCTCAGACAGCACCCATCCCATCCACCGGCAGCTCAGAGCTGTCTAACCCCACTTCTGGCAGGCATTCTCAGCCACTGATTTTAAAAATAAGCCCCGTGGGGGAAATTACTACATCTCTTTCCAAAGACTGTTGTAGATGCCAAAGCGGTGGTCAATGAACCATTTGTGGTTAAGGGTGGAGCAACCACCATTCAACCAGGCATCCTGGGGACTCTCCCTGCCTGTTCAGCATCCTCCCTTTCCAGCCCATCACCAGTGAAATGGGAAAGGGCAACTTTCTCTGCTAAGCCATCAGGTAACTAAGTACAGTAAGTCCCCTACATATGAACGAGTTCCGTTCCGAGAGCGTGTTCATAAGTTCAATGTGTTCATAAGTCCAACAAAATTAGCCTAGGTACCCAACTAACACAATCAGCTCTATAGTACTGTACTATAATAGGTTTATAATGCTTTTCACACAAATAATACATAAAAAACAAAAAAACACAACAAATATAGAAAACATTTTTAATCTTGCAGTACAGTACCTTCAAAAGTATAGTAGTACAGCACAAGGGGCTGGCATTGAGTGAACAGGCAAGAAGAGTTACTGACTGGAGGTGGGAGAGGAGGTGGGAGATGGTAGAGCTGAAGGATCGTCAGCAATAGGAAACGGGGGGCAAGCTGCAATTTCACTCATGCCTGACGTTGATGGCACAGGTTCTGCTTCCTTGCTGGATTCAATTCTATCTATAAAGATACTGTACTGTACTCTCTATAGTACTGTACAGTAAAGTACACAAAAGCACAACCACTTGTAGAGGATGCACGCACGTGACAATGTACACCAGACATGTGAACTAACTTATGTGATTGGACACGCAAATGCACATTCACACCTTTGAAAGTTCACAACTTGAAGGTTCGTATGTAGGGGACTTACTGTAGCTGAAAGGTCAACCAGGTATCCTGTTCTGATCCAGTGCTAAATCTCAAGTGAAGACCTGGACCCTTCCTGCAGGACCTTACAATCTAGTTGAAAAAACAAGACAGGCACGTGTGAACCATTTAGAGATTAGAGAAATGCATGTATTCATTCACTCATTCACTTTTTAAGGTGGCTACTCAGTGCCAGACACTGTGGGATGCTGAGTCACAAAGATGAAAAGGAAGAGTCCCTTCACTCAAGGAACAGTCAGTCTACTAAAGTTTATGCCGAAGTAGGAATACATCATGGAAAAGGGGTTAGAATAGAAGAGATCCATGAAGGCTAAGGTCAGAGAAAGTTCCATCAAGGAGGAAGAACTTGAACTGGTCTTGAAGAAACTACAAGATACAGATTTATGAACGGAAGGGGAAGAGGCTTTTAGGTCGAGGAAGTGACAGGACCAGAGGTCGGGAGAACTGAGCTGAAGAGTGGAGAAGAGAGGTGAGTAGAGGGAAATAAGTCTGGAGAAATAACGAAGGATCATATTGTGGAAGACCTTGAAGACTGGACATTTAACTCTGAGGGTGAAGACGATAATAGCCTTCTTTTGAAAAACTGAGCTATAATTCACATGCCATAAAACTCACCTTTTTAAAGTGTAAGTTTTTACTGTTGTCACAAAGTCATGCAACCCTCACCATGATCTAATTCCAGAACAGATAGTATCCTTCTGAACAGAAAATGCATGGGATAAAGTTGTGTTTCAAGCAGATCACCCCAGCTACAAAAGCAGGAATGGTTACGTGAGGAGAAACAGGGCACAGAAACAAGCTAAGAGGCTCAGAGGCATGGGGACCTGGACAGGATATGACATAGTGCCACCTCCTGCCTACCGTCTTCTCACTCCATCCAGGACAGCAGGATGTGTGGCAGGATAATTTATTGAGATAAAAAACTATGTCTTCTTTCCTTTGTATCTCCCTCCCTCATTCCTGGATGGTGCAGACATTGTGTTCCCTCATGGATGCAGTTTGGGGGAACAAGGCCAAAAGCAACTTGCCTGTGGACAACCCTCCTTCTGTTTAGAAATTCTGAACTCAATGTTGGGGTGCTGTTGGGATGAGGGAGAGCAAGGAGACCCTTTGAGAGTAATGAGAGCTGAAACTGAGAGGGCAGAGAGAACAGAGTGGAAGATTCCCCCAAACTTTGAAGAACCAGTGATTTCTGGTTCTGAGACTAGTAGGGAACTCAGAGCCGGTGATGGTGCTGCATCTTGGAAGCTTGACCCCAAGCCTTAGGGCTCCAGGGCTCTGAGCCTCCAAAGGGACTCCTGTACCCAAGTGAACGTATGAGCTCGACGAAGTGGACCAAAGACCAGAAGGGCCCCTCTCCTAAGCATTCTGTTCTGCATAAAACTCCTGGGATTTTGTCCTGCCCTGAGGAGTGAGGAGCCCAAATGACGAAGGAGCCTCCATTAACCAGCATGGCAGGATGGGGCTCAGTGTCACAGTTGGACAAGTTGAGGTACCATGGACCTTCTTGAGAGCCAGCATAGCATAGTGGTTAACAGCACGGACGCTGGAGGACTGAGTCTTGGCACTGCTATTTATTAGCTGTAGAGCCTGGGCATGTTACTAAACCTCTCTGTTCCTGGGTTTTTCCTCAAAATGGGGATAATGAGAGTCAATTACCTCACGGTGGTGTCATGAGGATTAAATGAATGAACATATGTAAAACAGTTATAACCCTGCCTGGCACATAGAAAGACTGTTTGCTTGTTACTACTAACTAATGAGAGGAAAACAAATAGTTGGGGGGAGGGAGGAGTTTCCCTATAAAGGAAGATAACTATTACATGGAAATAAGGGTGGGAAAAAGAGTAGAGGGAATAAAGAGGAAAAATAGGGGGAATATTAAGGATGAAAGACTTAATTAAGGTAGATAACCATTTAGACATGAAGGAGAAAGGAGAGGAAATAAAAACAGATAGATGAAGATAAATGAGGATCGAGAAATAGATGGTTTGATAGACAACAGATAGATAGATAGATAGATGAGAGTAGATAGATAGATGGATAGTAGATAGATAGATATAGACAGATAAAAAATATTGAAAAATAAATAGATCACAATGAAAACGTTATAGAGGTAGAAAAGTGGTGGCAAAAAGTAACTGATTAAATTATATAAATGAGAGGGATCAACGATTATAGATGATAAGCTCAGAATAAAACATAGACAATAGCATCAGATACTAAAAGGAAAAAAAGCATAAAGGGAAAACGAAAGGGAGGGTGGTGGTGAGGACCAGGTCGGGAGGCACTGGATGACTTAGTCTGTGGGTGGAGGGGCTGCTCTCCCCCGCCTAGCCCTGTCCCGCTCCTCTCCACCCACCCCACTCCCACGATGCTCAGCCCTGGCTTCTCTGGTTTCCAAACCATGTTCCTCCACTTGAGAACTCCCTGTTCTCTGTTTCGCACAGTTCAGAAATGGATTTTCTTCTGTCTGGTTTTCTAATTGCTTTGTGGATGCAATTCTTGTCTCCATTCCAGAAGACTATGTCCCCAATGGGAGTAAATCCACCCCTCACTCCACTTTCTTGGTATCCCGCCCCATGTGGGGCTGAGAGAAAATGGGTTGAAGGAAAGTCCTGGTGTAGAAGTGGGAATCATAGGGGCAATCCAATCTCCAACTGCCACTGTTACCACCCTGCAGGACATCATCAATCACCCCTGGAAGGTTCATCTCTAAAAGCTTAACCTGGAGGAGATTGTTCAGCCTGCCCTGCACAGAAAACACATATACAGTATCTGATGGTCCTTCTCAGTTGTGCCTCTCAAGGGTCCAGTCCTCTGTAATTCAGCATTTTCCTACAAATAATTGGTCTCCCTTACAAAATTGTGAGCTCCCAGAGGGCAGAGACTATGTGGATAAAGTTGCAAAAATGTTGTAGGATGAGGGACTTTCCTGGTAGCTCAGTGGTTAAGAATCCACCTGCCAATGCAGGGGGCACGGGTTCAAGCCCTGGTCTGGGAAGATCCCACATGCCACGGAGCAACTAAGCCCACAACTACTGAGCCTGCATGCCACAACTACTGAAGCCTGCGCCCGGGTGCTATAGATCCCGTGCTCCGCAACAAGAGAAGCCACTGCAATGAGAAGCCCGTGCACCACAACAAAAAGTAACCCCCGCTCGCCACAAATAGAGAAAGCCCACGCACAGCAACAAAGACCCAATGCAGCCAAAAATAAATAAATAAAATAATAATAAAAATAAATAAATAAAATAATAAAATTTTTAAAAATGTTATAGGATGATCAGGTGTTTGTACTCTGTATCCATCACTTTTAAGCATCTGAAAATTTCCACCACTGTGCAATTAAGGTGCTTCGTCCTAAGGACAGAAATTGTGTGGTAAAAAGAAGGGAAATCTTGGTATAGGAAAAGAGATAGGAGATTCTCTGTTTACATAGGTACTGAATATAGGACAGAGGCCCTGGTAGTATCCAGAGAGAGTTCTGGTCACCTCAGCCAAGTGAAACTCCCCCAGATTGATCTAAACCCGTTCCTTTCCTTCTAGACAAGAGGAAGGAAAAGTCCCATTCATAACCATGGACAAATAAAAGTCTTCCTCCCTGATTATATACAATTTACAGCAGAGCGTTTCATTTGGTGCCCAGGAGCCTGTAATAGCTGGAATTACCCTTGTTCCTCTTCCTCTTTGAAGGGCCAGAGCTGAGAAGTGCTCTGTGATTATGGGTCAGGGTATGACATCTCCATGCCAGACTTGCTTGGCCTGGTTTTCTGTGTGAGTGTGTGTGTGTATGTGTGTTTCCAGAGTAAAATTTTCCCATCTCCTTGCATTGTTTCTCAATTCATAAGTAATGAATTAAAATATTTTTGCCACTTCACGCATCCTTAGTGGAGAGAAAGAAGGAAGGAAGGAAGGAAGGAAGGATGGAAGGAAGGAAGGAAGGAAGGAAGGAAGAAGGAAAGAAAGAGGGAGGGAGAGAGGGTGGGAGGGAGGGAGGGAATGGAAAAAATAAAAAGAACCATTCCCCTACCTTGAAACCTCACATGTGGATTGAGAACTCCAGTATCAACAGAACAGAAGAGCTGAATTAGTTGAGCTGTGATGTGCTGATGTCTACAGAACAGGAGGTGAGAACTGGAGAGGAACAGAGTCCCTAGATTGGGAAGGTGAACACTGCCACACAAAGGTAGTTGTGACTGGTTCTCCCCTGGAGTTTTGCAACACATATAAAATACTAGAAACCCTAATGCTGGGGATGCAAGCTGTTTCTGTTAAGGGCCAAATAGTACATATTTTAGGTTTGTGAGCCACATGGTTTCTGTCACAACTACTCGACTCTGTAGTGCAAAAGGAGACATAGACAATAAGTAGACAAATGAGCACGGCTGTGTTCCAACTACACTTCATTTCAGAAACAGGCAGAGGGTCGGATTTGGCCATCAAGACGTAGTTTGCTGACTCCTGCCCCGAGTGACTTAATACTATGAGGACCTGGTGTTGAAAAATCTAGGAAGGAGAAGAAAAGGAAGAGGTGAAGAATAGGCAATAGTTGTTTTTAGAACAGGGGCAATGTGGAGCATCTGGACTTATGGGCTGGGTGCAAAAGGAAGAAAAATCCCAGTGTGGATCATTCCTGGGTGAAATTTAGGAAATCAAGGGGGGTTTTGTGTACTTGCAAGGAAAGCATTTGTGACCAAGTACTGAGGAGAAGTATTTGGGTCCTAACATAAAAAGATTTTCTCCCTGTATCCATTATCTATTTCTGTGCAGCAAATTAGCCCAAAACTCAGTGACTTAAAAATAAATATTGATCATCTCCCATAGTTTCTGTGGGTCAGGAAGTCAAGAGTGGCCTGGCCAGGTGCTCTGGCTCATGGTTTCCCACAAGGTGAAGTCAGAGATCAACCAGACCTGTGGCCATCTGAAGGCTTGGCCTCAGCTGGAAGACCTGCTCTACTCACATGCCTGACCAGTTGACGTGGCTGTTGGCTGGAGGCCTCAACTCTCCTCCACGTGGTCCTCTCCCCAGGGCTGCTTGAGAGTCCTCACAACATGGCAGGGGCAAAGCAAACCAAGAGACCCAGATGGGAGCTACAATCTTTTCATGACCCAGCATCAGGCATCATACACCTTCACATCTACCATAGTCTGTTGGGTCAGAGTGACCTGTCCTGATTCATTGTCGGAGGAGGCTAGCCAAGGGTGTAAACACCGAGAGGCAAAGATCAATGGGGCCCATATTAGAAGCTGACTACCTACCACCTAAATACAAAGAGAGCTAAAAGATGTATCTCTGGTCTCAGTCTAGGATCTGCATGTTAGGATGGCTTAGGAATTTGTGTTTAGTTTGAATGCATCTGTCTATGGAAGAGAACAAAATAGAACACCCAACTTAAAGGTACTTCAACAATGGGATTTATTTCATTGTTGAAAGTGTCTAGATGTGGGAGATTTCAGGGTTGCTTAATTCAGCAGCTCAACGATGTCAGGCTCTTGTTCAGCCTCCCGCATTTTTCTTGGCTTTGTGGAAACTTCATGGTCACAAAAGGGTTGCCACTGCCCATACTACATGCATACACAGCTGCATGTGAAAGCAGAAAGAAAGGAAATCTGTTGGGTAGCCAGCTAACATTGCTTGTCACAGAAGCCTGATATGTATGGCCATGTGTGACACTCTGAATTGACTAATATGAACAGTGTATTGTAACTTTCCTAGAACCACAGGATCTCAGAAATCACTACGTCCAGCTCCCATCGGATGTTTGCATCCCTTCTTTCAAATCAAGGGATTACACCAAGATTTCCTCTCCCCTTAGTAAATTAGCTTGGGCACCATAAATATATAACAGAGCCTTTTGGTCAAAGTGCAGAATTGCAAGCAAGGTAAAGAGTTGAGGCCAAGCTAGCTGAGGGACAATCCTTGAGCCCCTGGCTGTTAGCAGGAACGTGGTAAGCACTAGTGGAGTCTTTTATTAGGGGCAGCACTCTGACCACCATAGAGATGGGTATCTCTCTTGCCCTGAAAGTGAGTTTCAGGAGAGACACATCCCCCTAAATGACTTTTGCTCATAACAGTAAAACCCCAAAATTGGATAACTAAGACCCAGGGATAAAAATCACCAGGAGAGAGATTCCCAGTTCAAGAATTTTTAAACAATTAGAATAGACCAACAATGGATTAACTTTGTAGGGTGCTATCTGCAAGCAGAGGCTCTGCGATGAACTATAGAAGATTCTATCATAGGGATTCCTAAATAGAATGCAAAGTTGTATAAGATGACCACCAATTTCCCTTCTAACTCCCAAATCAATTATTCTTCTATATTTACTGCTAGGAATTTCTGCCTGATGTCAAGCCTAAACCTCTTTTGTTGAGCTTTCAACCTCTTTCATGAAGTTGTAGAATATTGGAGCTGATGTCACCTTGGGACTGTGTATGCCTTTATTTCTCAAGTATCTTGAGTCAGTGCTCAGTCTATTCTATCTACTCAGATAGAATCAATAATGTATGGCCTTCCTTTTATTATTTGAAATTTCAAAGTCATATTTCATCAACTTTCTTAAATATAATTTACATAGAATAAGATACAGTCCTTTGAAGTAAACTATTCAACAAATTTTGGAAAATGTGTACCACCACAGTTAAGATATAGAAAATTTCCACACACCCCAAAATGTTCCCTCATGCCCCATCACTGGCTGAGGACACCACTGCTCTGCCTTCTGTCATTTTAGACTTTTTTTTGGCCTGTTCTAGCATTTCATTTTCCATATGCAGTCATAAAGTACGAACCCTTTTGCGTAAATTAGCTTGGGCTCAGCAAATTGTTTTTCAGATTCATCCAGGTTTACTGCATATTACAGTAGTTCCTTCCTTTTTATTATTCAGCAGTTTCCCATTGCGTGGATGGATCACAATTTGGTAATCATTCTCTTGTTGATGTGCATTTGAGTTGTTTCCAGTTGGGGCAATTGTGTATAAATCTGCTATGAATTTCCACCTACAAGTGTACCATGTTCATGTACAAGTTTACACTTTTTGTGTGAAATATGTTTTCATTTCTCACGGGTAAAGACCGCCAGGTGAAATTGCTGAGTCAAATAGTAAGTGTGTGCTTTAACTTTAGAAGAACTGCACAGTGGTTGTATCATTTTACATTCCCACCAGCAGGGTTTGAGATTTCTAAGTTGCTCCACATCCTCTCCACCACTTGGCATTATCACATTTTTAAATTTTAGCCATTCTAGTAGGTATGAAGTTGTATCTCCTAGTGGTTTTAATTTGCCCTTCCTTGACAAATATTGATGTAAAGCATCTTTTCATCTGCTAATGGACCATTTGTGTACTTTTTATGAAGGTTCTGTTCAAATCTTTCATTCGGTCAGGTTATTTACCTTATTATTGAGCTGTCAGAGTCCTTTATTTCTCTTATGCTATGGCTTGGCTTTTCACTTTCTCAACATTGTTTTTGAAGAGCAGAAGTTTTTAATTTAGATGAAGTCCAACTTAAAAGTCTTTTTTTGTATGGATCCTACTTCTGGTGTTATACCTAGAAGTCATTTCCTAAGCAAGGTCATAAGCGTTTTCTCATATGTTTTCTTTTGGAAGTTTCACAGTATTAGTTTTACATTGAGGTAGGTTTTATATACGATATGAGGTGTGGATCAAAGTAGCTGCAATAACAAATTACTATATATTTAGTAGCTCAAAACAGCACAGACTTACTCTATCACAGTTCTCTAGTTTAGAAGTCCAACACAGGTCTCACTGGGCTAAGGTCAAGATGTCAGCAGACCTGCGCTCTTTTCTGGAGGAAATGAAGGACAATCTATTTCCTTGCCTTTCTAGCTTCTAGGAGCCACGCACATTGCTTGGTTCATGGCCTATTCTCTTCATCTTCAAATCCAGTGATGTTGCATTGCTCTGTATCTTTTTCTGTAATCACATCATCCTCTGACTCTTTTTCTGCCTCTCTCTTCCATGTTTACAGACCCTTGTAATTACATCGGGCCCACCTGGATAATCTTGGATAATCTCCCCACCTCCCCAAATCTTTCATTCAGTTCGGTTATTTATCATAATACTGAAATAAACAATAATATCAATAATATTAAGGTCCTTAGTTTAATCACATATGCACTATCTCTTTTGCCATGTAAAGTAACATATTCTCAGGTTCTGGGGATTAGAACATGGACATCTTTGGGGGTGGG
Source organism: Balaenoptera musculus (assembly GCF_009873245.2). NCBI lineage: Eukaryota > Metazoa > Chordata > Mammalia > Artiodactyla > Balaenopteridae > Balaenoptera > Balaenoptera musculus. The sequence goes on along the minus strand of NC_045794.1, from coordinate 4,408,466 downwards.
GGAATATTATTCTGCCTACCACGTTTGTGGATTGTTCTGGCACCATCTGTTGAATTACCTTGGCATCTCTGAGGAAATCAGTTGTTTTTACATGTGTGAATCTATTTCTGGGCTGTATTCAGTTCCACTGATCACGTATCTGTCTCAAGCCAATACCACACCCTCTTGATTTCTGTAGCTTTTTTTTTTTTTTAGAAAATTTTTTTTTTTTAAACCCCACATTTGTTTATTTATTTATTTATTTATGGCTGTGTTGGGTCTTCGTTTCTGTGCGAGGGCTTTCTCCAGTTGTGGCAAGTGGGGGCCACTCTTCATCGCAGTGCGCGGGCCTCTCACTGCCGCGGCCTCTCTCGTTGCGTAGCACAGGCTCCAGACGCGCAGGCTCAGCAGGTGTGGCTCACGGGCCCAGTTGCTCCGCGGCACGCGGGATCCTCCCAGACCAGGGCTCGAACCCGTGTCCCCTGCATTAGCAGGCGGATTCTCAACCACTGCGCCACCAGGGAAGCCCGATTTCTGGAGCTTTAAAGAAGTCTTGAAATCAGCTGGTGTAAGTTTTCCAACTTTGTTGTTCTCTTTCAAAAAAACAATTTGGCTCTTCTAGGGCTTTTACATTTCTTATAAATTTTAGAGACAAGTCATCAGCTTCTATGAGAAGCCCTCTTTTCTTTTTAACAGGTTTATTGAGGTATAATTTGCATACCATAAAATTTATTTATTGTAAGGGTAAAATCCAGAGTTTAAGTAATTTATAGAGTCGTACAACCAACACCACAATTCAATTTTAGAATGTTTCCATCATCCCTAAAAGATCCCTCATGTACATTTGCTATAACTCCCCTTTCCAACCCCCAACCCCAGGCAACCACCAGTCTTCTTCTGTGTTTATAGATTTGCCTTTTAGGGACATCTCAGGTAAATAGAGTCATATAATATGTGATCTTTTTTTCTGGCTTCTTTCATTTAGAATAATGTTTTCAAGGTTCTTTTATTTTATAGCATGTTTCAGTACTTTGTAACAGTTTATTGCCAAATGGTATTCTGTTGTAGGAATAGACCACATTTTGTTTCTGCCTTCACCAGTTGATGGACATTTGAAGGTTTCCACTTTGGAATAACTGTGAATGATACTGCTATGAGCACTCATATACAAGTCTTTCTGTGGACATATATTTTAATTTCACTTTATGTTTAACTTTTTGAGGATCTGCCAAACTATTATTCAAGGCTGCATCATTTTACATTCCCACCAACATTATTGAGGGTTCCATTTTTTTCCAGACTCTCACCAACTCTTGTTATTATCTGTTTTCTTTGTTTTGTTTTGTTTTGTAAAGTCATCCTGGAGGGTGTGAAGGATTATCTTGTAGTTTTAAATTGCATTTCTCTGACAACTAATGATCTTGAGCATCTTTTCATTTGCTTTTTGGCTATTCATATATATTCTTTGGTAACATCTACTAAAATCTCTTGCCTGTTTTTAATTGGGTTATTTGTCTTCTTATAGTTGGTTGTAAGAGGGCTTTATATATTCTGGATATAAGTTCTTTATCAGTTATATGATTTGCAAATGTTTTTCCAGGTCTGGGGCTCCTTTTACTTTTTTTTTTTTTTTTTATACAGTAGGACCTTGTTGTTTATCCATCCTATATGTAATAGTTTACATCTGCTTCTTTTACTTTCTTAATGAAAGTAAAATGAAGCACAAACACTTTTAATTTTGAAGAAGTCAAATTTATCAGATTTTTAAAGTTAACTTTTGCATATGATGTGATGTTGTTCTAGAAGAATTCATGTTCTTACATATGGACATCCAACTGTCTCAGAACCATTGTTGAAAAGATTACCCGACCCACCCCAGCCACTGAATTTCCTTGGCTGCTGTGTCTAAAATCAACTGACCACAAATGTACAAGTTTATTTCTGGGCTCTCAGTTCTGTTCTACTGATCTATGTTTCTATCCTTATGAAAAAGATTTATTTGAAAAAAACTTACTAGAAAGCTAATCTTGCAATCAAGATGGTAAGTTTTAAAATCAAGAAGTTCTCCCATTTTGTTCTGTCTCAAAAAGGTTTTCTTTTGGCTATTAGGGGTTTTTGCATTTTAATATAAATTTTAAAATTACATTGCCCATTTCTGAAAAAAAAAAACAGTTGAAATTTTATAGCAATTACACTGAATCTATCACTTAGGGAAGAATTGCCATTTTAATAACATTGAGTGTTACAATCCATGGTCATGGAATGTCTATCCATTTATTTAGATCTTTAATTTCTTCCAGCATTGTTTGGTCTTTTCAGTGTACAAGTCTTGAACGTCATTTGTTAAATTTATTCCTCAGTACTGTATTCTTTTTGGTGCTGTTGTGAATGGAATTATTTTCTTAGTTTCATTCGCAGGCTGTTCATTGTTAGTACATAGAAATACAATTGATTTTAATATATAAACTTATGGAACTCACTTATTAGTTTTAATACTGTTTTGTGGGGTTTTTTTTAACTTCTTTAGATTTTCTACCTACAACATAATGATATGATGTCATCGGCAAATACAGTTTTACTAACTCCTTTTCAATCTCAGCACCTTTTACTTTTTCTTGCCAGGTTGCACTGGTTAGAACCTCCAGGTTGCACTGGTTAGAACCTCTTGCCAGGTTGCACTGGTTAGAACCTCCAACGGCAATATTGAATGGAAGTGAGAGAGAAAACATATTTGTCTTGTTCCTGATATTAGGGTGAAAGCATTCAGCCTTTCACCATTAAGTATAAGGTTAACACAGGTTTTTCATAGATGCCCTTTATCAAGCTGAGGAAGTTCCAATTTATCCTTGCTAGTTCTGAGAAATCAAAAGCTGAGGTCATTGATTTGAGATCTTTCTTCTTTTCTAATATAGGCACTTAGTGCTATAAATTTTCCTCTAAGTACCATTTTAATGGAATTCCACACATTTTGGCAAGTTGTATTACCATTTTTATTCAGTTCAAAACACTTTTAAATTTCCCTTTAGATTTCTTCTTTTACCCATGGATTGTTTAGAATTGTGTTATTTAGTTTTTAAAACATTTGGGGATTTTCCATATATTTTCTGTTACTGATTTCTAATTTCATTGTTGTCAGAAGACATACTTTATATGACTTTGATCCTACCCTCACTTGTTTTCTGGCCCATACCCTAATCTATCTTGATAAATGCACTATGTGCCCTTGAAAATAATAGTATTCTGCTGTTTTATAAAACAGCAGAAGAGTTTTATAAATGTCAACTAGGTCAGGTTGGTTGATAGGGCTGTTCAGGTCTTCTCCATCCTTACTTATTTTCAGTCCCCTTGTTCTGTGAATTGTTGCAAGACAGTATTGAAATATTTGAATGTAATTGTGGATTTGTCTATTTCTCTCTGTAGTTAAATCAGTTTTTGCTTCATGTTTCCTGAAATTCTAATGTCAGGTGCATAATAATTTATGACTCTTACGTCCTCTTAATTAATTGCCTTTTTTCCATTATGAAATGACCTTCTTTATTTTTTATGCTATTTTTTGATATGAAGTCTACTATGACTTACATACATTAACATATGACTACTATGACTTACTCTACATTAACATAGACATTCCAGCTTTATTTTGATTTATTTTTAATGTATTTGTATATTTATAGTGGGTTTTTCCTAGGCAGCATCCATTGAGTCATGCTTTTTTTATCCAGTGTGACAATCTCTACCTACTAATTGACATACTTAAACTTTTTGCATTTAATGTGATTATTGTTACAGTTAGGTTTAAATCTAACATATTGCTATTTGTTTTCTTTGCTGTTTCATTTTTCCTTCTGCCTTCTTTTGAGTTAACTGAGTATTTTTTAGGATTCCATTTTAACTCATTTGTTAGTTTATTAGCTGTAACTCTTTGTTATTTTTTTTAGGATGTATAGGGTACATTTTTGACTTACACCCTACCTTCAAGTGATATTATCCTACTTCACGTACAGCATAAGAACCTTACTGCATTTCTCTCCTCCTGGACTTTCTACTATAGTTGCCATACATTTTATGTAATGTACATTCTACATATATTATAAACTCAAAGATAAAGATAGTTGATGGATTAAACACAAATAATAACAATAATCCATCAACTATCTTTTAAAGAGATTTAAATAATAAATTTAAAAATCTTGTGTATTTGCCAACATATTTACCATTCTGGTGCTCTTCTTTCCTTTATGTAGACCCATACTTTCACCTAGTACCATTTTTCTTCTCCCAGAAGGACTTCCTTTAACATTTCTTGCAGTGTGGGTCTGCTAGTTATAACTTCTTTCAGCTTTTGTTAGCTGAAAATGATGTTATTTTTCCTTTTTTTAAAAAAAGATGTTTTGCTGACTATAGAGTTCTAGATTGACAGTGTTTTCAGTATTTTAAAGATGTTGGTCCACTGTCTTCTCATTTGTCATATTTTCTATGGAAAAACAAAACAAAACAAAACTGCTGTCATCCTTCCTTTTGTTTCTCTGTATATAATATGTGTTTTTTCTTTGGCTGCTTTTAAGATTTTCTGTTTGTCACTGGTTTTCAGTAATTTGATTATGATTGCCTTATAGTTTTCTTTATATTTCTTGTGCTTGGGGTTTATTGAGCATCTTGAAACTGGGACTTTATAGTTTCCCTCAAATTCAGAAAAATTTCAGCCATTATTTCCTCAAATATTTTTTGTCCCTTCCTGTTCATCAGAGACTCCAACTCCACATGTATTAGGGTGCTTGAATGATGTTCTGTACAGTTTAAAAATTATCTTTTCTCTCTATGATTCATTTTGAATAGTTTCTATTATTATGGCTTTGATTTTACTAACCTTTTCTTCTGCAATGTCTAAGCTGTCATTGATCCCATCCAGTGCATTTTTCATCTTAGGCATTGTGTTTTTCATCTCTAGAAGTTCACTTTGTGTCTTTTTTATATCATCTGTGTCTCTACTTAACATTTTTTATTTTTTCCTTTAGCATTTGGAATTATAGTAAGTATTATAAAATAGAATTATATAAAATAGAATTATAATCACTATTTCAATGTGCTTATCTGATAATGCTAACATCTGTGTCAGTTCTGAGTTAGTTTCTACTTTTAAAACTTTTCTCCTTATTATGACTCATACTATCCTGCTTCTTTGTATGACTGGTCATTTTTTATTGTATGCCAGACATTTGAATTTTGTCCTGTTGGGGTCTGGATATTCTTGTATTTTTATGAATATTCTTGAGTTTTTCCGGGAGTGAATTTAAGTTACTTGGAAACAGATTGATCCTTTGGGATTTTTCTTTTAATATTTGTTCGGTATTAGAGGAGCAGTTAGTCTGAGGATAACCATCTCCCACTATTAAGGTGAGACCCTTGTGAGTACTCAAACCAATGTCCCGTGAATTATTGTATATTTCCCTCTGTCTGGTGGGAACAGGCGCTGTCTCCAGTCCTATGTGAACTCCAGCTACTGTGCTGTCTAATTCTTTTGGGGGAGTCTTTCCCCAGCCTTGGGTGGCTTATACATGCACTAATCAGAACTCTGCTGATCACCCAAGGGGGTTGTCCTCTGCACGTCTCTGAGTTCTCCATGCATTCTCTCTTCTCTGGAATTCTGCCCTGAAAACTCTCTTTGCCTTGGTCCCCTCAGCCAGCTTCCCCTCCTCAATTCACGGTGTCTACCAGGCTCCACCTAGGTTTCTCCTCCCTGTGCCATGCCTGAAAACTCTCTTAAGATAGTAAGTGGGGCAAGTGTAGGATTCACCTTGCTAATTTCTAATTTCTCAGGAATCACTGTTTTTTCTTGCCTGATGTCTAATATCTGGAAAACTGTTGTTTGACTAATCTTTTCCGGTTTTTTAGTTGTTTGGATCAGGAGGGTAAATCCAGCTCCTGTTATTGCCTCTTGGCCCGAGTAGAAGTCTTGAAAATGTTGGGGAGAGAGTCCAGAGTCTTACCCCAGATCCCATTTATCTCCACTGCTAGGGTGTGGCTCTTCTGTGCTCTCTACTGAGAAAATCTAGTGCTCTCCCCTCTGACTGGCCTGAACACAAAGAGCCCAGCGTGAGTGTCGGAAATCATTCCACTTACAGCTGTCTGGCGGGGCTTTTCCTGGTTTCATGGAGTTTCACCCTATACTTGTGTGGCTTAGTATCCAGCAATAGACTTAAGGGAGAATGCATACCGATTTCTGGAGCTCTTTCTCTGCATACTGTCTCTTCTTTGGTACGCTCTCCTGCAAACTCTGGCTGCCTCTTCCTTCCCAAACTCTGGTCTCTGTATCCTCAACTCAGGGGCCTGTGGGCTCTGCTTGAGTTCTCCTTTCCTGCTCTGTGACCTAGAGGGTGCCTCCAAGCAGAAAGAAAAGGTGATCCTAGGGTCCATCTCATCTGTTTCCTTCCTTTCAGGGTCACAGTCCTGGGCTGCCTGTTACCAGTATCTAAAAAGTTGTTTCATCTATTTTTCCAGCTGTCGCTTATGGGAGCACAAGGCCAGTACAAGCTTCTCCATCACAGTGGAAGCCGATGTCACCAGTGTAACTGTGTTTTTATGACAGAAGGCAAATCATAATATCAAAAGTGGTTTTTCAAATTAATATGCCCCACCAAAATTCTGATCACACCTCCACAGAGGGCTTGGAACTTGTTTGAGAATCACTCATCTAGTGAAATCCACAGATTCAAAGCCTTTAATTCAATAGCATTTATTCAAATATTTCACGAACCTTATTATGTGGCGAGTACTGTGCTAGGTTCTGAACATACAGAGACGAATAAGGCTCCATTGCTGCATCCAAGACTTCACTATCAGAATGATTACCTAATCAGATTATTATGGTATAAGCCGGTAGAGGTAGTGATAGAGAAACATGCCAAACATTAATGAAGGGAGGATGGGGGGAGGGGAGACAGAGGTACCAAGTCCAGCTTAGGGACAGGTGGAAAGTTGTCAGGGATTTGCTTCCGGAGGTGACATTTCAGCTGAGTCCTTAAAGATGGGAAGCAATTTGCCAGGCAGAGAGAGGACAGCTTGAGCAAAGACACGGAAGCAGAAGCAGCACAAAGTGTGCACAAGAGCCACTGGCCATTCCAGCAAAAATTCCCAAAGAGGGAGGGGCAGGGCATGAAGCCAGAGAGGCCAGCAGAGGTCAGGACGTGGAGGGCCTGTCCTGCCGCACTGGGGAGCCTGCCACCCAGGGCTGAGTCTTTTTTTTTTTTAAATTATTTATTTATTTATTTATTTAATTTATTTATGGCTGTGTTGGGTCTTCGTTTCTGCGCGAGGGCCTTCTCCAGTTGCGGCAAGCGGGGGCCACTCTTCATCACAGCGCGCGGGCCTCTCACTATGGCGGCCTCTCTTGTTGCGGAGCACAGGCTCCAGACGCGCAGGCTCAGTAATTGTGGCTCACGGGCCCAGTTACTCCGCGGCATGTGGGATCTTCCCAGACCAGGGCTCGAACCCGTGTCCCCTGCATTGGCAGGCAGACTCTCAACCACTGCGCCACCAGGGAAGCCCAGGGCTGAGTCTTTTACATAACTCTGTACGGTGGCGGGCAGGGTGCACGCCTGCCTCAGCCCACAGCAGGTATTATTCGATGATGATCATGGACGGCAAATCTGAGAAACCTCAACACTCTGAGCCAAGCCAAAATGCCTCATGTTCCCAGGCTCCAGAAGTTATCTGACTCCTCTGCCCCTTTGCAAATTCAGCTGAGGTGTGTGGCCCTGCTGGTCAACCAACCCTGAGGTGCTGCCTCCTTGGCAGTTGGCTCACGCTCTAGGCTTGTGTATGAGGCTGGAGAATAGCCAGGGGGAGAGGGGAGAGGGTGAGGGGAGAGAGAGCGGGTGAGACCCAGAGAGGAGAAAGAGAGAGAGAGGGAGACTGGGAGACACAGCAGGATGGGTTTCAGACTGAAGGGGGTCGATCAGGAGGCACTTGAACCCACGGTGGTGATTTCTGGGGTGGAGAGGATGACACGGCCCCGCCCAGCAGACTCTGCAAATTCCCTGGACAACCAGGCCACAAAGCTGAGCGTCCAGCCTCACCCCTCCCCAGCGGAGGACGGCCTCACCCCTCCCCAGCGGAGGATGGCTGGGAGAGGAGCAAGGTCTCTAGTCTGAACTTATGCATCTAGACCACTGGTGGGCTGGCCCCAGCAGAAGTCTATTTGCCTGAGCTTTGAGGGGCCCCCTGAGAAAGAACCCATCCTGGAGGAAAAGGGAACCCAACCTATGGGCTTGACCCATAACGAAGATTGGTCCTCTGCAGACAAGGAGTCTGAAAATAAAATCCAAAAGAGGAAATCCGCAGGGCACAAGTAGTTCTGGTCAGACATTCCTCTAACAAGTATCACTATAGGAAGGGACAAAGATACTCGTCCTGGTTTTGAAACAGAACATAAAGCAGCACTGGCTCCTTGAGGGCTTGGGGTCCCCAGCTTTGGAAGGAAAAGAAATACCCATCAGCGGCCCAGCAGGAGGTGGCAGGCTGGTGGATGGGGGTCCTGGCAGATGCCCTGTGGTGGTCCCAGACAGGAGAAGTCACGTGCTCACCCACATGCATGAGGCGTGCTCTGGACTTCTAGAAATAATTTGGGGCCACTTATAGTGGGGTGAAGCTCCACCTAAGCTGGTAGAGGTCAGAACTAGGGAAACTTGGGTTAGACTTCTAATGGGGTCCCACTTACGTGGGTGAGACCTGGGGAGAGCTGAGTTCCATTAGGAAAGTACAAAGTAGGGACCAGCTAGCAAGGTAAGACCTGACCCCTCCCACAGAAGTCCAACCTGGGGACCTTTGTTCTGGAAACGTTTTCTCTTGAATCTTTCCGCTTGTAGCAAGTGTCACGGGCCCTAAATGTCAGCTTTGGACAGGGTTCTTCCTAGTCCCTCCCCTCTGCCCGTGGTCATCTCAGACCCATCAAGACCCCTGATCAAACGCTACTTCTGAACACCAGGTGTGTGTGCATGGGTGTCTGAGCAAGAGAGAGGGAGAGAGCAAGTGAGACGGCAGCCCCATTGCCCAGGTAGCTCTGAAAGACCAAGGTAAAAGACAGGAAGACGCTGAACACCGCTATTTTGTTTTCTACCTGATAATTTTCTGTAATTTCCGAATTACTTTCTGTAATTCCAAAAAGGCAAATGTTGGGACTTCCCTGGTGGTCCAGTGGTTAAGACTCCACGCTTCCACTGCAGGGGGCACAGGTTCGATCCCTGGTCAGGGAACTAAGATCCCCCATGCCGTGTGGTGCGGCCAAAAATAATAATAATAATAAAATAAAAAATAAAGAAAGAAAAAGGTAAGTGTTACTTTTTCTAAATTAAATGTAAAAGGTACAAATAAGCAGCACTTTTCACAATTTACACAAGTTTCTGTGCTTTCCCTATGGTCACTCCCGAGGTGTTTGAAGTTTTTTAGGTAATAACCAGGAGGCGTAGAAGGCATCCTGCCTGGTTGACACAGAAGCCGTTTGGCTGGGCAGGTCCAACTTGACCAATGTCTACCGTGTGGTACCCCACTTGGGGACAAGGACCTGTTGTAGAAGGAGACGGACATTAGCATTTTTCCCCACTCACCTCCGCCAACTCTCAGCTCATCCAGAGAGAGTGATTGACAGCCCCAAAGGCTGCTGGACAGCTATTTGAAAGAGGGGTCCACAGAGAGGCCTCCTCCACCTGTTACTCTTTTCTCTATCACTTCACATCCATAGGGGTCCCTAAGCCCCGGGAGAAGGGTCAGGTGCAAATCTGGTAAACCAAGAAGCCCTAGCAGTTGTCAACTTAATTAGTCTTCAGGAAAAATCTATGGATATATGAGCACAGTGGAGTTGCTATGGAGACAGACCCGGGAGGTGCATTTAGAACAGGGCCTCATCACATCACCTGATAAAAATAAGACCCAGGCTTTTTAATAGAATGAATTACTTAAGTTTTATATTTAACAGGGGACGATACCAAGGCTATTACTGGTTTTCAGAATATTTTAGGAATCCGAGCTGCCTGCTTCTGCATATGTTGGCAGCCATCACAGTATATGCTTGGGTGGCCAGCATTTAGGAACTAGAAGGCCACGTGTCTCTCCCATCCTTGAGATGAGAGATGGTTCTTCTCACTTTGGGTTTGTCCTCCTTTAACTGGGTGAGTGATTTTCAATGTGTTTCTGAGAAAAGACTGTATTGTACTCTGCATTGGCCCTTTGCATGTATTGTTGCTAATATATAATAACCCTATGTAGTAATGGTCTCATTTTGCAGATGAACAAACGAGGCTCAGAGAGGTTCAGAATTTTTCCAAGGTCACACAGCCAACAAGTGGTGGAGTTGGGATTCAAATCCAGGCGTCCCTCATTCTGAAGTCCTTTGTTTTATAAGATGCCAACCACAATCTCTGCACAAAGAATCTGGGATGAGGTGGATCTAAATGAATCTAAAGAGAGTCACTATTTTTGTTTATATTTGGCATGGACCTTGTCATGGTTTAACCTCTCCTCCAAAGTGGTCCCACAGTGGCTGGGTTCCGAGAAGAAATCCGCAGAGATTCCAACCCCCTGCTGATGAGTGCCTCTCCAATCATCCAAGGCAAGTGTTCATTTCAGACTAACTTCTTACCATCCAACAGGCTGCCAGGCTGCCTCTTCCTTAAGTCAGAACACCAGCATCAAGAACACAAGATCCCAAAGAGAACATGGGTAAGGGAGTGTCTCCGCTGCTCTTGCATGCAAGAAAATGTAAATGTATGAAAGCTAGCTGGAAATCCAACATGATGGTTCTTTTTTTTTGCCAGTTTTGCCTTTGGATTATTCAAGACCCTCCTACTTTGCAGAGAGATGCTTTTTTTTTAATTATGGGGTTTTTTTTTTTTACTAGTTTTCTAACGAAGGCCTACCTATGCCCACAGGCTGCCAGTCTTTCCTTGTTGTGGGAAAGATGGTGCTGGTGATGATAAAGCTGGGTGTGAGGCAATGCAGGTGACAGGGAGGGGAAAGGCGGTAGGGAAGATGGGGGCCCAATGGTGAGGGCTATGCTAAGCAGAGGTTCGTATATTCCCTCCCCAACTCCCCACATTTTAGCAGCTGAAGGTAATGACAGAAGCCCATTACCTGGGCTTCAAGGAATCTGGGCAAAACTGACATGCAAGGCTTGGTGGAAATCCTAACCAAGACATCAGTCCAATGGACCAGGCAGAGGGGCAGAAGGCAGGTAGACTCCACAGACTGGAGGCCGGGACCCAGGCCAGGGCAGGAGCTTGGAATCAGAGGGGAGGGAGTGGGGTCTCAAGGCAGGCCCTGAGCAGTGTGCCTCATCCTAGGAGCTTTCCCAGGCTGCCCACAGCCTCCAGCATGGGTGCGTGGGCAAAGCATCCTGTGCTATCGAAATAATTCCGTGAGTACCCTTGGCATGTAATGAGCTCAGTAGACTCCGTGCAAATCTAACTTCTACATCAGACCATCATGCAGAGGTTAAAAGCGCAGGCTTTGGACTCAGGCCGACTTTATACGTTCTGGCTTTGCCACTTAATGGCTATGGTCACTCAGCACCTAAGCTCAGTCACTTAAGCTCTCCCCACCTCAGCTTCCTCATCTGTAAAATGGGAATGAATGACATCAGTCAGATGCCAAGGGTGAGCCCCGATAGGAAAATGGCCAGTGGCCATGGCAAGGGCCAGACGCAACTTCCACCCTGTTGGCTGGGTGAATTCCATGACCGGGACGGAGAGCAGAGGACCGACCCTAGCCTTGCCTCCCTCCACGATCCTCAAGACCCTTGGATACCACACCCCCATCTCTGTCCTCTCTTGCTAAAGGGGTTCAGCCTTTCAGCAGCCCCCCAGGCTCTATGGCCCTCAACCGTGAGCTCTTTCCATGAATAGGGTAACTCGTGTGCCCCGGTCATTGCCTGCCACCAAGACTGCCCCATCCCTGTCTTTACCCTTTGCCCTCTAAATAAGGAAGCCAGCGCTGCCAGGCCAAGAACTTCTGCCCAATTTGGGTCTTGGGTGGCCTCTGGCCTCCCTCTTCCCCAGGGCCTCTGGCCAACTCCTCCCTCCCTTCAGAGGTGCTCCCTGCTCACTTCATTCCTGCTTCATAGTTGGAATGACAGTGGCTCCCAGCATCCCTGGGTGCCGGGGGTCTGGGGAGGCCGCCAGGCCCAGGAGCAGGTTAGTGTTACAGCCCTGGATAAGTGAGCCAGGCCAGCTGACGTCAGGGTGATGAAGGGCGGCGGGGCGGGCCAGGCTGCTGAACTATAAAGATAGGTCAAATCAAGCAGAATCAACTCGGGTCGGAGTGAGCGGGCCAGCTAGACCGCGTCGCCAAGCCATGGTCCGTACCGGCCACGGCTCAGCCTGGGTCCCTCTGCTCCAGACCCGAGTGCCCAAAGCAGGCTTTTGTTTCATGCCAGCAGCCTTCAACCGCCTTCCAAAAATAAGCCCCTGCCGCCATGCCGAGGGGAGAAAAACAAGAAGGGCGGTATTTTTAGGGCCATTAATTCTGACCACGTGCCTGAGAGGCAAGGTGGATGGCCCTGGGACAGAGGCTGGTCATCACTATGTCCCGGGGAGCAGGACGTCTGCCGGGCACGCTACGGGCTCTCATCTTCCTCGGCGTCCTCGTGGGCATGGTGGTGCCCTCTCCCGCGGGCTCCCGCGCCAACAGCACGCTGCTGGCTTCCAGGGGCTGGGGCACCCTGCTGTCCAGGTCTCGGGCTGGGCTGGCTGGAGAGATTGCTGGCGTGAACTGGGAAAGCGGCTATTTGGTGGGGATCAAGCGGCAGCGGAGGCTCTACTGCAACGTGGGCATCGGCTTCCACCTCCAGGTGCCCCCCGACGGCCGGATCAGCGGCACCCACGAGGAGAACCCCTACAGTGAGTGCCAGTTGCAGCCAGTTGGGAAGCTGGGGGCTGGGACTCAAGCAGGGCTAAAGGATGGAGGGGCCTCACTCTGGTGCCTGGAGGCCTGTTATGAAGGGGGAAGGATGGATGCCGATAAGCTTAGCCACCTCCCCTGACTCACTTTGACCCTGCCTCGGTGCAGGCTTAAATGTGCTGAGGTCCGAGCATCCTGGTGTCCTCTGCCGTCGCCCCCACAGAGCCCCTGAGGCACTAATTCCTTCAGCATTACGGGCCCAGCCATGGCCTTGGAGGACCACAGGGAACCCCCAGCCTGGGGGAGCCATGAAACAAGGGTGGGGAGAACCGGTGAGGATGCTTGGACCAAATTAGACACATGCTGCTTTTTATTTAGCTTTTCTCTTTGAGAGGAAAGGCAAGTCGTTTGCAAAATTTCCAGCTGAAGCACATCCTTCTTTTTATTTCAACTTGCCCCCTCTGTCCTACAGGTTGCTGCCTAGATGGGCTCTCCCCAGGAGGGGATAGGGCTGCAGGATCCAGTGTTTGCAAGATGTTTTTTGTTTGCAAGATTAGATGGGCTATTTGTTGAAACACGAGGAGTATACATTGTTAACAAAGCTAATCAGAATTCACTTCCTTTACCCACGTCAAGGACGTGGTGTGATTAAGCCCAGATTCAAAGCTAACTTTAGGTAGATGCCTAAGTGGCCACTGTGATCTCTAACTCTGACGTCAGAACTTTCCCCTGCAGAACTGGATTTTTAGCAGTTTAGCAGGACTGGCCGAGCCTGGCAGCCGATCTCCTAAAGTGAGATCAAGGGTGGAGGTGATGGAGGGTCTGACTTTCTAGAAGCAGGGGGACGGGCCTAGATGCCCTTGGAGGGTCACCTTTAGGTTGACGTCCTGCTCTGATTTGCACAAGCCTGGGGTAATGCAGCTCCTGTTTCTTTGTCAGGCCTGCTGGAGATTTCCACAGTGGAGCGAGGCGTGGTGAGTCTGTTTGGGGTGAAAAGTGCCCTCTTCGTTGCCATGAACAGTAAAGGAAGATTATACACCACGGTGAGTTCATCAGGCCGGGGGAAGCTTCAGGCTGCACGAGGCCTGAAGATTACGCAATTGAAGAAAATAATGCAAAATCTTGAAGAGGGACGTGAATATTTATCTAGAATGGGTCGGGGGGTTGCTGTGGAAGGAGCTGGTGCACGTGAAGGGCTTAGACCTTCTTAGCTGCACCGTGAGTCAGCCTGTGCGCTGGACCATGTTTTCCCTGATCCCACCCACCAGAGCCTTGTAATGAGACAGAAACCGTAGCTCAGAGGGCTTCTGGGTCCGAGGGAAACCCACGCTCTGGCATAAAGCTGCTGTCCAGGCTTACGGTCAGGTCCCGAGCAGGAGAGGCCCAGAGATGCAGGCGTGTCTTTCAGCTGGGCACTCTGTGCCCATGGCTCACCCTCCGAGGCCCCCAGCCTGCAGCACAGCGGGAGGAGAAGAAACGAAGCTCTTTTCCTCGCCTTCATCAGTGCGGGGACGTTTTACTTTAAGGTTTTAAGCCCTCTGGTCTCTGATCCCAAGACCTGGAAAAGCATCCTCCCCAAGGGGGTATAAGACTCTCTTGGTGGCCCCAGATCCCACCCCCTGCCTTCTCCCCATCACAGATCATCCCTGGGGCGGGGGGGCGGTGCCAATGCTAGCACTTTGGTTAACCTCCCCAACTTCCATAGTTACCAAAATCTCTGATCTCTCTGACCCCCTCATTCCTGGGTCTCTCAGCCCATAATTTGGCATATTCCAAAATATGGGCTGCGAAAGCATCCCTATGAAGGCAAAGAAACTGGGAGTTCTTTCGACAGAAATAAGAAGGTTAGAAAGGAAGACCTCTGAGCCATGGTCAAGGAATAGCAGAGTGGCTATTTATGGGGAGGGTGTGGAGGGCTGTTCTACCTTTGCGTGGGGACACACAGCATCCGAATGTGAACAGGGGGGTCTGAGATCGGTGCTGGGGTCCGGGGAGGCTGTCCCAACAGACCGGGGCTGTGAAATACCCAAACGGGGTGCTCAGGTGGCCTCGGCCTGTGATCCGCAGTGCTAACACCTCTCCATTTGGGTTCGTTTACATGGAGACAAGACGTGCATTAGAATCAGTGGGCCTCTGAAGACAAGCGGCTGGAGGGTAGGCGGGCTGGAGCTGGAACTAGGGTCCTAGTGTGTGCCACCAAATGCTCTCCTCCTGCTGGCCTACAAGCGTCACCTGCCGAGCCCGGAGGCAGGTTTGCACACAGCCCCGATTCACCTGAGACCTGGGAGAGCCAGGGTCCCATCTGCAAAGTGAGGATAAAGATCAGATGCACCTCTGGGGGTGCTGGAAGGTAGTGCTCAGAAAGCATCCCCAGGGCACCTGACAAGCAGTAGGTGCTCAATACAGGGGAGTCATTTATATTGTGTACACACTGCCATAGGCTCTGCACCCCTCTTTCCTAGAGGTGGGTCTTGTGGGAGGACCATCTGCATCCACATCACCTTGGTAACTTGTTAAACGTCCAGATTTCTGGGGGCCTTCCTCGGAGATGCTTAGTCAGTAGGGCTGGAATGGGGGCCTGCAAATCGGTTTGTTCTTATTTTTTAAGTTTCCCAGGTATTTCTGAGGTGCAGGCAGGCTAGGGACCACCAGGCTACCTGGCCTTCGGAGGGCAAGGAATCCTCCCTGCCCCAGGGTTGCACTAGCGCTGAGGGCTGCTGGGAGATGAAACAGCCGTGAGATGGGGATTCTCAGGCGCCCTTTTCACCGCTCTCTGCGCATGTGATGGAGAGGACGAAGCAGCTGGAACCAAGGAGGCTCTGGTGGAGTAAGTGCCCGCTCTGTGCGGTGCGTCGCCCCACAGAGCCCCTTCCCTGCCGCCCGCGTGGTGCCTGGAATCCCACTCGTTGCAGAGCCAGGAACGGAGGCTGTTGGCTCTGGGGTTCTACGCAAGGTGAATCTTTTGGAAGGAAGCACAAATTACATCAGCCCTTACCTCTGCCACCTTCATTAACAAGCTATTTAGAATTTTTTTCTCCTTATCCCGAAAGAAATTGAACTGTGAGCTGGGGAAAGGGTGCAAATAGAAGGCCAATGTATCCACTTCCCACTTGAAACCTGGGGTCCCCGTAGGAGAAGCCGGGGAGGCTGGGAACAGGGGACCTCACAGCGAGAGTGCTGCAGGTGGCTAGAACATTCAGGGAGCACGAGGAAGGGGGCAACTCTGAAGTGTGGGCTGACCCCTGATGTCGGTGACGCCCCTGACCCCTCACTCCTGGGCAGATGACTTCAAAGGGGGTCCGCAGGGCTCACTAAAGGAGAGGAGTCCCGGAAAACGGGGGCTTCCCTAGGAGAAGCCCCGCCCACGGTCTACACCCCAATCTCCCCCCACATACACCCCCCCCAGGAGCATCTGGCCCAAAGGCACCTTCTTGGAGGGGGAGATTGCCCTCCCTGGAGCCGCAAGCCCGGGCACCAGATGCTCCCGAACCACCTCTCCACTCCCTGCTACGCCCCCCAGGGGCCATTATCACAGTCTAAAAAATCAATTGCCAACTGATCCAAAGAGCCGGGAAAACTCCCACTGGGTGATGATTTCATTCACACTATTTCCCTTTAAGCCCCAAGAGCTGCTGCCTCCCCTCCCTGTGGCTCAGCTGCTATGGCCCCTCAGTGGGGTTTCTCCTGGGGGGAGGGGAACCATGCTGGGGGGGAAGGAAGGGGGAGGAGGGGCAAAGTAGGAAAATAAGAGCCAAGAAAACCCACCTAGGTGGCCTCCCGCAGGTCTCATCCCTTGGAAAGAGGGGTGCAGAGCCTGTGGCAGTGTTTCGACAGTATAAGTAGCTCCACTGTATTGAGCACCTACTGTTTGTCAGACGCCCTGGGGATGCTTTCTGAGCACACTATCCCCCCAGCACCCCTGGGAGGTGCATCTGACCTTTATCCTCACTTTGCAGATGTGACCGTGGGTCTCCGGGGTCTCAGGTGAATCAGGGCGGTGTGCAAACCTGCTTCCAGGTTTAGCAGGTGATGCCGGTAGGCCGGCAGCAGAAACGCACCTGGTGTGCAGACTAGGACCCGGGTTCCAGCTCCTGCCCACCCACCCTCCAGCTACCGTCTTACTTCGGGCAAAGTCTCTGACCCTCTCTGAGCCCAGACCTCGCTCTGCTCTCTCTGATGTGGACTGAGGCAGGAATCAGTGACTTCCAGTCTCCTTGATCTTTTTAAAATTTAAAAGGAAAAAATCAAAGATCTCCACCTGACAGTGGTTCTATGAGAATCCCTGTGCTTTGGAATCAGTTATGCTTCTGAGCGATTTTGGTTTTACTAATTGTAACTGTGTCTCCATCCTTTTCATCAATAGCACTATGACAACTGGCAAAGCAAAGCATTTGTTTCATCCACAGAGGCCGTTGATTGTTACCTAGGACGTTACAATTGGGGAGGGGAGGACCAAGTCTTTCCCTCGCTCAGTTAGCTGCCCCCCTCCCCTAGAGGGGAACGGATTCCTGAGGGGATGGGGCAAAGGGTCCCTGGTGTTAGACTACGTGGAAGGGTCGGGAGATGGGACCCCTGAGCAGGGAGGGGCTGGTGCTACAACGAGGGGCCCGGGAGACCCTGCGGACGATCTCACAAACGGCTTTGTCTGCAACCTGCCTGCTACCCAGAGCGATACAGGAATGAGAAGCATGATAGGCCTGGTGGAGACATCTTCAAACCCTTCTAAATTGCCGGTGCAATTGTGTGTTAGGAACGGGGATTAGAACAGACAGATGTCTTCAGAGCCGGGAGATGTTATTTCTCCATTTCAGCTAAGGACCAAAAAAGTAGCAGTCAGGGACTGCAGGAGGAAAGGGTCTTAGGACAAGGAGTTTTCTGGGTTTTTCTCACCACCCGCCTCCTTATCCATCCAACCCCCTCCCCAGCTCCCATGCACACACACAGCCAGGAGTAACGGGGGCAAGTGGCCCGGGGCAGGCCTAGAAGGAAGAACTTTAAAGATAAAAAGACACTTTCATGAGTCTGGGTGACCTACTGACCAAAGACAAGATGGGATGGATGTCTGGTCCACCCCAGACTCTAAGGGGCATTTCCGCCAGAGGAAAACTCACGCCGAGAGACACCCCTGTATGTATCCCCCTGCAAAACGCCCTTCTCCACTGCGAGAGCTAAATGCTTTAGAGTTTGGGTCCTCATAAGTCTGATGAGACCTATGTGGAATTTAAGACATTGTCATGCTGGGGCTTGGGACCCGGCAGGCCCAGGCAATGTCATCTGGGGGAATTATTTTCATTTGTTAAAGTAATAATATACGGTAGCTGCTTTAATTAACATGTCGTTCGCTTGGCTTTTCTCACCAGAGCTGAGGAGCGAACATTCCTGAGTCATGAGACTCAGCTCAGGGACACGAATGGAGGGATGAATCGAGGGGCTGGTCTTGATATGCCAGCTTGAGCATCCGTGTGGGCAGTGGAGCATTGGGCTGCAGGGGACTGTCCAGGGCCATGGTCTTGGCCTCCCCCCCAGCCGCATGGCCACCTGAACACCAAGGATGGGGTGGAGAGGGGTGCAGGGAGGAACGGGCAAGGGCGAGGTAGAGAGGCTTCCAAAGCAAACTTCACCCATTTCTCCTTTCTCACTTTAGATGTACACAGAATTCTGGGGAAGGCTAGGTACGTGAGGTAGGCTAGGGGAAAGAAACAGAGGTTAGAAACTTTTTGAAAATTTGGGGTTGGGGGTTGAATAATCAAAATCTGATGATCAGAGAACAAAGCACAGTGCATATGCAACCACTGTCTTGCACATTTAAACAAATGTGTTTTAGGAGACCCAGACCTTAGCAAAGGCTAGATTCTTCAACTGGACAGATTCTAGATCAGAGGATCGGGGCAAATGCCCTGAGTTTCTGGCCCCAATCGCTCAATTCCTCCCCCTCCCCCTCCGCTCCCCCCAAGGTCCTCCACCCCAAGATCTGAATTCCTCTCTAGAGTTTGCAAACCACACGTGAAACCTCTCCCTTGACCACCATCCAGATCAGAAATGAAGTCTCCTGGAAACTGGTGGGCAGGGTGCTCTCCAGGGTCATAAACAGTTAGAACAGAGGGGAGAGCAGGGGGCAGGCAGGGGGGAGGGACAGGACCCGGGGGAGAGAACAGAGCAGTCTCTGATACAAAGGTTCTTTCACTCCATTTTCTGGCCCATCTTCTATCCTGAATTCCCTTCCCATTTTCAATAATCTACTAACATGACGAGGTAATACATGGACGTGGTTTAAGGGGGGAAATGTGCAGAAGAATATACCACGGAAATGAAGTCTCACTCTCACCGTTGTCTTGAAGCCACCCAGACCCTCCCCAGAGCAGCCACTGTTGCCAGGCCCTGTGTACCTACCATCCCAGGAAGTCTCAATGTCCCTGTGCATGTTCTCACACTGGCATCATTTTTTAAAAGCACACAAACTGGAGCAAACTATCCACACAATTTGAATCTTGCTTCTTCACTGAACAATATGCCTTGGAGACCATTTCAAATCAGTGCACAAGGAGGTTCTATTTTTTATGGCTGAGAGTATTCCATTGGGTGGCTCTCCCATCACTGAGCTAACCACTGCCCTCCTGATAGACACTTGGGTTGTTTTTGGTCTCTCACTATTACAAATGATGCCGCGGTACGTGACTTTTGTACATGAGTGGGAGTGAACCAGGAAGATAAATTCCTAGAAGTGGAATTACTAACCAAAGCTGTCGTTATTATTTTATTCTAATAAATATTGTAAAATTTCTCTTTATAGAGGTTATAACAATATACACACCAACAGACAACAAATGAGAATTCCTAGTCCCCATGCCCTCATCAATGAAAGCCTATTGTCAAACAGTGTTCTTTTTGCAACCTGACGATTAAAAATGTGATCACACAGTTATGGTTTATGTTTCTCTGTTAGGCATATGTTCTTATGTTTAAATGCTATTTGTATTTCCTTTTCTGTGAACTGTCTGTTCATAAACGTCCATTTTTCAGTGAGCTCAGGGTTCTGAATATAGTAGCAAAATTCAATCTATTGCAAAATATATTACAAAATATAATGCATTGTAAATATTTTTTATCTGATTTGCTATTTATATTTTTATTTTGTTTAAGGTGATTATTTTTTTCCAAGCAGAAGTCTAATTTATTCATCTTGGTTTTTTTAATGCCTCCTAGTTTTTTGTGTCCTACTTAGAAAGATCTTTCTGACTTATTTTAAGGTTCTCTTCTCTTTCTCTCATTTATTTATTTGTTTGTTTGTTTATTTATTGCTGTGCCCACGCATCTTATGGTATCTCAGTTCCCCCACCAGAGATTGAACCCGGGCCTCGGCAATGAAAGCCTGGAATCCTAACCACTAGGCCACCAGGGAACTCCCCTTAAGGTTCTCTTTTTAACATTTAAATCTTTGTTCCTTTTGGAATTTATTTTAGTGTTAGGAATAAAATCATGCATCAAACTTTATTATTATTATTATTACTATTATTATCATGATTATTAAAGATAGCATCCAGTTCTGCCAACACCACGTTTTCGCCAGTGATTGGAAATGCCACTTGTATTTTGTATTCATTTCAGATCCACCTTTATTTTATGTTCGTGTTTGGATTTACTTCTGGACTGTATTTTGTGAGCTGATCCACACCAGACTATTAATCCATGTAGCATTATTTGTACTCAGCTTTTACCATTGATCCCAACTTTATGTTTCCCTTGTGCTGTTGCTCCAGAGTTTTGCCCATCGACAGCCTTAGGTCCCGTGGCTGCCCCGACCCCCCATGTCCGGAGAGGCCCCAGGGGTGCGGGGCCGGAGTCCAGTCAGCTCTGTGCCCTCCTCCCCCAGGCTCACCTCCTACTGCCACTCAGGCAATTAATGCAGGACTTAGAAGCTAAATTGTCCCGCAACCCACAGCAAGTTTTACAGGAATGCTGATTCCGGGTAAGACAAAGTCTTTTAGTGCTTTTAATTTAAACTAATTCATGAATCAATTGGAGAAGCATCATTATGGCAATACAAATTATTTTTTATTTTACTGTGTGCCAGGCATTATACCAAGGACTCTCCATGCATTATTTCAATGAATGCTCCCTGCGGTGCTAGGACGGAATTATTCTCACTGTTCCCATTTTACAGATGAGGAAGCTGAGGCTTAGGAGGTAAAATCATTTGCCAAGTTCACACAGCTATGTAAGAGGTGAATCGTCGCATGCTCTTTGCCTATTTTGATGAGTTTTTTTTTTTTTTCCTACTTTGGGGCATTCCTTTCTTCATTCTACAAGTGTTTTTGAGCACCCATAACAAGGGAGATGAAAACTTGTGAAAGCAGAACTTCCTGGCATGGTCTTCAGAAGCCAGTTGATGGGGCTGGTGAAAGCTCACAGGGTCATCTCAAGCAAATTAACATCACAGGAAGGTGCTCTGTACACAGTAACCCAGGGGCGTGAGAGGGAAAGGGGGGATGCGTTCATTGAGCTGGGGCAGAAGGGACCGGCGAGTGGTACCCGACGTGTTTCCTAAACAACGCTGCCCGTCCCTTGCCAGCTCTCGCTGCGTCAGAGAGAAGCCACCCCTGCAGGGGCATCCATGGGTGGCTGTGCCGTTCCAATTAGACCATCATTCATCCAGCATCACGTGCTCAACAGGACACAGTCCTTGTCTCAGGGAGCCGGGAGCCCCCTGGGATGGCGCACTGTTTTCCGTGCTGCCGGACTGGTCCGCTCGGAGCCCTGAGAAGCTGGCTCGTCATCCTCCGTTCGTAACAGGAAGAGGCTCTCGTCCACCCTACGGCTGACAAGGCCAGGTGCTCGTAGTATGATTCCTTTTAAGAAGGTCAGGCGATACCCCTCGCACAGCCGCTTAGCCACTGAGTGGGTTTTTTATAGCCGGTGGCCTCAGTCGGCAGGAAGGAGCCGGGTGTTACGCTCAGCTCTGTCTGTTTCATTCTGTGTTTCTTTAACGACTAGATCCCAGGCCTCCTGGCTCCCAGGGAGCGACCCCCATCAGAAGCCCAGAAAACCCTCCAGCCAGGGGCAGTGACCCGGGCGGGCTTGGGAGGAAGTGGCTCTCTTTTCTAGGAATAAAGGAAGACTTGGGTGATTTATTGGGGAGGGACTTGTTGATGTGTGACAGGAAGCCTGGTCCTCATTTTCTGAACAGGTGGTCCTCACGCGACACTCTCTGGGGGGTGGGGGTGATTCGTCGCCGGCCCCCGACTCCTTGGCACTGCTGGTCACAGAGGGAACCAGGTTCTTTTCCCCATAAAAGTCGCTGCTTCTCGCCATCTCTGTCCCTGCCCTTCCCTGGTGACCTGTGGATGCCTAGGGGGCACTGGGCACCTTCTGGGCTCAAAGTCAAAACTGAGAATGGGCCCCTTTAAGGGGCAGCAAACTTGGACCTTAAACTGGGAGAGACAGGGTGAGGGAACACAGGTGGAGAGACAGTTACCATATTAAACAGATGCGCTGGGAAGGACTTAGGAAGCCATCCATCTCACCCTCCACTCACCGCCGCCCCCCCAAATGCTCCCCAACCATGTGGTTTGCAGAAAAGGGAATCAGGCTGGGAGGGGAGGCACCTGCCGCAAGGTCACACAGCTAGAGCCGCTAAGGAAACCCCAGCTCTCTATCCTGCTCCGTCCGCTAGGTCCTCTCGCAGTGGACTTGAGGAAACAGCTTCTTCTATCCTTCCCTGGTCCTTTCTCTGAATAAACTATCATCCCTGTGCTGGGTAGAAAGTGTCCAGGACTGGCAGTCAGGAGAACCCCCAGCCCCCACGTGACACAGGCCGTCCACCCACATCCTCGGGCCTGGGCTTCCTCATCATGAAGGAGGGAAGGTGAGGGGGCACCATGAGAGCTCTGAAGGCTCCCCTGTTCTCAGCTTTCATGCTTCTGCTCACCCAGGATGGCCCAGAGCTCCTGGAGGTTGTCTGACATGGGAAAGCGAGGGACCCACGGCAGACGTGCCAGCTGGGCCTCATTTATCACTGATGCTCTGCCGTTTGTCCATTTCTTTCACAGCCCAGCTTCCAAGAGGAGTGCAGATTCAGAGAGACCCTCCTGCCCAACAATTACAACGCCTATGAGTCAGACCTGTACCGAGGCACCTACATCGCGCTGAGCAAATACGGACGGGTGAAGCGGGGCAGCAAGGTGTCCCCGATCATGACCGTCACTCACTTCCTCCCCAGGATATAAGGACCCTGAAGGAAGGCTCACAGGTGGAAAGCAATGTCTTTTCTGTTGGAATTTTGCACAAGTGAACAATTCCCCCCTCCTCCCATGCCCCCTTATTTGGGCTCCTTTTGTGCTTGGGGGGACCTGAGTCGGTTCCCTTGGCCACCGGACCCCATGACATGTGACCCACCCAAGTAAGGGGTTGCAGCCGGCATCCTAGAATGGCAATGGATCCCATGCTCTGACCTCATCTGAGGAAAGACGGTCCAGAGACACTTGGGGGATGGGACCTTGGACACAGGAAAAGGCAGGGAGGAAGCATGTGTGTGCTGATGTATATCTCTACATCCTGGTATGTATCGTCAGAACCAAGGCATCTCGGAACAGCAGACTTCTTCCTCCCAGGGTCATCGCTGCAGGAATCTGCCTGCAGGAATGCCACCTGTCAACCCAGCAGGATTGACACGTGCTCCCATTCTGC
Source organism: Balaenoptera musculus (assembly GCF_009873245.2). Lineage (NCBI taxonomy): Eukaryota > Metazoa > Chordata > Mammalia > Artiodactyla > Balaenopteridae > Balaenoptera > Balaenoptera musculus. The sequence continues at coordinate 4,384,916 of NC_045794.1, read as the reverse complement.
CTCTTTCCAATCACCTTTCCATTCAGAGGCCACTGACTGCGCGGGTTGCATGGAGGTGGGGGGTGGGGAGCAGCTGTCCTCTAAGTGCAGGGAGGGCAGGGTGACAGGGAGTAAGATTTAGCTGCTGACCAGAAAGAGTGGGCAGGTACTCCGGGCATCCTGCGCGTGAGGGCTCTGGGGACACTGGGACGCATTGTCAGGGAGGCTGGGGGAGAAGGGATCTCCCTCTTGGAGGAGAGGGTAGAGCAGCGTCTCTGGCAGCGGGGGGGGGGGGGGGGGAACCTGCTAGAAGCAGCGGGAGAGATTGAGTGTTCAGGGGAGAGCCTTTCTGCCTGGAAGTCAGCGCTGCGCACAGCTCGAGGACAAGCTGGGGCCAGGGTGCCTGCCCATAACTTTTCCTCACGTTGAATCGGGTCTTATTTTAACCTCAGATGACAGGGATCCTAATAATGGCAACCTCTTTGGCGAGGGGTGAGGGGGTACAAAATAGGCCACGAAGGAAGTAGAGAGGCTTTGGACTACAGATGCTAATTCCTCTCCAGCAACGTCCAGGAAACTCACCCAAGTTCTCATCTGATACTCTCACTTCCTTCTCGGGCGTCCTCTGCCACATGCGCTGGTGCCTGGATGCAGCAGAATCGGGCATCGTGACCTCCGGAGTTTGCCCCCTCTGACCCCCCTACAGTAGGAGAGGAGTGATAATCCCGTGAAACGGAGCGGCCCAGCTGAAACAGCCCCTTGCCGTACGACGCCTCCTTGCCTCCTGTCCCTTGAGAGTATTTAAAGAAGAGGTGCCCCAAGCGACTATAAATGTTGTCCTCCTGGAGCCTTCAGATTCCTGAACATTGGAACGTTCCTAAATCTGAAACCAGAGAGACCCATATCAGAGCACAGATATTTTCAGCGTCCGTGGACTGTGGCTTTGCAGAATGAGCTGACACCCTCTGCGACTCTCGGGGGCCCCAGCCTGCGAGACAAGCCCTCATCTGCTGCAAATACCTTCGCCTTTGACATACCTCTCTATTTGCAGAGGTGTCCATCTATAGATTGACCTGAGATGAGCTGAGGATAGAGGTTGGCGGTCCAAGGAAGAGACACCCTACTGGCTGCCTAGTCTGCCTGGCAGATATCAGGGCAGGTACATGCTGGGGGAGGAAGAAAAGGCTGCACCAAGCGGGGTGAAGATGGAACGGACAGTAAGAGCTCAGGACGAGAGTGGTCGAACCTTGGCTAGAAGCTGGACCGAGTTGAGGTCTTGGTCAAGCAGAAGGGGGACAAAATTGGTCCATCTTGACTGTTCAGAATATTTCAAGTGTAGGTCTGCTTGGAGACAGGGGACAAAGCTGATTGTTTTTCAGGAGGTCTTGTCCTGAGTAACTGGTCTTTTTAACAGGGTACCTCGGAAACGGATGCACTCAGGACCTGAGCTGCATGTCAGTTCCAGATGAGGCGTGGTGGGCGTGTAGCAGGGCTGGATGGAGGGACCGCGATCTGGAGAGGAGAAGAAAGTCACAGGCCCCAAACCATTCGTCCCCTTCTTCCCAGGTCTTGAGCTCCCTGGCAGGAGAGGGCTCTTCTAAAGAGAGTCGAGAGCTTTCGGATGGTTAGATCTTTCCTGCAACTCCCTAAAGGCTTATAAAAGTGCCCAAATCCTGACCAGGAGTTTCCCCAAATGTCCACTCCCATCTCTCATGCTGGGAGTGAGAATGAGAAGCGCTGAAATCCCAGGACCAGCCAGGCTTGATACCCGTCGCTCTAGCACACGGGTTGTCTAAGGCTGGCATCGCTATGGGCAGCTGGGCGTCTGTTCTCACTGGTACCAGGGCCTGTGCTGTACTAGTGGTTCCATACTTTGAAGATCACCTCTGGAGGTAGTGATGCATCACTGACTCTTTCAAATCCTTCCCGCCCAAAGGAATTCTCCCCAGGGCTTTCTCTTTGACCTGTGAGTGACTTAGACTTAGGAAAAGTCGATCCCCATCCGCAGAAGTGTGTTACGGGGCGGGAACAGAGTGAGATCAGCACAAGTGTGCAGAACCCTGTCCTAGCTGACCCCCCTCTGAGTCCTGAGCTCACCTGTCAGCCCCATCAGATCCAAAAGGCTGCAGAAGAGGTGGCAGAAGCAGGAGAACAGGGGTGAACCCCGCCTTCCTGCTGAGGATGTACTAAGAATGACTTGGGTCCTCCCTGTCTCCCCCAGATCCTGAGCTTTGACCCTGGTTCATAGAGTTTTGTAGATAACTGGCCTCTCTTCCCTCCTGAACCTTCTCTAGCAGCTCCACGCAAAGCTGGGGCTCCAGGAGCCCAGAGGCTGCCTTATTCCCTCTTCAAGAGCAAACGATGAAGAAGAGAGCAACACACGTGCACCCCTTGGAGATGGCTTCCCAGCTGGGACGAGGTTAGCGCGGAACAAACTGGGGGCCCAGGACCACAAACAATCTGCACCCTCCTCGTGGGGCCATGGATAGAGCTCAGAGGAAACCAGAAATTGCCCTGCTCGTTCCTGCTGTTGACTACGTTGGTCATTTGCTGCCTTCTATCCCCTTCCCTCCCCGCTTCCCAGACGGGTTTGCACCTCCCTGGGAAAGCAGCTTGTGGCTTTGTGATGAATACCCTGCGATTCTCCTTCACGGCCTCCTCTCCGCCCGCACGTCCCACTGCACCTCCTGCACACATACCCCAAGCCCCTGGTCAGAGCCGTTCTACGGCTTAAGAAAAAGGGGATTTTCTCCTGTCCTCCATCCAGGCTGTAAACCTCTCTCCTTTAGATGCCTTGCTTTCTCCCCAGGCCTGGAATTCTCTCCCAGCCCCGTCCGACCCGGGACAGCTGAGATTCTCCTGCCCAGGCTGGCTCTGGTCCTCTCTTGTCCAGGACCTCGGATCCTTCACATTCTGAACCTACAAGAGTCCTGGGGGAGGAAGGAAACACAAAAGGCCGTGAGCTGTCGGTCTCCTTCTCCCCGGGGCTGGACATCCATTGCCTCGGCCCACTTTGGACCACAGCCACTGGTACAAACCAAATGCGTCTGGCCTCCAAGATACCGGGACGTCCTCTCTGCCCTCCCTTTCTTTTTTTTGCCTCTTTTCAGTGGACACAAGCTAGAAAACTCCTACATATTTCTACCCCAATGCTTTCCCCCAAGGGCTCTGGGTCTGTTGCCACCAAGAAGGTATTCTCTGCTACCTGCCACTCCTGCACCTGCGAAGTGGGTCTCTAATACTCGCCCCCCACCCCTCCTCCCAACAAGAACCCAGCCACTCGTTCTGCTACCTCCCAGGAAAACAGCAACGGTAGGAGTGTTTGGGTCAGGGCCGGAAGAATAGATAGAAACACTTCAACCTGCGCTTGCCCCTCAGCTGGTGTTTGCCCTTCCCAGGACAGGGGGGAGGGGTAATTATGCCCAGAGCACCCCGAATCTAGTCCGTCCTGCGGATAGCTAACGCAGACCCATGTTTGGATACCTCATGAACTACCGAAATTCCACCATCCGGACAGCTGCCTCTTCACGCGGCTTTCCCTTTCTGTAAATCCATCAGTATCTCAGACTGGGTCCCAGGGCCGAGCTGTCCTCAAGCTTGGGTCTAGTGGGTAGGAAACCTCAGACTTTGTTCAGTCATGTGTTTGTAAGATGTGATGCTTCTATTTTTTTAATATGTATGTGCTATGCACAAACCATATCCTGTTCCAGCAAAAAAGGAAAAGATCTTTTTATACGTTCCTCTAAACCGTTTGACTCCACCCCTCCTATTAAAACCGACGACGAATCTCTGGGTTGTGGTTGCTTCTCATCTGGATTCTTTTTCACCCCTCAAGGAGGCAGGCAAGTTGGAAACAGAAAGCATGGTTGCACGGTGCTGTGGATTTTTAAGGCCAGAAGTCACATGGGTCGCTTCAGCCAGCCGCCGTATTTTACAAAAGGGGAGTTTGGCCCAGAAGAGAGGAGGGAGATACCGTCGACCATAGTGGGGCAGGAGCCCTGTTCCACCTTGTCAGAGCCGGTTAGGCACGCTTCTGTGACTATCACGTTATTCACTCATCCACTTATTCACCCGTCAAGGAATAGCTCTGCAGCACCCGTCTCTGTGCTGCATTGCGCTAGGTTTGGGGGTATGTGAGTGAACAAGGCAGAGACAGTCCTCTGTCCCCTCACGAACTTGCAGTAAAAAATAAAAATCACCCATGAGTGTGTGAAAGTGTAGATGCCCAAGCCACACTCGCAGAGTCCAGGCCTGGGTGGGCTCAGGAATCTACCCTTGTGACACACACCCCAGGCCACCCTGATGTTGCAAAGCCCTGGTCTAGTAGGACAACTGGACTCGAAGGAAAAACAAAAATCTTTTCATAGGTTAAAAGAAGGAGAAGGCCAGGGAGTTTAAGTTTCTTACCCAGGATCGCCCAGCCAGATGAGACCCCCTTCCCTCTTCCTGAGTCCCCCTTTCCCCCCCCACAAGTCATCAGCCTGGGGATCTCCCACACTGCTCCTGCACCCCCCCTCCCCCTCTTCTACCTCGTCACGCAGCCTCTGGGGGAGATTGCAATGTGCCTTCGGCTGAGTGATGCCGGGGTCTGAATAAACCTATACGCTCTTGGAAGAGCTGCCTGGTCCCGTGGCCTCTGCACCTCACTCCCATGTTTATTCATGCAATTAGCATCTCCTACTGTGTGCCACAGACCACACTGGACCCTGCAATATCGCCATGACAAGTTATCTGTGGGCTCATGTACTAGCAAGGAAGACAGACATTAAAGAAATAATTCAGCAAATAGTGGTAAGTGGCATGAAAGAGAAAGTCCAGGGGTAGCACAGGGACAGAGAACAGGGACCTGACCTCATCTGGGTGGGTAAGGGGATCCAGCCCAGGGAGAGCTGAGCTGTGAGGGGCATCAACCAGATTTCGGGTGGGAGCCAGCAGTCAGGGGAGGAGGGGTGCTCTGGGGGACGGAGGCTGTGGCAGGTGTTTGAAGGTGCAGGTGGGGCTGAGCGGGGAAGATGTAGCCCCTCTGAGGCTCTGGACCAGGGCGAGCCCTGAAGGTACAGAGTGAGAAGAGCTGGGCAAGATGGGCCTCGAGACAGGTCTTTAGGAGCCATAGTACGGAGTGCCTGCTGGCTAGGGTGAGGTGCTTGAATAATTTTTAATTTTGCATATCATATAATTCACCTTTTCCAAATATACAATTCAATGATTCTTAAGTAAATTTACCAAGCTGTGTGACCATCACCATAAACCAGTTTGAAACCTTTTTATGACTCCGGTAAGATCCTTCATGCACATTGACTCTGAATCCCCACCTCCCCGCTTCCACCCAGGCGACCACTAATCTGCTTTCTGTCTCCACAGTTTTGCCTTTTCTATTTCATGCAAAGGAATCATAAAGTATGGGGTTTCTTGAATTTGGCTTCTTTCACTTTAATCTAAAAATGAGAGCTCCTTGCTGAGTATAAGAAGGGACAGGACCGGACAGGGGTTTTAGAAAGATCCCTGGAGCCGTCTTGTGCAGAATGACTCCAGGGAGAGCAGTTTGGAGGCGGCTGGAGTCCCAGGCTGGAGGAGACAGCGGCTGCACAGAGCGGTGACAGGCGACGGAGAAGGGCTGTCATTTCTCAGTCCTGACTCCCCGGGGGCTCTCTGTAGACTTGATACCGACCAGGGTTCCTGGCCTTCCCCAATCAGTAGAAATTGACCAGAGGCCAGACAAGAAATTCAGGCATGGCTTTATTGGGGTCCCTGCTGCAGCAGAGGGGAGCCAAAATAAGCAACAGTTTCCCTTGCTCACTCGCTCTCTGAAGGGGGGAGAGCTTGTTCCTTATATGGGGTGAGGGCAGAGGTGTGTCCAGGGGTCGGGACGGAGGGGTGGCCTAGGTGTTTTGCCCACCTCTTTGTGGTGTTGAGTGCAGGGGGCACGCCCAGTACCCTGCTTTCAGTCCCGGCTCTTCAGAAGTGGCAGTTGGGGGTTTTTTTTTTTGGTCTTTTTGTATCTTTTGGTCCAGAATTTGCCTCAACTGCACATGCACGCAGTTATTTTTAGTCCCATACACTTTCTTTGTACAGTAAGTCCCCTACATGTGAATGAGTTCCATTCTGAGAGCGCATTCCTAAGTCCAATGTGTTCGTTAAGTCCAACAAAGTTAGCCTAGGTACCCAACTAACACAATCGGCTATATAGTCCTGTACTGTAATAGCTTTATAATACTTTTCACACAAATAATACATAAAAAACAAACACAAAAATAAGAAAACATATAAAATCTTACAGTACAGTACCTTGAAAAGTACAGTAGTACCAGTACAACAGCTGGCACACAGGGGCTGGCATCGAGTGAACAGGCAGGAAGAGTTACTGACTGGAGGAGGGAGAGGAGGTGGGAGATGGTCGAGCTGAAGGATGGTCAGCAATAGGAGACGGAGGAAGCTGCAGTTTCACTCATGCCTGACGTTGACGGAACGCACATTTCGCATCTTTGAAAGTTCGCAACTTGAAGGTTCATATATAAGGGACTTACTGTATTTTGCTGTTCCAGAAGACATTTGTCCAGGTGCAAGCAGAGCAGCGCAGGGTGCCAGGTCCCAGGCCTGTCTCAGGCTGAAGCTGATTCTTCTGAAATGCGGGAACCAGCCCTCACCATCTTCCGAAACGAGTCTCTAGAGATGTCCTTCTCTCTGTCTGACACTCGAATCCCTCCGTGGACCCACCAGGAGGCTCCCTTGCGGGAGTCTGTGTCTGTCACGGGGGCCCCGACGCCAGCAGGATGACCCGGGCAAGAGGACCTCATTCAGTATCATGTGCTTGACCAGTAAGTCTGCTACTCCTCCTCCCCCCGGGTGTGAAGAGAAAGAGCTGGAACGCCAGGACGATGCACTAAGAAGAGGCGTCGAACTGCTGAGGATGTGAAAACAATGTCCCAGGGATATTCCGGGCTCGGTCCACGCTCACTCAGACTCCCCTACGGTATTTCTGTCTATACTACAGAAATAAGGCTTAGGGTGGAAACCCCGAGACCTGCAAAATCCTCGGTTGACAGAGGTGCTTGTGGAGGAATAAATACATCTTTTTGAAAAAGATTTTTAACACAGAACTTTGGACATTCCTCCCAAAGAGTCTCATGCTCAGTTAAAAAAAAAAAAAAAATCAGCCCCAATACTCCATTTCTTGAACGTTCCTCCTTTGTTGCCCTGAAAGAGAGAAGGGAGGCTGTCGAGTGGCCCTTTGGGAGGCTGAAGAGCCACTCGCCCGCCAGCTACCGTGTGGATTGTAAATGCCGACGGTTCATCGTAACCTTACGAGGAGCACGAGAGACCTCCCACCCGGTTCTGATGGGACGCCCTGCACCCAGCCGGCCAGCGCATGTCCCCACGAGGCAAGGCTACTCGGGGTTTCCAGGGACCACGGGGATGGCCTCTCCCTCCCTCTTGGAGCAGCTCCCAGCCCGTCTGGGTCTGCCCAGCTGCCTTCACAAGATGCCACAGACTCGGGGGCTCGAACAACAGACATTTACCTTCTCACTGTTCTGGAGGCTGGAAGTCCAGGATCAAGCCCAGCAGAGTCCATTTCTGGCGAGACCTCTCGTCCTGGCCTGCGGACAGCTGTCTTCTCATCATGTGGTCACGCGGCCTTGCCTCTGGGTGCAGACGTGGAGAGAGGAAGAGAGAGCACTGGTGTCGCTTCCTCTCCTTATAAGGACACCAGCCCTATAGGATTAAGGTCAAGCCCTTATGACCTCATTCAACCTTAATCACCTCCCTAAAGGCCCCACCTCAAAATATAGTCACACTGGGAGTTGGGTCTTCAATGTACGAATTTGCGGGGGATGCAAACACTCAGTCCATACAGCGTCCGCTGCTGCCTGGGGATGTCTGACCCCAGACATGCTGTCATCCTAACGGAATTCCAGAGGGAGATGGTCATCAGTCCATCTACTGGACCCCAAGGGGTTTGTTCTAATCACAACTAGCCCTAATTTGGAGGCCCAATTTATTTTTTATTATTATTATTTTTATATATAACTTTGTAATATGGATTACTTTATGACTTAGTTACTTTAAATCTTTTTTTTTTAATTTTATTTATTTATTTATTTATTTATTTATTGGCTGTGTTGGGTCTTCGTTTCTGTGCGAGGGCTTTCTCTAGTTGCGGCAAGCGGGGGCCACTCTTCATCGCGGTGCGCGGGCCTCTCACTATCGTGGCCTCTCTTGTTGCGGAGCACAGGCTCCAGACGCGCAGGCTCAGTAATTGTGGCTCACGGGCCTAGTTGCTGCGCAGCATGTGGGATCTTCCCAGACCAGGGCTCGAACCCTTGTCCCCTGCATTAGCAGGCAGATTCTCAACCACTGCACCACCAGGGAAACCCCGGAGGCCCAATATTTTTGAGTGGGTAAGATGGACAGTGCTCTCTGAGGGCATGGTTCTCGGCTGGGGATGACTTGGACCTTTGGTGACTTCTGAAGACATTTTTGACCATCGCAAGTCGGGGTGCAGAGTGTCTAGTGCTACTGCTTCTAGTGTGTAGAGACCAGGGTTGCTGCAAGACATCCTACAATGCATAGCACAGCCCCGGACCACAGAGAACGTTCCAGCCCTAAACGCCAGTAGTGCTGGGATTACGAAAGCCTGCTGCCAGGTATGGCCCACCTCTTACTTGGCCTGAAATTCTCTCTTTTTTTTTTCGGCCACATCACATGGCTTGAGGGATCTTTGTTGCCCTAACAGGGATGGAACCCACACCCTCAGCAGTGAAAGCGTGGAGTCCGAACCACTGGACCGCCAGGGAATTCCCTCACTTGGCCTGAAATTCTTCACTGACTCTCACTGGAGACCCAGAAAGGCTTTTTTTCAGGAAGAAAGGCTGTGAGAGGAGCATCAGACGGCATTATCAAGCTTCCCACCCCCTCCCCATCCCCAGGGAGTCCTGTGCAGATGGGATCAGGCAGTGGGTGATGGAGAATTGTCCAGAGTGGAGGGTTGGCAGATGTGCCCTGAGGAATTCACACCTGGGTGTCAGGGAAGAGTTTCTGGGTCTAAGGTGAAGCGTGAGGGGCAGGCGACTAGGACCCTAGGGAAATGACGTGAAGACACCCCACAGGTCCCCTCGTCTTCCCTCTCACAGCACCTCACCCAGCTCAGGCCCCCCCCCTCCTGCCTCCACCCACCCCATCCCAGCCAGCGGGATTCTTCTTTAGAACTTTGCCCATAAATTGTTCTTACCTATATAATCTAAGTGTCTTCATTCAGTTTTCAGAGAATACTGTTTATTTTCATTTCCTCAAGATTATAAAATTAACATGTTAAATTAACATTATAAAAATAACATGTTCACAGTAGACAATTTAGAAACCTCAGGAAATGAAAACAATCACCTTGTCACTCATAACCGCACTCCCCCGAAGGCCGCGGCTGTTAGGATTTTGCTTTGTTTCCCTTCAGCCTCTCGAGTAGAAGACAAGGTTAGCGTGTGGAACAAGCGCGGCGGATGGGATGCTACGGAAAAGCCGTTTTATCTTCGTCTCAAAGCCACAGGGTCATTTCAAGTTGCAAAAACACCTTTTTCTTCAAAGGTTTTTGGGGGGGTTTTGTTTGTTTGTTTTCAAGTTGCAAAACACAGCTACAATTCAGAAATTAGAACATCAGGTAACACGGAATAATCTGCACTTTGTTCTTCATTCAGAAATGAGAGCTCCCCTCCCAGCTCCAGCGTGTCAGGCCCATCTCTTCTCTCCTCCTCCGGCACCTCCTCCCTGACTTGTGGGCTGCGGTTTCTGGCCCTTTTGGTGCAGAAAGAAAGCCGGGAGGAAGGGTAAGTGAGCGGCAAGGCTCTCAGCTGAGTGGCCCTGTCGTAAGCTCTCTGGGTGTAGTAAGTGCCTAAAACTGAGTCTCTCTCAGAGTCTCAGTCTCTCTGTCTGTCTCTCCCTCCCTCTCTCATTAGGGGCCGTTTTAGATTTTTCAGAGACCCTCCGTCTCTGGAGACCTCTTGCCTCTAACCTCCAGGACCCAGTGAGCTCGTCTTTCTTTTTCGGGGGGAGCCCTTTGCCCCCTCTTCTCCCAGCCCCCTTGAAAGCCAGCAGGCCATCCACAGCCCCCTTCTGCCGCGTCCCATTACCTCTCTAAGCATCTGTATGGGACCCTAAGTCCCCCCGCCCCTCCTGTGTGGCCCACAGCCAGACCCTGGGAAACACGCAGACAACCCTGGCCCCTCCGAGCTCTGGGGGTGAAGGGGGAGCCCAGAGCAGCCCACCTGCCCATCGCTCTTACCGCTGGAGCAGTTTGGTGGCCCCTCTGTCCTGCCTGAGAGACCTTCCAGGCAGGAATCACACAGCTGCCCTCAACCTCCGGGCCAAACATCCAGCCGTCTGTGGGATCTCACCTAAATCTCTCTCTTGACTTGTTAAGGCACTCCAGGCCCACCTAAAAAGCCCCCTAAAAAGGTTCCCCCTAAAACGCACTTCTCAAAATCCTCTTATTTCCCGACCCTCAGTACGGAGGAATCCCATGAATTCGTGAGCCGAGGCCACCAATGTTCTCTGGCCTTTTCCATTCTTCTCCATCTTACCTGCCCGCCCAGGTTACTGCGGGGCCTCTCATCTCCAACAGTGCCAGGAAGATAACACATCTGGACATTTTTATGGTTTTCTGTTCATTGTTAATTGGAAAAACCCAGCCAAACAACAATAACAAAGCAACGAAAAATAAATAACACATAATTCTTGATTAAAAACATTTAAAATCCGTACACAGCAATTAGGAGGGTGGAGGGAGAAAGGTAACAAAATTCGGAGAGTAATAAGAAATAACATTAATTATATTTTTAACCCTCTTTATGGATCTAAATGTACTTTTTCCTTGATAGAATGTGTTATGCGCTTCTTGATTGGTTAATAAAATTGTGTTTGCAAAACTAAGTATGTAAATATTTTGTAAAGAAGACCAAGAATACTCAACGGAAAAAGCTGTTTCCCCATGTTTTCCAAATTTTTGAAAAACTCCTAAAGTTTTCAAAAACTTCCAAAAAAATTTTTTGGTAACTTTCATCCAATTTTTCTCCCACACGTCACATTGTCATTTACCCTTCTGGCTGAGCCCTTTTCATTTCTTTTTTGCGTTTGTTCCTCTGCCCTGCAGGGTCTTCCAGATGAGGTCAGGGCCATCCATCGTCGGACCCTTTGGTACTGCCCCCTTGTGGTCACTTCCTTAATAACGACAGTTAAGAGCCACTGAACACCGGTGGTGAGTTGGGACTTGGATGCCACTTTTAAAAATGAATAGACTGTAGTCCTTGCTTGGAAAGAGCTCACAATCCTGAGTGGAGGAGTCACCTGCCCAGCTGACGCTGCTTTCAATCGGAATGCATTTGAGGTTGCAGAGGAAAAGATGACTCAGCAGAGGGGATGGGATGGAAAGACTCATGGAAGAAAGGCCACTGGGGCTGGGACTGCAGGATGGCAGACACGTGGAGGAGAGGAAGGGCTGTGCTAGGCTCAGAGAGGAGCCTGAGCACAGGCTGAGGTCAGGATATAATGACACAAGGGAGGTCCCGCTTAGTAGGTGGTTAAAGTGTAGACTTGGGGGGCGGACAGGTGGAGGTGAGGTCAGGGCTTAGATGTGGCATTCAGGAGCTGCTCCATCTTAGGTGGGTTATTTAAGCCTCAGTTTCCAAGTCCATAAAAATGGGGAACGTGAAAATTGGGCATAACACTAGTGCCTATCTCATAGCACCCTTGCAAAGGTTAAACGGAATAATACACGTAAAGTGCTTTGCACAGGACTCGGTGTACGGACGTGTTCAGTAGGTGACAGCTGCCGAGGGCAAGCAGTTCAGGGTGTCCTAGAGGGTGGAGGGCATGGACAGGTGTGGAGGGTAATGTAAGCTGGAGCCACACCTTGAAGGCCAAGCTCAGGAGCCCCAAATTATCCATAGACAGAGGGGAACCACCGCAGGGCTTCAAAGGAAGTGGCCTGATGAGATCCTGCCTCAAGAGGAGGATTCTGTGATGAGGGTAAAACAGTGAAAGCAAGGAAGCTACTCATTCATTTATTACTCAGATGTTTATTTACAGCCTCCCAGCTTTACGTAACCGCGCTTGTGCTTGTGAAGGTCACTGAGCTGCAGAGAGAGCGGGATCCTGCTGCTGGGAGCCTTCGCTCCGATGGAGACTAGACGGTCACGAAGTCCCCACGCAATATACCGCTATCAGACGTCAGGGGGAGGGCGACAGGGGCACACACGCGGGGCTAGGACGGAGAATAACCCGGGGAAGTGAGTCACTTCAGCTCCTGCGCCTACCAGGCAGAATCAGTGTGCAGAGGCAAAAGACGTGATGTGTTAGGAGTTTGGGTTTAGCAGACACACACTACCATATAGAAAATAGATAATGGAAACCTGTTAAGGGACTTCCCTGGTGGTCCAGTGGTTAGGACTCTGCACTTCCACTGCTGGGGGCGAGGGTTCAATCCCTGGTCAGGGAACTAAGATCCTACAAGCTGTGGGAAGTGGCCAAAAATAAAAATTAAAAAAATAAACATGTTAAGCATCTCATAACATGCTTTCATTATATTAAAATATACCAGTGTTGTTTTCTAAGGAATGATACTCCCAAAACTTTCCTGGCTATTTCTTCGACATTTTTTTTTGTTTGGTGGAAATAAACTGACATTCCGCCAAAAAGAAAAATAGATAAACAACAAGGACCTACTGTATAGCACAGGGAACTATATTCAATACCTTGTAATAACCTATAACAAAAAAGAATATGAAAAGGAATATATATGTGTATGTATAACTGAATCACTTTGCTCTACACCTGAAACTAACACAATATTGTAAAGCAACTATACTTTCATTAAAAAATAAAAGAGAGAGAGAGAGATGCCATGCAGAGCTTGTGAAGCATGGATCCCTAGCGAGGTGAGAACGACGTGCTGGCTCTTCCTTCCTGGCTCATCCTGGGCTCTTGGTGAAGCTTTGAAGCCTTTGCCCCCAGGTACCCTTGCGGTTGTCTCATCTGTGTTTCCTGTGGCTGGAGAGAATCAACCAGCTTTAAAATGCCATGGAGCGAACCTCCTGTTTATGACCCTCAGCCCGGAATCCAACTCTGTTTTGCATAAAGCAAAAAGCGTTCTTCCCGTCATATACGCCAAATTCTCTGACCTGGGTGTGAGGCCAGGAAGCACTGCACTTTGTTTGGTTTGTAACTTTTCAAGAGCAACTCACCATTTTGGAAAACCATCCCTTGACTGTGCCGCCCTTGGTACTGATTTCATCTGTTTAATGAAAACTTGGTCGCTCTCACATTCACAGTGGTTCCCTCTTTATGTGTGTACACCCACATACTTATTTAACCCTTATTCCAAATGCCAAAAAGGCACATAATTTTTCGTTGAACATTTTCTTGCCACTCTTAAATCCAAATGTATCCGTTATAAGTAGGTAGGAGCATCTCAGTACTCCAGCATATCTGTTAATGTAGCAGTGCCTGAGTATTTAGATATCGCTTTAGTATTTTAAGTTACTCTCTTTTTATTTCTCCTACAGTTGTGGCAGTATGTTGGGTTTTTGGGGTTTTTTTTTAGGGTGAGAAAAGGAACATGATTATAGATAGAATTCTTATTTCAAAATAATATTACATACAGATTATTATCAATAAATTTGAAAACTTGGAGTAAATGGATATTTCAAAGAAAACATGAAATAATTGACTCAACAGAAGACATAAAACACAAAGAGATCAATAACCACTGGAGAAAACAGAAATGTAATTTTAAAATTCTGTCCCTGAAAAGGCATCGAGAAGATTCAGATGGTTTTACAAGTGATTTCTAGAAAAATTTTATGGAAAAAAAGTGATTTCTGTTTTAGACAAACAATTCCAGATCTAGTATAGAAAAGGTGAAAAGTTTTCCTACTTCATTTTACAAATTAACTATAACCATGTTGGGACTTCCCTGGCAGTCCAGTGGTTAAGAATCCACCTTCCCATGCAGGGGACATGGGTTCGATCCCTGGTCGGGGAACTAAGATCTCACATGCTGCAGGGCACCTAAGCCCACGTGCTGCAACTACTGAACACATGGGCCACAACTAGAGGGCCCACGCACCTCAACTGATGAGCCCACGCGGCGCAGCAGAGGAACGCGCATGCCGCAACAATGATCCCGTGTGCTGCAACTAAGATCCAACGCAGCCAAAAATAATGAATAAATATTTAAAAAAAAAATATATATATATATATATATCCATGTTACCAAAACTGGACAAAAATTGCAAGCTGACTTAGACAGTTACTGACAATATGATTCAGAAATGTAGATGAAAAAATCCTAGACCAAATATTAGTACATCAAATACAGCACTATATTAAATATATATCTGTATGTTGATTTTTTTGGAATGGTGTGTGTAAGTTATATTAACTATGAATTTCGCATTAAGACCGTAAAGACGGTGTTCTAAACTATTTGTTGTTAGAAGAGCTGTCTTGTGTGATAGGGTACAGAACTGCTGTGTTAGTTCATTTAACTAGAGAAGCGACAAGTAAAGCTCTCAGAAACCCCAGTGACAATGACTGGGGCAGATGAAAGCTGTTGCTGAAACGATTCACCCCTGCCTCCCTGGCCTGGCGGCTTCCTTGTAAGGTTTGTCTGAGCAAGTCCGTCTGGTCTGAATTTAGCTGGGCCCAGGCTCTTTACAGCAAGGACAAGGGATGACATCCTATAGTTGCTCATGAAAATTCATACCCTGTATGCAGACCCCCGCACTCATCCACTACGCTCCCAGGCTGAGACTGGGGGCAGGGAAAGCCCCCCAGTTACAGGGAATGAACAGGATTCTCCTGATGGTTCCTACTGGGGATTAGCACACAGGCTGTCACAACCTCTGACCTCAGCTGAGTTGTCTGGGCTGAATTTAAGTCCCCCGGGGAACAGGCCAAATTAATCCTCAGTGAGGGAGCATTTGATGTCTTGGGTAATCCTTTCTCTGGAAGCAGGAACCTCGGCTATTTATCCATCTATTAACTTCTTCATCAGCCATAAAGGATGTGCTGGCTGTTCACACGGGTCCAGCTCTGAGCCGGGCTGTATTTATAGAGCATCCTTCTGAGAAGGGCGCCATGCTCCTTGAGGGCATTAGCTCAACACGGCAGGGCTGGAGGGAGGAAAGAGGGACCAGGATGCTGGTGTTCCCTCTCCCTTTAAGGCAGAAGGGTGCGCCTCCCCCCCCCATCAGAGGCTGGGAGACGTGGGCTCCCTGAACCTCTGTCCAGGGTGACTTTGACTGAGTCGCCTAAGCCTCCCCGGCACTGGCGCTGAACTCCTGGCCCCCACCCGGGAAACACAGCCTGAGCTTCACAGATGGTTCACATCCACAGCTACCCGGACCCCCGCCGGCTGCAGCTCCCTCCAGAGCTCTTTTAAGGACACTGCAGGGCCTCCAACTGAATTCTTTTTTAAAAATTGTGGTCAAATATTTATAACATGAAACTTACCATTTTAACCATGTTAAAGTGTATATAACGGTTTAGTGGCATTAAGGACAGGCACATTGCTGTGCAACCATCACCACCATCCAGCTCCAGAACTTTTTCATCTTCTCACACTGAAACTCCGCATCCATTAAACAATAACCCCCCATTCCCCCACTTCTCCCAGCCCCTGGGAACCTCTAGTCGGCTTTGTGTCTCCAGGCATTTGACTATTCTGGTACCGCATACAGGCGGAGTCATACAATATTCATCCTTTGTGTCTGGCTTATTTCACTTTGTCTTCAAGATTCATCCATTTTGTAGCATCAGCCTGAATTCTTTTTTTTTTTTTTTTTAACATCCTTATTGGAGTATAATTGCTTTACAATGGTGTGTTAGTTGTTGCTGCATAACAAAGTGAATCAGCTATACGTATACATATATATCCATATCTCCTCCCTCTTGGGTCTCCCTCTCACCCTCCCTATCCCACCCCTCTAGGTGGTCACAAAGCACCCAGCTGATCTCCCTGTGCTATGCGGCTGCTTCCCACTAGCTATCTATTTTACATTTGGTAGTGTATATATGTCCATGCCACTCTCTCCCTTAGTCCCAGCTTCCCCTTCCCCCTCCCTGTGTCCTCAAGTCCATTCTCTACGTCTGTGTCTTTATTCCAGTCCTGCCCCTAGGTTCTTCAGAAGCTTTTTAAATTTTTTTTATATTCCATATATATGTGTTAGCATACGGTATTTGTTTTTCTCTTTCTGACTTACTTCACTCTGTATGACAGACTCTAGGTCCATCCACGTCACTACAAATAACTCAATTTCCTTTCTTTTTATGACTGAGTAATATTCCGTTGCATACATGTGCCACATCTTCTTTATCCATTCATCTGTCGATGGACACTTAGGTTGCTTCCATGTCCTGGCTATTGTAAATAGTGTTGCAATGAACATTGTGGTACATGACTCTTTCTGAATTATGGTTTTCTCAGGGTATATGCCCAGTAGTGGGATTGCTGGGTCTTATGGTAGTTCTATTTTTAGTTTTATAAGGAACCTCTATACTGCTCTCCATAGTGGCTATTATCAATTTACATTCCCACCAACAGCACAAGAGGGTTCCCTTTTCTCCACACCCTCTCCAGCATTTATCATTTGTAGATATTTTGGTGATGGCCATTTTGACTGGTATGAGGTGACACTTCATTGTAGTTTTGATTTGCATTTCTCTAATGATTAGTGATGTTGAGCATCCTTTCATGTGTTTGTTGGCAATCTGTATATCTTCTTTGGAGAAATGTCTGTTTAGGTCTTCAGCCCATTTTTGGATTGGGCTGTTTGTTTTTTTGATATTGAGCTGCATGAGCTGCTTGTAAATTTTGGAGATTAATCCTTTGTCAGTTGCTTCATTTGCAAATATTTTCTTCCATTCTGAGGGTTGTCTTTTCAACTTGTTTATAGTTTCCTTTGCTGTGCAAAAACTTTTAAGTTTCATTAAGTCCAATTTGTTTATTTTTGTTTTTCTTTCCATTTCTTTAGGAGGTGGGTTAAAAAGGATCTTGCTGTGATTTATGTCAGAGTGTTCTGCCTATATTTTCCTGTAAGAGTTTTATAGTGTTTGGCCTTACATTTAGGTCTTTAATCCATTTGGAGTTTATTTTTGTGTATGGTGTTAGGGAGTGTTCTAATCTCATTCTTTTACATGTAGCTGTCCAGTTTTCCCAGCACCACTTATTGAAGGGGCTGTCTTTTCTCCATTGTATACTCTTGCCTCCTTTATTAAAGATAAGGTGACCATATGTGCATGGGTTTATCTCTGGGCTTTCTATCCTGTTCCATTGATCTATATTTCTGTTTTTGTGCCAGTACCATACTGTCCTGACTACTGTAGCTTTGTAGTATAGTCTGAAGTCCAGGAGCCTGATTCCTCCAGCTCCATTTTTCTTTCTCAAGATTGCTTTGGCTATTCGGGTTCTTTTGTGTTTCCATACAAATTGTGAAATTTTTTGTTCTAGTTCTGTGAAAAATGCCATTGGTAGTTTGACAGAGATTGCATTGAAACTGTAGGTTGCTTTGGGTAGTATAGTCATTTTCACAATGTTGATTCTTCCAATCCAAGAACATGGTATATCTCTCCATCTGTTTGTATCATCTTTAATTTCTTTCATCAGTGTCTTATAGTTTTCTGCATACAGGTCTTTTGTCTCCTTAGGTTGGTTTATTCCTAGGTATTTTATTCTTTTTGTTGCAGTGGTAAATGGGAGTGCTTCTTTAATTTCTCTTTCAGATTTTTCATCATTAGTGTATAAGAATGCAAGAGATTTCTGTGCATTAATTTTTCATCCTGCTACTTGACCAAATTCATTGATTAGCTCTAGTAGTTTTCTGGTAGCATCTTTAGGATTCTCTATGTATAGTATCATGTCATCTGCAAACATTGACAGTATTACTTCTTCTTTTCCAATTTGGATTCCTTTTATTTCTTTTTCATCTCTGACTGCTGTGGCTAAAACTTCCAAAGCTATGTTGAATAATAGTGGTGAGAGTGGGCAGCCTTGTCTTGTTCCTGATCTTAGTGGAAATGGTTTCCGTTTTTCACCATTGAGAATGATGCTGGCTGTGGGTTTGTCATATATGGCCTTTATTATGTTGAGGTAAGTTCCCTCTGTGCCTACATTCTGGAGAGTTTTTATCATAAATGGAGAGTTTTTATCTTTTTGTCAGAAGCTTTTTCTGCATCTATTGAGATGATCATATGGTTTTTCTCCTTCAATTTGTTAATATGGTGTATCACATTGATTTGCATATATTGAAGAATCCTTGCATTCCTGGCATAAACCCCACTTGATCATGGTGTATGATCCTTTTAATGTGCTGTTTGATTCTGTTTGCTAGTATTTGTGTTGAGGATTTTTGCATCTATGTTCATCAGTGATATTGGCCTGTAGTTTTCTTTTTTTGTAACATCTTTGTCTGGTTTTGGTATCAGGGTGATGATGGCCTTGTAGAATGAGCTGGGGAGTGTTCCTCCCTCTGCTATATTTTGGAAGAGCTTGAGAAGGATAGGTGTTAGCTCTTCTCTAAATGTTTGATGGAATTTGCCTGTGAAGCCATCTGGTCCTGGGCTTTTGTTTGTTGGTAGATTTTTTTTTTTAAATCAAAGTTTCAATTTCAGTGCTCGTGATTGGTCTGTTTATATTTTCTATTTCTTTCTGGTTCAGTCTCGGAAGGTTGTGCTTTTCTAAGAATTTGTCCATTTCTTCCAGATGGTCCATTTTATTGGCATATGGTTGCTTGCAGTAATCTCTCATGATCCTTTGTATTTCTTCAGTGTCAGTTGTTACTTCTTTTTCATTTCTAATTCTGTTGATTTGAAGGGAGTCTTCTGCCTTCTTTTCTTGATGAGTCTGGCTAATGGTTTATCAATTTTGTTTAACTTCTCAAAGAACCAGCTTTTAGTTTTATTCATCTTTGTTATCATTTCCTTCATTTCTTTTTCATTTATTTCTTTTAGGTTTTGTTTTTGGCTGCATTGGATTTTTATTGCTGCTTTCTCTAGTTGCGGTGAGCAGGGGCTACTCTTTGTTGTGGTATGAGGGCTTCTTGTTGCAGTGGCTTCTCTTGCTGTGGAGCATGGGCTCTAGGCACACGGGCTTCAGTAGTTGTGGCATGTGGGCTCAGTAGTTGTGGCACACGGGCTTAGTTGCTTTGTGGCAAATGGGATCTTCCCAGACCAGGGCTCAAACCTGTGTCCCCTGCATTGGCAGGCGGATTCTTAACCACTGCACCACCAGGGAAGTCCTTCATTTATTTCTGATCTGATCTTTATGATTTCTTTCCTTCTGCTAACTTTGGGGTTTTTTTGTTCTTTCTCTAATCGCTTCAGGTGTAAGGTTAGGTTGTTTATTTGAGATTTTTCTTTTTTCTTGAGGTAAGATTGTATTGCTATAAACTTCCCTCTTAGAACTGCTTTTGCTGCATCCCATAGGTTTTAGGCCATCATGTTTTCATTGTCATTTGTTTCTAGGTATTTTTTGATTTCCCCTTTGATTCCTTCAGTGATCGCTTGGTTATTTAGTAGCGTATTGTTTAGCCTCCATGTGTTTGTATAGTTTACAGTTTTTTTCCTGTAATTGATATCTAGTCTCATAGTGTTGTCATGGGAAAAGATACTGGATACAATTTCAATTTTCTTAAATTTACCAAGGCTTGGTTTGTGACCCAAGATATGATGTATCCTGGAGAATGTTCCATGAGCACTTGAGAAGAAAGTGTATTCTGTTGTTTTTGGATGGAATGTCCTATAAATATCAATTAAGTCCATCTTGTTTAATGTATCATTTAAAGCTTGTGTTTCCTTATTTATTTTCATCTTGGTTGATCTGTCCATTGGTGGAAGTGGGGTGTTAAAGTCCTCTACTATTATTGTGTTACTGTTGATTTCCCCTTTTATGGCTGTTAGCATTTGCCTTATGTATTGAGCTGCTCCTATGTTAGGTGCGTAAATATTTACAATTGTTTTATCTTCTTCTTGATCGTTATGTAGTGTCCTTCTTTGCCTCTTGTAATAGTCTTTATTTTAAAGTCTATTTTATCTGATATGAGAATTGCTACTCCAGCTTTCTTTTGATTTCCATTTGCATGGAATATCTTTTTTCATTCCCTCACTTTCAGTCTGTATGTGTCCCTAGGTCTGAAGTGGGCCTCTTGTAGGCAGCATATATACAGGTCTTGTTTTTTTATCCATTCAGCCACTCTATGTCTTTTGGTTGGAGCATTTCATCCGTTTACATTTAAGGCAGTTATCAATATGTATGTTCCTATTACCATTTTCTTAATTGTTTTGGGTTTGTTATTGTAGGTCTTTTCCTTCTCTTGTGTTTCCTGCCTAGAGAAGTTCCTTTAGCATTTGTTGTAAAGCTGGTTTGGTGGTGCTGAATTCTCTCAGCTTTTGCTTGTGTGTAAAGGTTTTGATTTTTCCATCGAATCCGAATGAGATCCTTGTTGGGTAGAGTAATCTTGGTTGTAGGTTTTTCCCTTTCATCACTTTAAATATGTCCTGCCACTCCCTTCTGGCTTGCAGAGTTGCTGCTGAAAGATCAGCCATTAACCTTATGGGGATTCCCTTGTGTGTTATTTGTTGCTTTTCCCTCACTGCTTTTAATATTTTTTCTTTGTATTTAATTTTTGATACTTTGACTAATATGTGTCTTGGCCATGTTCTCCTTGGATTTATCCTGTATGGGACTCTCTGCGCTTCCTGGACTTGATTATTTCCTTTCCTATTTTAGGGAGGTTTTCAACTATAATCTCTTCAAATATTTTCTCAGTCCCTTTCTTTTTTCCTCCTTCTGGGACTCCTATAATTCGAATGTTGGTGAGTTTAATGTTGTCCCAAAGGTCTCTGAGACTGTTCTCAATTCGTTTCATTCTTTTTTCTTTATTCTGCTCTACGGTAGTTATTTCCACTATTTTATCTTCCAGGTCACTTATCTGTTCTTCTGCCTCAGTTATTCTGCTATTATTCCTTCTAGAGAATTTTTAATTTCATTTATTGTGCTGTTCATCCTTGTTTGTTTGCTCTTTAGTTCTTCTAAGTCCTTGTTAAACTTTTCTTGTATTTTCTCCATTCTATTTCCAAGATTTTGGATCATCTTTACTATCATTACTCTGAATTGTTTTTCAGGTAGACTTCTTATTTCCTCTTCATTTGTTTGGCCTGGTGGGTTTTTACCTTGCTACTTCATCTGCTGAGTATTTCTCTGTCTTCTCATTGTGCTTAACTTACTGTGTTTGGGGTCTCCTTTTCACAGGCTGCAGGTTCATAGTTCCCGTTGTTTTTGGTGTCTGCCCCCAGTGGGTAAGGTTGGTTCAGTGGGTTGTATAGGTTTCCTGGTGGAGGGGACTGGTGCCTGTGTTCTGGTGGATGAGGCTGGATCTTGTCTTTCTGGTGGGTAGGACCACTTCCCGAGGTGTGTTTTGGGGTGTCTGTGAACTTACTATGATTTTAGGCAGCCTCTCTGCTAATGGGTGGGGTTGTGTTCCTGTCTTGCTAGTTGTTTGGCATGGGGTATCCAGCACTGGAGCTTGCCAGTTGTTCAGTGGAGCTGGGTCTTAGCGTTGAGATGGAGATCTCTGGGAGAGCTTTTGCCGTTTGATATTTTGTGGGGCCAGGAGGTCTCTGGTGGCCCAATGTCCTGAACTCGGCTCTCTCACTTCAGAGGCTCAGACCTGACACCCAGCTGGAGCACCAAGACCCTCTCAGCCACACGGATATTCGAGGGGGTGGTTCAGTAACAACGGGTTGTGGAGCTCCCTGCAGTTGGCCACGTCAGACTCGGAGCAGAGCTTAGACTTCCTGATGGACCAGAAGCTAACAGATCTCTACCGCATGAGGAGGTTTGAAAATGTTTTACCCTCTAACCCAGTAATTCAACTTATAGGAATCTACACAGAGGAAATAATCAGAAATGTGAATAGAATTTATGTGCAAGAATATTCATCAAAATGTCATCTGTAGTGATGAAACAACCTGAATGTCCAACAGCATGTAATAGTTAAATTCTGATAAAGCTGCTGGCTGCTTAGAGTGGTTTTCTCTTGAGGTGAGAATATCGGGAATGTTCATAAACATGAATGTTTTACAGCAAGCATGTGTAAGTTTGGTGATATGGAAAAAAAGAGGATAAATAATAAAAAATAATTATGACTTTGAAAAACTTTAATGGTGTGGGAAGATACAACACTGAGTAAAAAAAGGATGGTACCATACTAAATATGTCATATAATATCATTAACATATGTGGGGGTGGGGGATTTCAGGAAAGAAACATTCCAAAATGTTAACATTTGACAATATCTCTGGGGTATGAGATTGTTGATGATTTCGCTCTCTATTTTTTCCTGAATTTTCCAAGGGTCTAAAATGAGCATTTTCCTCTTTTGTAATCATGGGTGAAATGAAAGTTATTATGCAAATAGATTGGTGCAAGAAGAGGAGAAAATGAAGCAAAGCCAAACATCATTGCTTATCAGGCAAGCGGGGGAGGGGAGAAGCCTGTGGCTGACCTACGGCAGGCACTGTTGGTTGCCTTGCTATGGAGCCCAGTTTGGCTTGGGCCAGCAATGTGCCCAGCTCCAGGCAAAACACTCACTTGCTCAGCCTCTCTGTAGCCAGAAGTGGCCATGTGATGTGCTTCTGGCCAGTGAGACATGAGCAGAATTCTACCCAGGACTGTGGGAAGCAGCTCCTTCTCTGTTTCCCTTTTATCCCTGCCTTGAAAATGTATATGATGCCTGGAGCTGGAGTAGCCATCTTTCAACTCCAGGGTAAAGGCTGAAGAATCACAATGATGTCAGCCCTGATGTTGAGCCACTGAACCATCACCAGCAAGCACCTACCAATGCTTTCTTATTACGTGAGGAAAATACCCCTCTCTGTGTTTGAGCGCTTGTGAGTTGCGTTTTCTGTTAATTGTAATGGAATATTTAATAATTTGGAAGAAATGACCAAGATTTATCATTAAGTGGTTTAAAAAAAAAAACAGAACACACAACTATTTGTAGAGCTGTTTTGGTTATCTATTTCTACATAGCAAACCACTCTTAAACAGCAATCACTGGCTATTCCTCACAATTCTGTAAATCGAGAATGTGAGTAGGGATTAGCTGGGGGGCTCTTCTGCTCCGCATCACCAGAAGGGGTCAGGTACTTGGTTGCATTTAGCTGGTGGCTATGCTGGACCAGAAGGTCCAAGAAGGTTTCACTCACATGCCTGGCGCTGTGGCTTCTCTCTCTCTTGCTGGGTGGCTTAGACTTCTTCACAGCATGACAGTGTCATGGCATTCAGACTCTTTATAAGACAGCTGGCTTTCAAGAGGGAGCATTCCAAGCATGCCAAAGCAGAAGCCACACACTTCTTGAGGCTAAGCCTTGGAAGTTATACAATATCACTTCAGCCATAATCTACTGATCAAAATAAGTCATAGGGCCAACTCAGGTTCAAGGGGAGAGGATATAAGCTTTGCCTCTCAATACAAGGAATGGTGAAGAATTTGAGCCATATTTAATCCACCACAACAGTGTTATCACAATTTTTAAAATATGGTTATATGTATTGAAAAAAAAAAGACAGAAGGTAGAATAGCCCTGGTACAAGACATTTAACCAAATGTCAGAAGAGGAAGGATAGCTAATCTAACAAAGACCCATATAGACTTTTCAGTGCTATCCTCAGCCTCATCCCCAAACCCAGAGCAAACAGAGTGGCTCAGATGTGAATAAATAAAAAGAAATGACATGGATATTATGCAGACATTCTACAGAAGTTGAGTGAAAGAAAGAGAAAAGAAGGAGGGAAAGAAAAAGAAAGGAAAGAAAAGAAAAAACAAAGTCAAAGGAAAGAAAGAATCATGCAAAAGACAGACAACTAAGCCAGTTTGGAAGAAAACAAAACCCAAGGAAAAGAAGGAAATCCTTCATAAGTGTTACACACTAAGAAACAACCTAAAAAGAACATGTGTTCAATAAAAACAAGAACTCAAAGATGAGATGACAAAACAATAGAAGAAGAAGAAGAAGAAGAAGAAGAAGAAGAAGAAGAAGAAGAAGAAGAAGAAGAAGAAGAAGAAGAAGAAGAAGAAGAAGAAGAAGAAGAAGAAGAAGAAGAAGAAGAAGAAGAAGAAGAAGAAGAAGAAGAAGAAGAAGAGGAAGAAGAAGAAGAAGAAGAAGAAGAGGAAGAAGAAGAAGAAGAAGAAGAAGAAGAAGAAGAAGAGGAAGAAGAAGAAGAAGAAGAAGAAGAAAGAAGAGGAGAAGGAGAAGAAGGAGAAGCAGCAACATCAGTGGGGGGAGGGAGATTGTAGAGCAAGGAAACAAATAGAGAAGCAAAGCAAGATCATTACAGAATTAATAGATAAGAAACAGAATAGATATGCTGCATATGAGAATATTTGTTAATGGAAAGGCTGAGCCAGGGCCAGTGAATACAGAAGATAAAGACAAGAACTAAAAGCAATTAGAGAGAAACGAACAGATTTGAAGGACGGTGAAGACAACTCAACATAAGATATTTGGTATCCCTGAGGTAGAGAAGCCAAGAAATGAAATAGAATACTAAAGATATAATACAAGAATTTCCCCTGAAACACAAGAAGAATCAAATCTGCAGATTGAAATAAACACTCTGGTTCCATGAGAAACTGAAGCTTCGACAGCAAGAAATATCCTGTGAACTTATTAAACCTTAAGAATTCTTCATACATCCTGAAGATGATATAAAATGTTAAATCAATTAATATAACTCAGGTATTTAAAATGGTTAAACATGTAACATATGATATTGTACATCAACTATAATTTTTTGAAAAACTGAAAACAAATGGTTAAACAGTGCCTGACACTTAGTTCTTTCAAGTGTAAAATCTAGGCATAAAAAGCAATTCATCTGCAAGGAAGAAAAGTCAAACTGACCTCAGACTTCCAAGAGCATTATTTAATTGACAAATAATGGAGCAATATTTACAAAGTTTTGAGGAAAAGAAAATGGTACCCAAAATTATAATCATCAAGAAGTCATTTAGTATAAAAGCCAAAAAAACCCCCAGAAGTTATCAAACCTGAAAGAACTTAGGAAGACAGCACCCAGCAACTCTACCTGGGATGGGGGGGAAGCTACTTTAATAACATTTTATATATTAAAATATGAATCCAAATAAAAATTCAGAAAAGGAGAAACAGCTGAAAGAGTACGGGTGGTAAAACCTAATACCATTAGATACTGACTGAAGACTAAACAATTGTAGAACAATTTTTGACAATGTAAAATTAATAATATAATTAACAAAATTAGGGAGTTGTGAGGAGAGCACAGACACATGAGAGATACTGATTACCTTATTTTTCATAGCATTTACCCAATCGAAACCGCCAAATTTAAATCAGTATACAAAAAATAGATAGGTGATGATTCTAACCTCTTAATTTTTTTCATAATATTTTCATCATCTATTTTCTTAAATGTGGAAGGATTTTATCAAAACAATATCTCTTGTGCAAATAACACATTTAACTGAAGTTCACCAATTCCCTCACCACTTTCACTTCCATTAAATCCAAGTAATAACGAATTAAAACATTTTTATGTGAAAAGTAGAACACGTAGTATGATCCCATTTTTGTAAATATACTTCTGTTAACATTTCTACCTATCCTTCTGTCTATAAAGATACACATGGAGATAACTACTATAATGTTCATTCAAGGGTGGATATCCATGGGCGGCAGGGTTTTTTTTTAACTTTGTTCTTTTAGCTTTATTCTTTGTTCGTTTTTTACTTTATTTTCTTAAATTATTTATGACTAACTTATTTTCACAAAACAAAAAAAAATGTTCAAGAAAGGAAGATCAGAAGAAAATACACTGAATTGTTATCAAATAATTATTCACGTTCAGAGAGAGTATGGGTATTTTTTTTACCTCTCTACTTTTCTATAGTTTCCAAAGCTGCTCACCTTTCAGATCTCGGTTTAGCCTTCATCATTTCCTCCTGGTTATTCACTGACCCCTATGCCTGGATGGGACCCATTGCCGTACCTTCTCCTGGGTCTATGTTCCACCCTTACTGCAACATTTATCACACTTTAATGTGACTTATAAAATTGTCTTTCTTCACTGCTAGACAGTAACCACTTTGAGAGCAGAGGTCTTGTCTATCATTTTTTTCTGATAAAGTATCACATAGCAAAGCTACTCAATAAATATTTATTTGATAAATGTACATGCTGAAGTTATATCACACAGCAAATATTATAGCAGCACACAGCAATTGCTTTCTATTATATAAATTGAATCCTCTGGTTTTGCCAAACTTATCAAGCTGTAAGGACAATGGAAGGAGAAAAAAAATTTTTTTTTTAAGAATTAATTTGTTTAGAGCAGCTTTAGGTGCACAGCAAAATTGAGAGGAAGGTACAGAGATTTCCCGTACACTCTTTGACCCCAGCATGCACAGGCTTTCTCATGATCAATATCCCCCACCAGAGTGATACATTTGTTACAAATGATGAATCTACATTGACACATCATCATCACCCACGGTCCACAGATTACATTAGAGTTCACTCTTGGTGTTGTTATAGAGTCTCTGGATTTGTACAAATGTATCAAATGACATATATTCATCATTATAGTATCATACAGAGTATTTTCACTGCGTTGCCCTAAAAATCCTCTGTGCTTTGCCTATTCATCCCTCCCGCCCCTAATCCCTGGAAACCACTAATCCTTTTACTGTCTCCATAGCTTTGCCTTTTCCAGAATGTCATATAGTTGGAATCACACAGTATGTAGCCTTTTCAGACTGGCTTCTTTCACTTAGTAATATACATAGAAAGTTCCTCCATTTCTTTTCATGGCTTGATAGCTTATTTATTTTTAGCGCTAAATAATATCCCACTATCTGGATATACCATAGTTTATTTGTCCATTCATCTACTGAAGGACATCTTGGTTGCTTCCCAGTTTGGGCAATTATAAAGTTGCTATAAACATCCATTTTCAGGTTTTTGTGTAGACATTTGTTTTCAACTTCTTTGGATAAATACCAAGGAGTGAGATTGCTGTATATCATATGGTAAGACTATGTCAGTCCTGTAAGAAACTGCCAAACTGTCTTCCAAAGTGGCTCTACATTCCCATCAGCAATGAATGAGAATTCCTGTCGCTCCACATCCTGACCAGCATTTGGCACTGTCAGTGTTCTGAATTTTGGCCAATATAGTAGGTGTGTAGTGACATCTTATTATTGTTTTAATTTGCATTTCCCTGATGACGTATGATGTGGAGCATCTTTCTGAATGCTATTTGCCATCTGTATAGCATCTTTGGGTGAGGTTCAGGTCTTACGCCCAATTTTTAATCAAGTTGTTTGTTTTCTTACTGATGAGTCTTAAGAGTTATTTGTATATTTTGGATAACAGTCCTTTATCAGATGTGTCGATGGCAAATATTTTCTCCCAGTCTGTGGCTGGTTTTCTCATTCTCTTGACTTTGTCTTTCTCAGAGCAGAAGTTTTAACTTTAATGAAGTCCAGCTCACCAATTATTTCTTTCATGAATGATGCCTCTGGTCATGTATCTAAAAAGTTATCACCAAACCCAAGGTCATCTAGGTTTTCTCCTCTATTATATTTTAGGAGTTTTATAGTTTTAAAGAGAAAATCATTTTTAAATTCAAAATGTAGCCCTTGATTTCCCATTTCCCTGATTGGAGAAGACAGTCAGTCACACATTAGCCCTGTAAGTCCTCCCAAAGTGAAAGCCTTATGATTGGAACAAATGCCAAAACCGGCAGTGATGTCCTTTTAAATTTTTTCTTTTTGTGGTCCGATAAACACATCATTTTGCTCTTGAGTTTCTTAATTAATCAGCTTAAAATGGCCCTTCTTATTAATGTCTCTCCAAACTTTAAAGGAGTGTCCACACTCTCTACTTTCATCCCCTCATTTCTTGTTTTGCCCTCAGTCCACACAATCTGGTCTCCAATCCTACCCTGTTGAAGCAATTCTTTGCAAAATCATGAATGAAAAATCGCAAAGTCTGGTCCCTGAACTTGTGTGTCCCCTCTGCAGCATTTGGCATGGTTCTTCATGCCCTCTTTCTGGAAATCTTGCTTCCTCGGACCTTTCGCAAGACCCCACTCTCCTTTTTTTTCCTCTCCTCATTCCTGATAATTAAGAACACACACTGATCTTGACAGGGAGCTGAAGACTTCCTCTTTATTCCAGCCCTGGGAATGGAATCTCAGATGTGAGTCAATAACAAAATGGGCTTCTTCCTCTGAGGGGTATACCCTGGGGTCCTGACGCTAGCAGCTGGAGCTCTTTAGCAGAAGGAATAAACTGTAGCTGGAAGCGGCATGGGGTACATCACATCATGCTCTTCTCTGCCACTAAGATCTCTTTTGTTCCTTCCCTTCCCTCTCTGCCTCCTTAGACACCTGGTGGGCATCAGGACAGGGCTGGAGGGAGGAGAGACCAGATCAGCTCTGCTCCAGCCTCTCAGAGAGGGGTCTTCAGTTCTTCCCTTTATTTAAATGTTTTCATTCATTTCCTTCTTTGGGGATTGGAGAGGTAAGACCCCAGGGATCAAGGGCAGAATGGAAGCTTAGAGGAAAGAGGCCAAGAAGAAGCTGCCTTTGTGTCAGTCAAGATCTCAAGCTAAAGTTAGTGATGCCCTTGAAGCTCACACACCGCCTAGGCCCACTCACCGGTGTACAAGTTCTGGCTCCTAATAAAGACGGTGCATTTGCCTGTGGTGTTTTCTGCACATCTTCAATCGGGAATCCACTGCAATCAAAGGTAGTTAATCCAGGAATCAGGAACACAAGCTTCTCAGCCAAAACTCTCTGAGTAACATTTCTTGATCTCTGTGGTCAGCTTGCTAAATGTCGTCATCCCCCAGATACCCAGGGCCCCCCTTTGCCAGTCCACGTGTTCTCCCTTGGTGGCCCAACCTTAAGATTGCTTCCACTACCACCTGCATAAAAACAACTCCCATGTCTCTACCACCAGGCCTGATCTCTCTTCCCCAGAGCCACACACCTCCCAAGGCCCCCCAAACCCACCACCACCGAACTCATCATCTCTCCTACCAAACCTACTCCTTTCTGGTGTTCTCTAAACTGGGGATGATTTTTTTTTTTTCAGATAAATCTGATTCTTGTATGCACAGCGTACAGGTGTGAAAGCCCTCCAATCCTGGGCCCAGGCTAACAAATGCATGAGGAGCAAAATCCTGTGTGACCCCCTCAGTGCTGTCCTCCACTCCCATCTCCCTCTTGAATCGGCTCCATCCCACCCCCAGGCCAGGGACATAGCTGAACCTGCCCCCCGGCCTCCAGCGGTCCCAGTTCACCTTAATCCTCCCAGCCCCCGCAGGATTGCAGTTTCCTGTTGACAGAATCACCCACCAGGCTCTGCCTGCCTGCATGACTAAGTCCCCCTTCCGGGTCTTCCTCACCTGCATCTTCTGATGCTGTCCATGGGGCTCTGGGCCTAGCGTAATGTGGGCAACACCCGCGTTACCCATCTTCTCCTTCAGAGAGGGCGGAGGGGGCATCAACACCTTGGCATCTCATCACAGCAAGCTTGCCAGCACTGCCCTGCACAGTTCCAGGGACAGACAGATGCCACCGCATCTCCAGCCAACCCCCAGGGGCCCTGACGCAGCTCAGCTGAAGACACCCGACTCAGAAACACAAGGGTCACCCTTGACTTGACCCCCGTGTACAATCAATCATTTCTTCTTGTGAGTCTTCTTTCTAAAGATTTCTCATAACCCTATTTTTTTTCTAGCCCCAAATGACCCCTGTTTTAGTCCAGTCTATTAACATTTCTCATCTAGAATATAGTTGACGCTTGAACAATGTGGAAGTTAGGGGCACCGACCCCTTGCACAGTCGAAAATCTACGTATAATTTTTGACTCCCCCAAACTTAACTGCTGATAGCCCCCTGATGCCCAGAAGTCTTACTGACAACATAAACAGTCAATTAACACATACTCTGTATACATATTATGTGCTGTATTCTTGCAATAAAGTAAGCTAGAGAAAAAGAAAATGTTATTAAGAAAGTCATAAGGAAGAGAAAAGACATTTACAGTCCTGTAATGTATTTATCGGCACCATAAGTTTACAAGATGAATTGTCCGTCTGTACCTACCTCAATATTGTCTTATATGATACAAAACACTGTAGATGTTATACGTGTTACTAACATTACTAACACTGGATATCAAAAATGAAAAGATAATGTGAAAAAGAAAGTCACATTTTACAGGTATAACAATGCACGCACTGATAACGAAGAAGCAGCAATAGGATTGCTTTATAGTCTCCTAGTGTAATCAATACTGTTACAAAGTTATAAAACGGTAAGAAAACTAAGACATTAATTTCATATTAAATATCACTCAACTTATGCCTCTGTAGGAATAGACTAGTATCTACAAATATGAAAAGATATTTTATGCATTCATGGCAAGACTTTTTCTGAATTTTTTCAATATTTCTAGACTATGCAGTTCATCTGCAAGTTTTATCAAATTGTCACAAATCTCCAAAAACTTTTCCAATATATTTATTGAAAAAAATCCACGTATAAGTGGACCCACGCAGTTCAAACCCATATTGTGCAAGGGTCAACTGTATTGTGAAGTTTTTCTAACTGACCTCCCTACATACAGTCTTACCCCTCCTCAGATTTATTCACCACGCCGCTACTAGTGATCATCTTAAAACCCACGTTTATTTATTTATTTTTTTGGCCAGACCACGTGGCTTGTGGGATCTTAGTTCCCTGACGAGGGATGGAACCCGGGCCCTCGGCAGTGAAGGCAGAGTCCTAACCACTGGACCGCCAGGGAAGTCCCCTTAAAACACAACTGTAATCCTGTTGATTCCCTGCTCAAAATTTCCAGGGTGTCCCCCTAGGCTGAGGCTATAATCTAAATTCCTTAATATGTCATCCAGGTGCATGTGTAATCCGTCTCTGCCCACCTTCTCTCCTCATTTCTCACTGCTTCTCACCTCCTTTTATACTGTGGTTAGATTGAAATTCTCACAACTCTACAAAGATGCTATGTTCCTCCACAGCCCTGCATTTCCACATGTGATGTCCCCTTTTACAATAATCTCTCCTACAGCATGCCTTGCCCACGTGGCTAACGCTTCCTCCTTCAAAACTCCACTCCGCTGTTGAGTCTTCTGGAAGGCCAGCCTGATGTCCCCTGGTCAGTTTCGAGGCTCTTCCTGCTGCTTCCCAGAGCTCTCCAAACACACCTCCCTTGTGGCCCAAGTCACACTCAGGGTAGTTTTCTCTTTAGCAGGCACAGGAAGGCAAGAATAGTGTCTTCACCCACTTACCTCTGAACCTACCACAACAGCTGGTGTATATTAGGCACTCAGTATATATTCACCGAATAACTGGATAAAGATTCAGTCCACCTCACCTTGAAAGCCCTTCATGGGGGTGGGAATGGAAATATAATACAATATGCACACACTTACTAGAAACCGTTGGAGACCAGAGGAGCTATAAGGAATGGGAGGGAAGGTTGAGGACCTACTATGAATCAAGCACTTTGCATATGAGGTAGACAGTATATCCCCATTTTACAGACCTCTTCACTAAGCTCTGAGACCATGTAACTTGTCCAAGATGGCAGGCAGTAAGAGGGCAGAGGCTGGAAACCCCGGATGTATTAATCAGGGAGTCGGAACACCCACGCTCTATAGCCCATCCAAAGAACCCTGGTATGTACCACCTCACCTCAGGATTCCCCAGTTGAGGAAATGGGTACAACTCATTGGCTGTGAGACATTGGGTCAGTCACCAATTTTAGGTCTCAATTTTCTTCTCACCTATAAAATGAGGGTAATAACCCGTGTCACCTCCAACGCAGAGCTGAGAGCTGAGGTGAAGCTCTTTTTTTTTTGGAATTTTATTTTATTTATTTTTTTATACAGCAGGTTCTTATTAGTTATCTATTTTATACATGTTAGTGTATATATGTCAATCCCAATCTCCCAACTCATCCCACCCCACCCTACCACTTTCCCCCCTTGGTGTCCATATGTTTGTTCTCTACATCTGTGTCTCAATTTCTGCCCTGCAAACCAGTTCATCTGTACTATTTTTTTAGGTTCCACATATATTCATTAATATATGATATTTGTTTTTCTATTTCTGACTTACTTCACTCTGTATGACAGTCTCTAGATTCATCCACATCTCGACAAATGACCCAATTTCATTCCTTTTTATGGCTGAGTAATATTCCATTGTATATATGTACCACAACTTCTTTATCCATTCATCTGTCAATGGGCATTTAGGTTGCTTCCATGACCTGTCTATTGTAAATAGTGCTGCAATGAACATTGGGGTGCATGTATCTTTTTGAATTATGGTTTTCTCTGGGTATATGCCCAGTAGTGGGATTGCTGGATCATATGGTAATTCTATTTTTAGTTTTTTAAGGAACCTCCATACTGTTCTCCATAGTGGCTGTATCAATTTACATTCCCACCAACAGTGCAAGAGGGTTCCCTTTTCTCCACACCCTCTCCAGCATTTGTTGTTTGTAGATTTTCTGATGATACCCATTCTAGCGGGTGTGAGGTGATACCTCATTGTAGTTTTGATTTGCATTTCTCTAATAATTAGTGATGTTGAGCAGCTTTTCATGTGCTTCTTGGCCATTTGTATATCTTCTTTGGAGAAATGTCTATTTAGGTCTTCTGCCCATTTCTGGATTGGGTTGTTTGTTTCTTTAATGTTGAGCTGCATGGGCTGTTTATATATTTTGGAGATTAGTCGTTTGTCCGTTGATTCGTTTGCAAATATTTTCTCCCATTCTGAGGGTTGTGTTTTCGTCTTGTTTGTAGTTTCCTTTGCTTTGCAAACGCTTTTAAGTTTCAGTAGGTCCCATTTGTTTATTTTTGTTTTTATTTCCATTACTCTAGGAGGTGGATCAAAAAACATCTTGCTGTGATTTATGTCAAAGAGTGTTCTTCCTATGTTTCCCTCTAAGAGTTGTATAGTGTCCGGTCTTACATTTAGGTCTCTAATCCATTTTGAGTTTATTTTTGTGTATGGTGTCAGGGAGTGTTCTAATTTCATTCTTTTACATGTAGCTGTCCAGTTTTCCCAGCACCACGTATTGAAGGGGCTGTCTTTTCTCCATTGTATATCCTTGCCTCCTTTGTCATAGATTAGTTGACCATAGGTATGTGGGTTTATCTCTGGGCTTTCTATCCTGTTCCATTGATCTATATCTCTGTTTTTGTGCCAGTACCATATTGTCTTGATTACTGTAGCTTTGTAGTATAGTCTGAAGTCTGGGAGTCTGATTCCTCCAGTTCCGTTTTTTTCCCTCAAGACTGCTTTGGCTATTCGGGGTCTTTTGTGTCTCCATACAAATTTTAAGATTTTTTGTTCTAGTTCCATAAAAAATGCCATTGGTAATTTGATAGGAATTGCATTGAATTTGTAGACTGCTTTGGGTAGTATAGTCATTTTCACAATGTTGATTCTTCCAATCCAAGAACATGGTATATATCTCCATCTGTTGGTATCATCTTTAATTTCTTTCATCAGTGTCTTATAGTTTTCTGCATACAGGTCTTTTGTCTCCCTGGGTAGGTTTATTCCTAGGTGTTTTATTCTTTTTGTTGCAGTGGTAAATGGGAGTGTTTCCTTAATTTCTCTTTCAGATTTTTCATCATTAGTGTATAGGAATGCAAGAGATTTCTGTGCATTAATTTTGTATCCTGCAACTTTACCAAATTCATTGATTAGCTCTAGTAGTTTTCTGGTGGCATCTTGAGGATTCTCTATGTATAGTATCATGTCATCTGCCAAGAGTGACAGTTTTACTTCTTCTTTTCCAATTTGTATTCCTTTTATTTCTTTTTCTTCTCTGATTGCCATGGCTAGGACTTCCAAAACTATGTTGAATAATAGTGGTGAGAGTGGACATCCTTGTCTTGTTCCTGATCTTAGAGGAAATGCTTTCAGTTTTTCACCATTGAGAATGATGTTTGCTGTGGGTTTGTCATATACGGCCTTTATTATGCTGAGGTAGGTTCCCTCTATGCCCACTTCCGGAGAGTTTTTATCATAAATGGGTGCTGAATTTTGTCAAAAGTTTTTTCTGCATCTATTGAGATGATCACATGGTTTTTATTCTTCAACTTGTTAATATGGTGTATTATGAGATCAAGTGGTCTCGCCTTGAAAGGCACCATGGGCGTGACAGGTGCCTGACGGCTGCCATAAAGTCATGGTGAATGCATGAATTCCTCAAAAATATGAGAGCATGCCAAAGGAAAAGACCACGTGCTACTCAACACGTCTGCGCAGGGAGGGCTGGAGTGATGACTGGTTGACGCCCTCGGGTCTGGGGGAGGCTGGTGGGGACGGCTTCCTTTAGGAGGTGAGTGGGCTCCATTGTGAAGGGAGGGAGCCCTGTGTTTTGAGGAAGAGAAGGAAGAGGAAACAGCTCAGGCAAACCTCAGCGCTGGTTGAGAGCATGGGAATATGAAACTGGGTTCGACAGAACAGATGTGGCTTCCTGGAGTGGGAATCAGAAATCACTGGAGGTAAAGAATAATCTGCCTGGAGTTGCTTCCAAAGCAGAGCCACACCCTTCGCCCATGTGTCCCCACACCCTCAGGAGAAGACTGGGCAGGAGCCATGGTCCCACCGACAGGTAGCCAAGTGGGGGGCGCCGAGATGGGGTGCTCTCGCTGACATGGTCGGTGATGCCACTAGCCGTGGGGTAGGCTGGGACTTGAACCCAGGTTTTTGTTTTGTGTTTGTTTTCATTCCAAGTTCAGTGTCCTGCCATCACATCAAGCTCAGGGAAGAACTCATCGCTTCATTCAGTAAATACTTAATAATCTCCTAACATGTGCCAGGTATTGGAAATAACTCTGAAATGACGATGGCTCTGAAGGTCACCTGTGAGGAATTCTGAGAGCAGATGAGAGCCACGTGGGAATCATCTGAAGCTGCAATAGGAGGTTGGGGTTTGGAAAAGGAACCCTAACAACAAGAAACATTTACCATCTACCAAGCGGGGCTATGTGACCCCTTCCCATGAAATTAAGTACCACATATATCATAGTATTAAATCGGGTTGACTATCTAATGAGGCAGGTACAATTATGACCTTTTTTTAAACTTTTTATTTTATATTGGAGTAGAGTTGATGAACAATGTTGTGTTAGTTTCAGGTGTACAGCAAAGTGATTCAGTTATACATATACGTGTATCTATTCTTTTTCAAATTCTTTTCCCATTTAGGTTGTTACGTAATATTGAGCAGAGTTCCCTGTGCTATACAGTAGGTATGACCTCCTTTCTGACAGGTGAGGAAACCGAGGCTCAGAGCGGGGAAGTGGCTTGACGGGGTAGAGAGCTCGGTTTCTGGCCCGAACTGTCCAACCCCAGGACTCTGCTTACTGCAAGCCACACTGAAGACAAGTGACTCACACAGGGAGAGGGAGCAGGGGGTCTGAGCATGGAGCACGGCGGGAGGTGCGAGAAGGCTAGGTTCTCGCCTCTCCCTGTGGACTCCCACCCCCTCCCCATCATGCGGGCCGGAGCATC
This sequence comes from Balaenoptera musculus, assembly GCF_009873245.2. Lineage (NCBI taxonomy): Eukaryota > Metazoa > Chordata > Mammalia > Artiodactyla > Balaenopteridae > Balaenoptera > Balaenoptera musculus. The sequence continues at coordinate 4,349,284 of NC_045794.1, read as the reverse complement.
CTGTCTGCCCCAGCCCCACGCCTCAGCAACCGTGACGTCCAGCAGCCTGAGGGGATGCCTGCCTCCGGAAGACCCGGCTTCCTGCTTTCTGCTGAACCCACAACGTGTCAGGCCGGCTGTCCCAGCTGCAGCACGCAGACGACCTGACCTTACAGGCTGGGGCTGAATCACCGGCCCCTCAGCTAGAAATAGCCCTCGCAGAAGTGTGCGGAGGCCACGTGTACACCGGGAGGGGAGGGGGCAGGGCAGTGTGTCCAAGGAGTCCCAGGACCCCGAGATAACACGGGTCCGGATGTGCTGCGTCCCAAACACGGTAGGCTGGCCTTGGTCACAGGCTCCAAGGAGGTGAGTGGGCACCAGGATGTCTGCTCTCCGACGTGGGCTGCGTGACGAGCCCCAGGCATCCTGCGAGGGCGGGCTGGGTTCCGATGGGCAGCCCTCGAGCGCCAATCAGATCAGGCAGGCTGTGCACGCACACACACACACACACACACACACACACAGCGACTCTGCAGTCCACAGCTCCCACTGTTCTGCCCTGAGCACAATCCCAGCTTGACAAGCATCCCTGTCTTCTCTCTGGTTTTGGTCAAAGGAGCAGAGTGGGGTATTAGGAGAAGGCGGTAGCCCGGCAAAGCCCGGCAGGCAGAGCAATGGAGGGTTCTACACTTTGCTCCTTCTTCCCCACCTAGAAGAGAACAAACATCCAAAGTTCACCCTGTAGAGCTTGTTCCCAGCGTACCAAGTCCCCCCAGCTCTCCCCTGGTGTTGTTCTCTGCCTACCATGTTCCCATCCCAGCAATTCAGTCCCTGAAAACAGGAATGTTCACAGGACGGGGTGGGGGGGGGTGTCGTTGGCGGAACTCTGAATTCAAAGCAAGACGGCCGGGGTCTGACTCCCTGTTCTGCCACAGTCGAGGCGTAGAACCTCGCACAAATCCCAGATTGATCCTCAGTTTCTTCATACGTAAAATGGGATTCTTATTCTCCTACGGGGTGGTCGGGAAGATCTGATACGAGAATGCACGTGAGGTTGTTCTGTAAGAGTACTCCGTTAGGAAAGTTCTTTGTAAATGTCAGGGGGGTTTCTGTTATTACACAAGACTTGGGGCGTGGGGACCAGTCCTGGCTTCAGTTCAGATCACCATGGGAACGCCGCTGAAACGTCTCCTGCTGTGACACTGCCCTGGCCTCCTCCCTGAGGTTACACGTGGGCCCAAGTAGGTGTGAGAAAGCACTTTGGCACTGGGGTTGTTTTATACCTGGAGCAAGGTCATACCTGATGACCTTGAAATGGGGCTTCCCAATTGTCTTCACATGGTGGCCGACATAGAAGGTGACATCTGTCGGCACACTGGACGCCCATCCCCCTAGGTCCCGGCCACTGCAGCCAAGAGTCAACGGCCCTGCACACCTGCTACCCCTGGGGACTTACAGGATGCACAGCTCAGGAAAGCTCCACTTCGAATTATAAACTTCTTTAAAAAAAAGTGAGATTGGTTGGTGGAGGTGTGGGAGGTACAGATTGATAAACTTCACACTGAGAATCCTTATTCAAAAGCTGTGTCCCCTGTTCCTCCATCCCCACTCCCATGCTTCCCCAGCAAGTCTGACCTAAGTCTCTGGCTTTACTCTGAATGGAACCAGCACAGCCCTGTTCTTTTCACCCAAAGTGAACCCTCTGTGAAATCACTCCCGCAGCCTGGGACACACAGTGTCGTCTTATCTCCCCCGAGCTGTAGTGGTGGCGGCCAGGAGAGGGTTTCCAGTAAGAGGGGTGTTAGCGGAAAAGAGGCGGGGGAAGACGTAGGGAAGGAAAGGGGACTTGAGGCTGCAGCCACTGGCCATTCTATGTCCTCTGCTGTCAAGCTCTTCTGTGACCTTCCCTTACCCGGGGTCCCCAGCGAAGGCATCTGCAGGGCTTTAGCCCCTCTTTGTCCTGCAACATAAGCTTTGTTCTGGCACCAAAGGAGAGACAGCAGAGGCATGGATTCTGTGATATTACAGAAGCCCCTGTATTTTATTGGGGAATGTGTAATGAGGGTTTTATTTATATATTTGGATTTCCTTTTGAGTACATCTATTATAATAGTGACCTATAATATTAAATTATAAAAAACCACAGTCCTATGTATGATATTAAATATTAGATTAGAGGCATCTGTAGAATCTGTAATTTAAAAACTAAGTAATAAAGATCAGAGAGGAAATAAATAAAATAGAGATTTTAAAAACAATAGAAAAAATCAACAAAACCAAGAGCTGGTTCTTTGAAAGGATAAACAAGATTGACAAACCTCTGGCCAGGCTCACCGAGAAAAGAGAGAGAACCCAAATAAACAATATAAGATATGAAAAAGGAGACATAACAACTGATACCACAGATATACAAAAAACCATAAGGGAATACTATGAACAATTATATGTCAACGAATTCGACAACCTAGAAGAAATGGACAAGTTTCTAGAAACATACAGCCCACCAAATTGAATCACAAAGAGATAGATAATTTGAACAGACCAATTACTGGAAGTGAAATAGAATCTGTAATGTAAAAAACTAAATACTACAGATCAGAGAGGAAATAAATAAAATAGAGATTAAAGGCGTCTGCCTTGCTTGAGCTGATCCCTCATCCACTGTGGACATTATAAGCAAGGCAGTGGGAGAGAAACAAGGCCAGCAGCAGAGAATGTAAACATTTCCAATCACTGTCTACAGGTGGGCAACTCCCAGGCGACCAGGTCAAGTGTAGCAGGTGATAAAGCAGACAATGCAGGAGGGGGTTGGAGGACAAGACAGTGTGCAACCCTCAGAGAAACTCTCAGACTAAGACATCCGGGAGGGACTTCAGAGACTATTTCATTCACCATCCACCACCTCCCCAGTTTACAGGTGGGGAAACAGGTCAGAGGGAGGACGTGGTCCCTCAGTTTGCACGCACAGATTTCAAAAGAAACAGGTTCCCTCTGACGGGGAAGCTGATACACGTGACGGGGGGCGGGTAAGGGATCTGCTCGTGTCTTATCTAAAGGAACGAAAGGTAACTAGTGTACGCAGGGAGATAGAAGCTGTTCTGGCACATTTCATTTCTCTGACCCTGGAATGAATTGTTCCAGGTAGTGATTACATTTTGACACTGATTCAGGCAAACACCATGGCTGAGTTTTGTTCTCACTCTTTTGAATATACTTTCTTTTTTAGAGCAGTTATAAGTTAACAAAAAACTTGAGCAGACAGCAGAGAGTTCCCATATACCCCCTTTCCCACTCTACACACAGTTTCCTCTGCTACCAGCAACTTGCATTAAGCGGTACGTTTGTCACAGTCGATGAAGCAATAGTGACGTGTGATGATTAACGAAGGTCCAGAGTTTACGTGAGGGTCCACAGTGTGTCGTGAGTTCTGTGGATTTTGACAAACGCACCATATTGCGTTTCCATCATCACGGTCTCCTACAGAACAGTTTCACTGCCCTAAAATTCCCCTGCACTCCAGCTCTTGGCTCTGGGTGCCCTCCCAGTGCGCAGCTCCCCTCACTGTCTCAGACGGTGGCCAAGGACCACCAGCCACAGACAACAGGGTGCAGTGCGTGCACGGTACACTGGCAGGGCTGGTCCTGCCACTAAAGCATTTACTCCCGAGAGATGCGCTTGTCCTAGGAAGACCTCCATCTCCTGCTTCTCCTCACCTCCAGCCACTCCCCCTTCCACGTTCTCACGACAGCTTCCTCTCGGTCACCATCTAGCAGAGCCCCTCCCGCCAAGTTCATTTCTGTTATATTTGAGATTCCACGTATAAATGATATCATACGATATTTGTCTTTCTCTGTCTGACTTACTTCACTTAGTATGAGAATCTCTAGGTCCATCCACGTTGCTGCAAATGGCATTATTTCATTCTTTTCTATGGCTGAGTCGTATTCCATTGTATATATGTACCGCATCTTCTTTATCCATTCATTCAAATGTAGATGGACATTTGGGTTGCTTCCATGGCCTGGCTATTGTGAATAGTGCTGCTGTGAACATTGGGTTGCACGTATCTTTTTGAATTGTAGTTTTCTCTGGATATATGCCCAGGAGTGGGATTGCAGGATCATATGGTAGCTCTATTTTTAGTTTCTTGAGGAATCTCCATACTGTTCTCCATAGTGGCTGTATCAATTTACATTCCCACCAACAGTGCAAGAGGGTTCCCTTTTCTCCACACCCTCTCCAGCATTTACTGTTTGTAGACTTTTTAATGATGGCCATTCTGACCGGTGTGAGGTGGTACCTCATTGTAGTTTTGAGTGGTGAAGTTCTTGAAGTGACCTGCTAGCACTCCTCACAGGACTGTCAGAGCATCAGATGGGATGCTGGGGGTGTGTGTGCATCGTAGGTTGGGAAGAGCCAGACAGAAGCAAACGGTCTTCTGCCCAGAGCATCGTCAGCTCCTTGAAGAGCAGGATTGTGCTTTTTCAGTCTTAGGCTTCCCTAAAGACTTTCTGCAAATCACTAGCCATAAAACAGGCTTTCCATAAACAGTTATGTGTGGGTTGATTGGATGCATTAGAGGAAGAGAGAATAGGATTGGATATTAGGAATGGAGCTTTAATCGTCAGGAGAACACGACACAGGGTGGCATTTTCAGGAAGGCTGTAGCTCTTCCCCTATGACCATTCATCCTGGAGGCTTAGACATCCATCTGCCTGACCCCAGGGATTGGATGGGAAAGATGCCAGGGAAACCACTGCTGAAATGATGGAGCCAGAAACGTGAAGAGGTGGGAATGGGGAGCAGAGACTTCCATCTGCAGATGGAGACTTTAGACAGAGTCCAACAAAGCAAAGAAAACTGTGGCCCATCCTGAGACCACCGCCCCATCCCCTGGTCTTTCTTTTACCAAGATTCCTCGAAATTTTTTTCATCATAGTTGAACAGCAGTCAAGACAACATTTTTTTTTGGAAAATTGTTGAAAACCTTCACATGGAGAGAATAGGACCTTGGGAGAGAATTCTCTGCACCTTCTCAGAGAGGATTCTGAGAAAAAGTCAGGAGATGAGGGGAAGGAACGACCTTGTGGGAAGACAGATTCGTCTAGTCCCCAGGCCATATTCAGAGCCTCGATTCTATGACCGTACAGGCAGGCGCTGGACCGGAAGTCCTCCACAGAGCTCCCGGGGCAAATTCTCCCAACGCCAGGGCAGGTGTCCCCGCCTGCTGCATCCCAGGCAACATGGGATCCACGGACAGGGATACCCAAAAACCACAAGCCACCGGCCTCGTCCTGAGCTTCCGGTCCCCATCTGGTGCCAGGGTTTCACACCTGGCTCCCAAGGTCACACGCTCCCAGATCCTCCGACCTGTGCAGTGACAGCTGATGCCCTCCAGGGGCCAAGAAAAGGAGCACACTTACCCTGGGCTCTGTCATCCTCACCCTCGGAAGCTTCTGAGGAGAGGCCACAACTACAAGGCTCAGAGCTCTGTACGGACTTAGCATTCAGTGCTAGGACTCCCCAGAAAAGCCCATGTACATCCTAGGCTGGAATCCTGGAAGGGGATGGGCAGTGAGATGCGGCTCGGTCCCTGTGTATTGGCTCCAGGGCACAGGAGGGGTGCAAAATCTGTTCCTTGATAAGGACTGTAGAGTCAGGCTTAGGGGTTACAATCTCTCAGGGAGCTTTGGAAACAAGTGCAAAGAGTCCCACCTTCACTCAGCAGGGCGAAGGATGGTCCTGGGGGAGTTACAGTTGTTCTCCCGGGCAGCCAGGTTGGGACCCCCCGGCAGGGAGTCTAGACAGGAGCTGGAAGGTCTGCCATCCCTGCTATTGGGCAAATCCCTACCTCCAAGCTCAATGTTTCTTTATCTCAGGTGGGAAGAATTACTCTGAGATGCTTGTACCTTCCTTCACTCTCACCAAGCGGGGGATCCTTCCTCTCCCCGAAATCAGCCTACTCCTCTGGGAGGTCCTCTGCCTTCAGAGCCACCTGCCAGGCATTCAGGGTTGGTGGGGAGTCTTCGGAAGTGACGTAGGCCGGTACACCAGTTCTCTCTCCTAACAGGACATGCAGAAGTGGCCAGGGAGGTTCCAACTCCAACCAGTCTGGGACCAGAGCACGTGACCACATCCTTCTCTCAAGACACCTGCCCTGCCCCCTGCAGCACCTTGGCAGCTGCTGGGAAACCCCTCTCTGACCACCCTGCAAGTCTCCCTCAAGCCCCTTTGCCCCCGAGTCCTCCTTGACCACGGCGTCCACCCACCAAGCTCTGTCCGTCCTCTGGAGGCTCTGGCACATCGCACCCGTCCTGGTCATCCAGCGCCTCTCACATGGTGCCTTGTATGGAATAACATCTTCTCCGCTCACTTGCATCGTGGGCCCCTTAAGGATAAGTTTGCTCTGCTTTGTATTCTGTGGTGAATACAGGTACGAACCATTCTGTGACTGTTACTAAAGAAAGCTGTCTCACACATAGCATTGAAGTGTCCTAAATCTTCTCTCTAACTTGGAGGGCCAGCACCCTGTGTCTTAGAGACACATCCTGGGTCCAGGCGAGGAGCACTGTGCCCCTGGACCTGTCTCTCCTGCTCTTGTGGCTTCAGCCCCAACACGTGGGGGGCTCAGGACACCCAGATTCAAATCCAGCCTCTCCCGGCATGAGCTGCACATCTTTGGGTGTGTTATTTAAACTGTCTGCGTCAGCCTCGTCATCTATACAGAGGAAGTAACTGTACCTCTCCAAAGGGTTCTTAGGAAAAGTAAATGAGTTACTACAAGTAAAGCACATCATAAACCCAATAAGTGCCATGTGTCTCCGAGATCATTATCGGAGCAGCCGCCTAGGGATGCGGAAGACCCTGTCCCGGCTCTCCTGTTTATTTGCTTTGAGACTCTGGACGTGTAAACCCCAAGAGTTCCATTTCTTCGTGTCTAAACTTAAAATATGGATAACACCTGGTGAGTCTACCTCACAGAGTGGCAGTGAGGTTCAGATGAGCGAATACACGTGAAAATGCTTTGTAAACTATAAAAACATGTGTATGGGCAGGATAACAAATGCCACTTCTTTGTGCCTGCGTCTGTGTGACCACCCTTCCCATGGTGCCTTCTGCGATGGTTCCTGACTTTCCCCTGCCTCTGCGTTAGCTGGGAGCTCCTGGGGCAGGGATCACGTCACCCTCCTCTTCCAGCAGCCCTGATCTCTAGCCTGCCGCCCGCATGAGGTCTGCACTCAGTAGAGGGGACGTGGGAAGAGCAACAGTCCCTCGCATGTATGTTCTTCCAGAAGGCGTGCAGTGGCTTGTCCCCCAGGGGTGGCACGTGATAGGACTGTCGCCCCACATCAGAGGGCACGTCTAGTCCCAGGAGCCAGGCCCCCCACAGGGGACACCTGGCCTGTGGCTCTGCTCCTGGGACCCTCCCGGGCTCCGCTCCCTGTGCTTAGCCAGCAGACTTGCCATCTTCATGAGGTTTCCGAATTCACCTCCACGCTATTGGAGAGACCACAATACCAGTGGAGTTGCCCTTGGCAGTTCAAATCAGGGAAACCGAGCAATCGAACCTCAGCATTCCGTAAAGGAGCTGGGACTCTGGGGCCTTTCTTCTTTCTCCCCATCTCGAAACCCTCCCAAGGTTGCAACTTTGCTTTTGTGCCTCTGTCTCGGTCTCCCATATCTTCACGAGGAGGGGGTCTCAGAGGACGCCACTGCCTGGTACTGACCTGGATTCCTTCTGTATCCCTCAAAACACCCACTTAGGGCTGTGCACAGACAAAGCTCTGGGTGCTTAGTTCCTGATTGGAATTAAAAAGACTGAGAAAAACAACATGAGTGGACTTGATGGGAGATTAATTGCACAGGCATCTGTTGACTGCATGACTGAAGCTGGATTTTTTCGGAACCACTGGCTGCCTTCGCATTTCCTGGTGGAAGTGGGGCAGGTCAGCAGACAACCCAGTGTCGTAGATAACTTTTGCCCACACATCATTCACTTTTGGGAGCGTTGGCTTGAAATTGAGGGGTGTGTGTGTGTGTGTGTGTGTGTGTGTGTGTGTGTGTCTGGAACCGACGTGCCTTCCGTGAGCCTCAGAGATCCCTGTATTCTCTTCAAATGGGCTGATTACAACACAGAGGATGTGGACGGTGGAGTTTTTCCTGTTTGATGTCACACTGCTACCCTTTAAAAGTCTGAGGGAAAAAAAGGAGGGAATGCAGCCTAGGAGCCTCAGGCCAGAAACCAGCAAGGAAGAGGAGAAACAGGCCAGGGAGGCCAGGCGCAGAGCCAGGGTCGGGTTTCAGACTCCACACCAGCCATTCAGAGAGCCGCGATGCTGGGGGCCTGCCTGGGCCTCTGGGTCTGCACCCTGGGCTGTGCGGTCCACGCCTATCCCAACACCTCCCCGCTGCTGGGCTCCAGCTGGGGCGGCCTGACCCACCTGTACACGGCCACGGCCAGGAACAGCTACCACCTGCAGATCCACAGGGACGGCCACGTGGATGGCTCACCCCAGCAGACCATCTACAGTAAGTTGGGGCTCCGTCCAGGCTGGGAAGAAGGGGGACTGATCTGTGCCTCCACCTGCAGGGACTTGGGGAGGCCTTGGCTGGACCAGAGGGCTAATCCAGCCTCCTAGCTTCTCGCCCAGGAGCCGTGAGTGTATGTGGGTGTGTGCGCGCGTTTAAACCTTGGGAGAAGATTCTGCCACCTCCCCAATTAGTGTGTATTGGTTTCTCCCAACAAGAATAATTTCCGTCTTAACTAAAATCCATCTTCCCACAACAGCAGCCACTTTCTCTGTGCCCTGTCCAAAGAGTCAAAAAACGTACAAAAGACAGGCAAGGAGGCTGGGAAGAAAAGAAGTCAGATCGGTCAGTAGACACTGAGTTTTGGCTCATGAACTTTGGACTGGGTTAACGGTAGAGGTTGTGAAGACTTCTGTACCAGACCAGGGCTTGGAATAGGTAAACCCAGAGGCTCTTTCCAACTCAGAGCTTCTAGTATGCTGGCCTTACGAAAGTTCTCAGGGAAATTGTATTAAAGACTAGACTGTCCAGGAATCCTGTCTTGATGAGTCTGACCCAGTGCATCTATCCATCCATCCAACAATCATCATCCAACAAGCTTACTAGGGGCTTCAGTGGAACCCAGCATGCTATGAGCTGGGGAGTCTTCTCTGTGGAGCTGAAAGGTCCACTTTTTAGCAAATCAATCTGGCTGGGAACTCACTGAAAACATGAGACAACCAGAATGTTTTTAAAGATTAGGTTTGTGGAAAGTTGGACCACAGTCTGCAATAGTCAATCAATTAGCTGTGCTTCCGATGTCCCCAGAAGGAATAATGGGGTGGGAGGAGGACGGATATTGAAAAAGACAAGGTCTTCTATTTTAGGAGAACCTGTAAAAATTAAGGATACAGAAAAATGCCAACTGATTCAAAATAGATCCAATCAGAGGAAGGAAAGAGTAAGCACAGTCTCTGTTTAGTTAAAGACAATTTCTTATAGGAATAATGACTTGCCCTTTATTGTTGCACTAAATTATTCTGTAATTTCGCTGTGGCCTTGCTATATGCAAGACATTCATTCTGCTAAGAGTCAAAGGACCTTAAACCTGGTAGTGAGAGAGATGCATGTGCAAAGCCAAGAGTTCGGATCTCTTCAGGTGCTCAGTGGATGGTGACAGGAGGTGAAAGAAAGGAGGAAGTTCTCCCCAAATACCAAACAGGTTCCAGAACTCAGGGGAACACAGTAGGATTCAGGAGTCAACAGCTGGGAAGCCAAGTTTGAGTCCTATGGCAAAAAATCTGAAATAAATCTGGATACAGTTGATGCATCCAAAGTATCGCTCGTTTTATTCAATGGATATTTAGCAGAACCTACAACGTGTCTGACATCATGCAAAGCTCTGTGGCTTCAAAAGAAGACCAGCCCTTCAAGCACCTCCAGGTTTTCAACCCTTCGTGTCTCCCAGCTCATGATCAGCTTTGAGAAAACACAGTTTTGCCCTCTCGTGGAAGGCCGCCCTCACTTCAAGATGAGAGGTGATTTAAAATGCAGGACAGTAGATTATGGTAAATTATTTTGATTCCCCTACATGGAAAGGGCTGCAGATAATTAGAGAATGCTTATAAAATTTCTCTATAATCACAGAATCCTTTTGATGAAAGGAAGCCCCCAAAGACATGGCCTGGTGGTGGGAGGGGGAGGGCTGTGAGTGGTGCCCGGAGCGGGTAGGGCTCAGCCCACTGAGTTTGCAGCATGGATCATAGAATTTTCCCTCTTATATCCAGCGACCTCAGGCCCCGAGAAGGCACAGAGCGCTAGTTGGAATGAATTAAAATGACTGAGAGGAAGCAAAGTGAATTGAACTGATTTTAGATTTTTTTTTTTTTTAGAGAAATGTGATTTTGTTTTGTCATATAAAGAACCTACTAAGCCTTGTGTCTCTGGCAATTAAGAAACCTGGGAAGGGACTGAGTCAGGGGCGGGAGAGAGACACTTTTGCTAGTTTATATAACACTTATACTATTCAGATCAGTTATCATGAGCATTATATATATATATATATATAGATAGACAGACAGATACACACACTAAGATAAAAAGTTACCCAAAAAGGAAAGAAGAAACATTGATGCCTGTAGCTATGTAGGACAACTAAGTAACAGGCTGGAGAAGGATTTGTAATGACCTCCCCAATGAACGCAGAGCAACGGTTTTACATTGATGGAAAGGTGTGGAGTGTTTCTTCCCCTCCTAATTAATTACAGATTTCCAGTGAAATGCGGTTCACTTGATTATTGTGCTTTACTAAATTCTTGATTAATAGTTGAGTGCTCAACCCATCTTCGGTTTGTTGATCGTTGTGAAATCATCTGCCTACAAGATTCTATATCCACGTGACTTGCAGCTGGTGTCAGGGAGTGTGTCCCCAGTGTCTGTCTCCTTCCTACTACGAACAAGGCTACCCTCCCACTCTCCATGAGCCCCACTTTGTGGCAACAGCAGCAAAGAGATGCTTATTACCCCTGGTTAATATTACTCCCTGGCTCCTGGTCTTTTTACTTCCTCTGCCTTCCCCAATGTCACTTTCTTTACTTGAAGCTGAACTATCCTTGGGCTCTTTAACCCTTCAAAATGTTATCTTTCTTTTGGGGAGCTCAAAGTCCTTTACATCCATCATCTTATTTATCATTTATTGACCATGAGATTAGAATAGGGCAGATAATTTTCTACTTTTATAGCAGAGATTGAGGCAAAGTGGTAATAGTAACAATCACCAGCATTTAGGAAGTGGGTTTAGAGCAGATAAAAATATTATCTCCTTAGACGACCAAAGACGACCAAATGAAGACGACCAAATGAAGTAAATGATTCTACACCATATGAGAAAACAGAGGTTCAAGAACTCAGATAACTGGCTTGTGGTCACATAGGCGGTAAATGACCTAGGGGAGACCTGGACCCGGGTCCCATGCTTCTTCTGTATCACGTGCACAGACACGGCATCACGAAAGGAAATGTCCTTTACACCTGCCGGGCTCCAACAGGTGTGGTCACAGCAGCCAGCAGTTTGTGCCTTCTTTCTGCCAAATGCTGCCCTTGGGTCGGTGCAGACCTGCCTCAGTCACCTGCCCAGGGAGGGCAATCGGCTCTTCCGTTTGCTGGACTTTTGCATCGGCTCCTGTGGGTTTGATTCAAGCCTGTGTGTCCTCACGGCAGCAGCTCCCGGTCCCCCCGCAGGCTGTCTTCTGTCCTCACTGGCCCTGGAGACCACGCACACCGCCCACAGGGACCCAGGCATCGGCTGGCAGCTGGCAGAGTGCAGGCTTAGCGTCAGGGGCAGGCCAGCCATCCTCCACAGGGCCTTCCATCTGCTAAACGTTTTCAAGGCACTTTTCTACAGCCTCATCCCATTTGATCCTAGTTGCAACCCTGGGAAGCAGGCAGGACAGCTGTGATTCTTCTCTCTTCCCAGCTGAGGACACTGAGACGAGAGCGATGACTTGCCCAAGGCTACAGAGTTAGTACAGGGCATAACAGGGACCAGAAACCTAGCGCCCCAGTTCCAGGCTCCTGGCTCAGCACCTCTCCCCTGACCGCCTCGGGGGTACCGTGACCTGGCGGCCTCATGGCCGTGGCCTGGATTTCGGCCCTTGATTTTATCTTCTGAGGCTTGTCGTGATGTCAGCTGGAGACGAGCTCCAGGGTTGTGGGCAGAAGATGTTAGGGTCACTGACCTGAGTTTCCTGAGTTTGAATCTTGCCTTGGTTTCCTCATGATTTAAATTGGGAGGCTGCTACTTCCAATATTAATACTGGTGACATTAACAACATAGCTGGTTTTGTGGGGTTTTGGGGGGGGGGATTCTTTTCTTATTTATTTATTTATTTATTTATTTTTGGCCGCGACCCATGGCATGTGCGATCTTAGTTCCCCGACCAGGGATTGAACCTTCACCCCCTGCAGTGGAAGCGCAGAGTCTTAACCACTGGACCACCAGGGAAGTCCCCTAGCAGCTGTTTTGAGAGTTTAAAATGTGCCAAATACTCAGAGTGCAACATCTCAAAAACAGTTACGAAGTGTAATTTTTTTTCTCCCCAAGTAGACTGAAAATTCATCAGGCTAGAAACAGTTTCTTACACGTTCCTTACGTCTCTCTCAGGCCTTCTCTCAACATTAACCATAGATCTGAGACTCACAGGCAGACCCCGTTATGGAGCATTTAATATCCTCCGCACCTCCCATTCCCCACCCCACTTCCAGAAGCTTCCCTCAAGCCTAATCCTTAGCCAAACTTGGAAATCAATGACCTCTCCTCTTTGGCCCTCTGCCTGGGCTTGCTCCCAGCCTCATGGCCTCTGCCCCACATCATTCTGACTTCTCTGTGCTCAGCTAGTGTCTAGTATTGCCTGCCGCTCTCCTTGGAGGGCTTTGTTCTGAGCCTACATGGGGTAGATCTGGGCTATAAGTCACCCCATGAGGCGCCATCACTTACTGGGCACAGATGCCTGGCGTTTCCACCCTCTCCAGGCTACATTTCTAGAAGACTCGACCCCCTGCCTGGGCTACCTCCCTGGGAACTGTGAGGCCAGATGAGATGTGTGGGGAAATTCTGTGGTCGGCAAAGGGAAGAGGCCCCGAGACTTAAAGAGATGATTCTAGTAGAAAATGTCAGGTAATTAAACAGCATCTGGGGAGGAAGTCTTGCTGAATTAGCACTCATATCACACCTTTTATGGTCTCATTGTACCCTTGCTACAAAACAGAAACTTTATTTAACTCTTCACTGGTACTTGTTAGAATTGCACATCCCCACGGGGGCGGCGGAGGGGCGGTCACACTTAAAGCTGTTGTCAGTTACTCAGGACGTAGGTAGTGTGAATGGGTTTCAGGCCTTTGTCCAGGGCTAGTTTTTGAGAGGGGCTGCACCTGGGGGGCACCACCAAGTGAGAAAAGGACCAAGAATAGCGATGAAGAAGCAAGAAGTAATTCCCTGCATCCCAGGATCTGCTCGACATGGAAAGATAAACCATCTGCTTCTAAGTGGCTCACTCTAGGGTGGCACTAGACACGTGAACTTATTAAAGCAGGTGAGGAGATACACGCTCTGATAGAGGCGAGTCGGAGCGGCTGAGAAGAAAGAACAGGTCATTCTGATTAGAGAGATTAGGAAAGTCTCCATACAGTAGTGACATCTGAGCCTGGCCTTGAAGCATGAGTGACCTCGATAAGCAGAGGGGGGAGGAGAAGATCCATCCGAATACACTTCTTGACATATAAAGGGTGCTGACTGCTGTATCGCTGAGTCCTGCACGGCTACCTGGGTGGAGGATCAAGCTGGATGCTTAAAAGACATCTGGGCATAGATTTAAAAATCACAAAAGCAGAAGGCTTGGGAGGATGTGGCCACCGCCACAAACATTAAGAAGTATGAGCCAGGCAAAGGGGAAAATAAAGAGAGTCCAAGCAGAGAGAGAAACATGTCGGTACAGGTGGAAGAAAGCTGGGAGTTCAGGGTGCTCCCTATAGGCAGGAGGAGAAGCAGGAGGCAAGGCGGGGGGTGGGGGGTGGGGGCGGTGGGGGGGAGGGGGGAGGGTGTGGGGGAGGGGATGTCAGAAGAAAGAGGCTGAACAAGGACAAGAGGAGGCTTCTGTGAAATCATCACCACCCTTAAGATCAATCAAGGGAGGATCCTTGGAGGTAGGGGCTGGATGTGAAGCCAGGTTTTGACCTGAATGACTTTCTCCATAGGCGCCCTGATGATCAGATCTGAGGATGCGGGCTTCGTGGTGATAACAGGGGTGATGAGCAGGAGATATCTCTGCATGGACCTCAGAGGCAACATTTTTGGATCTGTGAGTTTCTTTTTGTGCTGGATCATTATTTGCAAATAACTATCTCATTGCTCTGGCAAAATGTAGAATTTTATAGCTTAAAGATTCCACTTGCAGATTACCTTGGTGATGTTTTCACTGAGTACTTTTTTCCATCTAAGTATCAGATGCTCAGGTTTATACAGCTGAGGTCTGAACCCAGGCCATCTGGCTTTGGAGCACCTGGGCTCTCAGTCTCTAGTCTGACCTGCCCTTTGGTCCCCATTTTTTAACTAGCACAGCACCTTGTCTGCAGCCCAGGTCCTCAAGTCACATACGTTCATGTTTGAAAGTCCATTAGAAAGAAAGGGTGAGAAGCCACTGGGGTCTCGTGATCTTGTTACTAGACATCCTTGACCTTGGGCAAGTCCCCTATTTCTCTCAACTTCAGTTTCCTCACCTGGAAAAAGTCAAGTGGGATGGACCATGTGCCCTGTGGGCCCCCCCTCTCCCAAATCAAGACCTGTAACGAACTCCCTCGGCCCCGGCTGTGATGGCTGGTCTTTTGGATTGGTGAGCAAGGGCTTTCCCAAACTACAGGGCGCAGCATATTCCAAAGCACGGGGGCATTGGACACAAGCAGGATTGTGGATCTCAGAAGCTCCTCCCACCAGAAATTCCAAGAGAGCAATTACTTTCTGTTTTACTTACTGCTGTGTCCCAGCACCTACCATAGTATCTGGCCCAAAGTAGATAAATATCCGTTGAACAAATATAGATAAATAAGTACATAAATACCTGCTGACCGTATATAGGCATATACAGAGTCCTCGTCTGTCAAATACGTACTTCGTGGACTTTTGAGGATTAAAGGACATCCTATGTAACGGTCCTAGCAGGCACTCAGCAAAACGCAGCACCAGTTAGTGGCAGAGCGAGGGCTCACGTAGGTCACCTGGTGATGAAGCTCACGTCCCTAATTCCCAAACTCTGTTCTGCCTCCGAGGGGCAGTCTCCTTACTTATACGTGGCCCTACAAACCCCAGCCCACCTTCGTCCAGGTGAGGAGACAGACCGAAGCCACCTCTGAGCCAAAAACAAAA
The DNA here is from genome assembly GCF_009873245.2 of Balaenoptera musculus. Taxonomy (NCBI): domain Eukaryota; kingdom Metazoa; phylum Chordata; class Mammalia; order Artiodactyla; family Balaenopteridae; genus Balaenoptera; species Balaenoptera musculus. Next base: position 4,333,881 of record NC_045794.1, on the reverse strand, counting down.
GGCAGAGAGAGGGCAGGCCTCCATCCAGAAAGCAGACACAGAGGCGCCGGCTCCGTCCAGCCCGGCCCCAGGCAGCCAAGTGCCGGCGGCGGGTCCCCAGGCGGGGCCGCGAGGTCCCCAAGGCTGTCCCCACCTGCCAGTCGTAACCGCAGTTTGGAAATGAGTGGAAATCACTTTTGCCCAGCAGGGCACGACGGGGTTAAAGGCAAGGCCCGAGCAGAGTGGGTGGGAGGACTGGGGTCCCGGGGTGGAGCTGGTCCCATCCAGCCCCCCCCCCCCGAGGGCTTCGGCCTCACCCGGTCGCCCCGCCCCGCTTTCAGCATCACTTCAGCCCCGAGAGCTGCAGGTTCCGGCAGCGGACGCTGGAGAACGGCTACGACGTGTACCACTCTCCGCAGCACCGCTTCCTCGTCAGCCTGGGCCGGGCCAAGCGGGCCTTCCTGCCGGGCACCAACCCGCCCCCGTACGCGCAGTTCCTGTCGCGCAGGAACGAGATCCCGCTGCTGCACTTCGCCACCGCGCGGCCCCGGCGCCACACGCGCAGCGCGCACGACGGCGGGGACCCGCTGAGCGTGCTCAAGCCGCGCGCCCGCGCCACGCCCGCGCCCGCCTCCTGCTCCCAAGAGCGGCCCAGCGCCGAGGACAGCGGCCCTGCGGCCAGCGACCCGCTCGGCGTGCTCCGCGGCCTCCGGCTGGACGCGCGCGCCGGGCCGGGGGGCGCCGAGCGCTGCCGGCCCTTCCCCAGCTTCGCTTAGGGCGGCCCAACTCGGAAAGCCAAACCGTCTGGGGCGCGGGCTGGAGGTGGGGCGAACCAGCTCCCCTTCCTCCCTTGGCGGGAGGTCCCCGGGGGATTGCCCTTGGAGGCCGGAGGGATGGAGCCCCTGGCCTTCCTCCTCCCACCTGGACGCGCTGCCTTGGGAGAGAAGGGGTTCCCTCCCCCCCAGCCCTTCCTCTTCCCTCTCCTCTCCTCTCCATCAGTCTAGCATTAAGAACAGGGGCTTAGCGAGTTGACCAGCCGGGAGGTGAAGCGGGGAGCCCAAGCCACCGCCCCCTGCTTTGTGCCATCTGCCCGGACCCTATTGGCAGGCTTTGAGTTTGCAACCGTGACCTGGGGGATTAACAGCTCGACTGAGCAAAACCCATGAAAATCCTAACCTCAAGCCTTCGTTCTTCCTTAAGCATCTCTGGAGAAGGGCCGTCAACAAGACTGGGGGTAGGCTGGTCAAAACTTGGCCAGAATGACCGCCCGGAGGACGGAGGCAGGGATCAAGCTAGAGACACGAGCTCCTTACAGGATGGCCCCTTGCTCTGCTCTGTCCCTCTGTGCAGCCGAAGTCCGGCCCAGAGTGACCCTGCTCTTCCCACGTGGCCCCTGCCTCTTGGCCCTACCTTTGGCTCGAGTGAATTGGGCCTGAGGAGGAGTTTTGGTCTTGGCTCCCGAAAATCTACCCTGCTAGGATTTGTTTTTCAAAATGGAAATAAATTCAAACTCTCCCAAGAGGCCCTTCGTTAAGCCTCTGCTTCCAGGTTGGGTGGTGATCCATTCTGGATGAATTAGCCAAATGTTGCAAGCAGGGGCCTTGTCACAACGGGACTGCTCTGGGTTGGGTTTTTGTGCCAACTGTGTCCTTTTGTGAAGTGGCATTGGGGATTCCGGGGAAAGAAGTCCAACCACCAGGGATCACAGTGTAGGAGTCAGGAAAAGCCAGCACTGCCAGCTCTCTACCATGACCGCAACCCGCCCTGTAGCCGTGGCTAGAGGCTTAGCTAAACACTCCTAGGTGGGCGTGTCTGGGTCTCACTCCACTTGGACGTTCTGGGGGCACCAAATGAAGACAGCTTTCAGTCCCAGAAGCCCCAGCACTACGCTGAGGAAAACCAACCCTCACTTACAGAACAGCTGAGCGCCAGGCAGGGGGAGACTGACGACTTAGTCATCCTCAGGGGCCCCATCTCCTACCTCTATTTAAATGGCCACCTGAAGAGCAGAATACGAACAAGCAGAGTAGATGCGAACAGCAGCTCCCTCCCAGTCACCTTCTCCCCCTACTGCCATCACGCACCCAACCTGAGAAACTGATCCGTTCTTTTACTTATGAGAGAAACATTGGCCAACTGCTCTCACCTATGGTTTTAGGCTGATCTTGAAGGATGAGTTCCTATTTCAAAACACTCAGACTATGTATAATAACTATATAGCAGTGCATGGCAACTATTTTCTCTATAGTTTTCATTTTCCGTTCGAGATATTATAGTGTATAAAAGCTACTGGAAACCTAAATGGAAAGGACTTCGGCGGAAAACTGGTTCATTGGGGTTTTCTCTTTGGCAGAGCTAAGAGAGCCTCACAATGTCTTATGTCACTTAGCACGTGGCAATATTTATTTATTTATTTGGAAGATTTTTGCCTATCGCTCTATATTTATGGATATTTATAAAAATGTAACCCCACCTTTTTCCTTTCTTCTTTTAGAAAAATAAAATTTATCTCAGCTTCTCTTCGCTTTTCCTTTTTGTATGACTACACAAAAGTACATCGAAATATGAGAATAAAAGGAATTATGGGAGGAATTATGGGAGGGGAGCACTGGGAAAATCTAGAGAGAGCAAAGTTGAAAAAAATCAGAATTTTAAAATATTCAAGGTTTTTTCCATACACAGATGAACTCAGCAATTTTGACTAATTCAGACAGAATTATTGAAAACAAGGAAAAAATTTTAATCAATACTGGATTTCTGATCACTCTAGCTTATGTTTCCTTTAAAGAGAGAAATTTTTTTTTTATTTGAAAAATACCCACAGACACAGCCACATCAAGATCCCAGTAAACTTCTAAAGAAAGATGACACATTTCAGGCTCTGGAAGAAATAAGGGGAAATGGCCCACAGTCAAGAGGAAATTCAATCACTAGAAACCAACCATTAGATGACCCAGATCTTGGAATTAGCAGCAGGAACTTTAAAGCAGCTATTATAAATATATTTAAGGGTTTTAAAGGAAGGAATGGTAATAAGGAACAAATAGATCAGGAATCTCAAAAGAGAAAAAGAGATAATGAAAAGAACCAAGTAGAAATCAAAAATTGAAAGATACAATATCAGAAATAATAAACTTATTAAATGAGCTTAATAGTAGATTGAAGATGACAGCACAGTCATTGAAGATAATAAAGTTAACATGTAATCTAATCTGAAGAAAGAAAAAATATGTTAAAAAAATAATGGCCAGAGTCTCAGTGATCTGTGTGACAATATCAAACTGTCCAAAATATGTGTAAGTGGCGTCCCAAGAAAGGAGCAAAAAGAGTTGAGGAAGAATATTTGACGATACAATGGCTGAAATTTTCCCCAAATTGATGAAAAACTAATGTACTGATAAAAGAAGCTCAGCAAACCTCAAGAAAAAGAAAAACAAAGAAAATCACAGTCAAACTGTGATTTGAGTATATCACAGACTTCTGAAAGCAAGGATAAAATCTTGAAAGCTGCTGCAGAAAAATGAAACTTTAGGTATATGGGAACAACTGTGCACAACTGATTTCTCATCATAAACAAGGGAAGCCATAAGGTGTTGAAAAGGCTGAAAGAAAATAAAGCTACATACCCAGAATTACATATCCTGCAAGAACATCCTTCAAAAGTGGGGAGGGGGACATGAAGGTGAAGTAAAAACTGAGATAACTTGCTGCCAGGCTGAAAAGAAATAACACCATATGGAAAAACTATAGAAAACAAAGAAGGGCATCAGAAATAGTAAAAATGTGGGTAAATTCAAACAACTACAAATACATGATATACTTTCTTCTCTTGGTTTCTTTAAAATACCACTTAAAGCAAGAATTACAACACTGTACTGTGTGGCAGAATTTCCACACAGGATGGGAAGGGTAAATGAAGGAGACGGTTGCAAGATTGTAATCCTGTAGGTGAAAGTCATACAACAGGAATTCTAAGTAGACTGTGGTAAGAATATATGCATATTATGATTCCTAAAGTACCTCCAATAATAAAAACAATCAAAGGGGTGTTGACAAAAGCCACTAAAAGTATTAAAAGAGAATACTAAGGGGCTTCCCTGGTGGCGCAGTGGTTGAGAGTCTGCCTGCCAATGCAGGGGACACGGGTTCGAGCCCTGGTCTGGGAAGACCCCACATGCCGCGGAGCAACTGGGCCCGTGAGCCACAACTACTGAGCCTGCGCGTCTGGAGCCTGTGCTCCACAACAAGAGAGGCCGCGATAGTGAGAGGCCCACACACCGCAATGAAGAGTGGCCCCCGCTCGCCACAACTAGAGAAAGCCCTCGCACAGAAACGAAGACCCAACACAGCTAAAAATAAATTAATTAATTAAAAAAAAAAAGAGAGAATACTAAAAAAGTACTCAATTATCCCAAAAGGAGGCAGAAAAGGAAGAACAGTAGAAGAAAAATCAGAGGGGACCAATAGAAAAATGACAGACTAAATCCAACCATATCAAAAATTAGATCATATATAAATAAAACACTACAACTAAAGGCAGCAATGGTCAGACTGCATGAAATAAAAACACCCATTTACATGTTGTCTATAAAAGATGGACTTGAAAGAAAAGAAGGGAAGGATATTATATTAGTTCCCTAGGGCTGCCATAACAAAATGCCACAGACTGGGTGGCTTAAACAACAGAAATTTATCTTCACAGAGCTCTGGAGGCCGGAAGTCCAAGGTCAAGGTGCCAGCAGGTTTCATTCCTTCCGAGGCCTCTCACCTTGGCTTAGAGGCACCACCTTCTCACTGCGTCCTCACCTGGTCTTTCCTCCGTACTCAGGCATCCCTGGTGTCTCTCAGTGTGAACAAATTTACTCTCTTTTTTTAGAACCCAAGCCAGACTGGATTAGTACTTTTCTTATTGGCCCCATTTAACTTAATTGCCTTTTTAAAGGCCCTCTCCCCAAACACATTCACACATTCTGAGTTACCTGGGGCTAGGACTTCAACACATGAATTTGGGGGGACATAATCCAGTCCATAACAAATATATACAGTGAAAACAGTAAGCATAAGAAGTATGGGCTTACTATATAAATAGCAAACAAAGTAGGCTTCAAGTTAAGGAATACTGCCATAGGTAAAGAGGAACTTTTTTTAATGACAAAAGGGCCAATTCATAAGGAAGACATAAAAATCACAAATGTTTATGTCTCTAAAAACAGAGTAACAAAACACATGAAGCAAAACTGACAAAACTGAAGGGAGGAATAGACAAGTACTAATCTGAGTTGGAAATGTGAACCCTCCTCTCTCAGTAACTGAGTAAGCAAACAGGCAAAAAAATCAGAAAGGATTAGTGGTATCTAAGCAACACTATTAAGGAACTTCATATAACTTACATTTATAGGGCATCAAACCCGACAACTACAGAAGATAGTCTTTCTGAACAGATGGAAAGTCCATCAACATAGATCACATACAGGCCAACAAACAAGTCTCAATTAACTCAAAAGTTCAAAATCTTACAGAGCAAAATAAATGACTGAATAAATAAACAGGGAGAAGAGTACAATCTCTCAGGCAGAGGAATTCCGAGTAATGTATGTGGATACTGTGTCCTTAAGAAGGGGGCATAAACCCCACCGTGCAGAGACTTCCTTCCAAAAGGTACAGTCAGAAAAGGGGGAAAGAAGAGCCTCTCTGCCGTGGAGAAACCTCACGAACACCGCCTCAGCCAGGTGATCAAGGTCAATATCAAAATCAACACCAACAATCAAATGAAATAAGTCATGCTGACAGTGTGTATTCCCGATATGGTGTGATAAAAAATGGTACTTGGCTTCTGTGGTCTTCTCCCAGAAAACCATAACCCCACTCTCATCATGAGAAGAACACCAAATTCCAACAGATACACATCCTATAAAACATGATACTAGTCCTTCTCAAAACTGCCAAGGTCGCCAAAACACAAGGAAAGTCTGAGAACCTGTCACAGCCAATAGGAGCCTAAGGAGACGGAACCCCATGTAACACCATGTGGGACGGGGTTGGGAATCCTGGAACAGGAGGAGGACATCAGGTAAAAACCAAGGAAATTTGAATGAACTGCGGACCTTAGTTAATAATACTGATTCATTAGTTAACAAGGGTACCATACTAATGTAAGATATCAATAATAGAGAAAACTGAGCACAGGGTATATGGAACTCCTGCTACCACATTCTCAACGTTTCTGTAAACCTAAAACTATTCTAAAAAATAAAGTCTATTTTAAAATGTACATGGAGATAAAAAGGTCCTGTAACAGCAAAAGAAAATCAAGATAAGGAATTCAGAAACAGACCCACACTTACGTGATCAATTGATTTTTGACAAAGGAACCAAAGCAAGTCAAGGGAAAAGGAAAGTCTCTTCAACAAATGCTGTTGGAACAACCGAACATCTATGTGACAAACCATGAACCTCAATCCCTCATCTCACACCATACACAAAAACTAATTCCAGAGGGATAAATTGGGAGATTGGGATTGACATATACACACCACTATATATAAAATAGATAACTAATAAGGACCTACTCGATAGCACAGGGAGCTCTACTCAATACTCTGTAATGACCTATGTGGGAAAAAGAATCCAAAAAAGAGTGGATACATGTATATGTATAACTGAATCACTTTGCTGTACACCTGAAACTAACACAACATTGTAAATCAACTATACTCCAATAAAATTTTTTAAAAAATAAAAATAATAAAAATTTGTATCATGAAAAAAATAAAGTTGACAGTAAAAACAAAAACAAAACAAAACAAACTAATTCCAGATAGATTAAGACCTAAACAAAAAAGGTAAAATTATAAAACTTCTAGAAGAAAACAGAGTATCTCTATAGTTAGGGGGTGGGCAAAGATTTCTTAGAACACAGAAAGCAATAACCACAAAACAAACACAATGGTAAATCAGTCTTATGAAAATGAACAACTTCTCATAAAAAACACTATTAAGAAAATAAAGTTATATTTTATAACAAATATATAGGCTAGAATATTATAAATATATAAAAGCCTATGTGTGTATACATACACACAGACCTGGAGTAAAGGTCTGACAACTTTCTTGTATATTAAGCGTACACCCACACCTACTCTACGACCAGCCCAAGAGAAATGAAAACACATCCAGAAAAAGACTTGTAAAAAAGAAGAATTTGTAGCAGCATTTTCAAAATACTCCCAAACTGGAAATGGTCCACATGTCACCAATAGAACAGATAAACTGTGGTATATTCATTCACACAATGGAATTCAATGCAATAATAACAAGGAAGACCTAGATTAGCAGTGAGCACATCCGACACCCAGACCTTGGTTTCTAAATACCATTTCTGCTGAAAGCAAATGGCTCCAGGGCTCTTTGGAGAAAAAGCTGATTCCTAGGACTGAGGCTGGGAAAGAATAAGATGATTCTGGAGCATCTTGTTAGTCAGAAAAGAAAGAAGTGCTTGAAGAATGATGGGAATATCCCAACAGAACACAAGAAGCAGCTGCGAAGTGTTCCCACAGGACAAATTTGGGACAATCTGAGCATCAAATAATGATAGTACTGGAATTTAAGTCATTGAATAAGAATCCCTGAGTTCACAGTGATATATATAAATAAGTAGGGGAGAAGGGAAAGTTCTTCCTTACTGTATAATACCAACTAATACATACAGAAACAAAAATAGAGATAGAAAATTATCAACGGAGGCTAAAAGTGTGGGTGACAGTTTAATGAGGAACCAGATAAACAGTCATTTTACGGCAGATGGACTTGGTGATACCACTCATGCATCTCCTGACAAGACTCTCCAAGGACACATCCTTCCTCGGGTGCTTCTGACAAAGCAGCATAACCTGAATCTAATAATGAGAAGCATCAGAAAAACCTAATAACTAGCCTGTAGCCTGTAATTTTTAACAACTGGGTCAAGAAAGACAAAGAAAGGCTAAGGAACAGTTCCAGATCAAAGAAGAATGAAGAGGCATGACAATGAAATGCAGCACGTCCTGGACTGGATGCTGGGTGGGGGGGTAAGGAAAAATTAGCCAGAAGGCACACGGATGGAATAACTGACAAAATTTAAATATGGTCTGTTGCCCCGATAATAAATTCTATCAATATCAACCTTCCTGATTTTGATATTTATTCTGTGGCTGTATATAAGAACATCTTTGATCTTAAGATTAACACACATTGAAATTTTGCAGGGGAAAAAGGGCATGATGTCCCCAACTTACTCTCAAATGTTTCTGGGGGAAAAGACACACACGAGCGTGAACGACAAAGCAAATGGGGCAAAATGTAAGCAAGTGGTGAATCCGGGTAAAGAGATTAACGCAAGGAGTTTCTTGGATCACTCTTGCCACTTTTCTGTAGGTCTGACATATCAAAACCAAAAGGTTACCAAAACACACATACATAATTATAATTATTCTCCATTTAACATGAGGAAACAGCAGCTCAGGGGTATTAAGAGACTTGCTTGGCCACAATACTAGAACTTGAATGCAGGTTTTCTGACCACAAACCTTCCCTGTGTCACTGCCCAGTCCCACCAGACATTAATCCATCAGTAGACGACCCCTTGGCACAGGCCACAGAGCCATGCCTCCCTGCCCCATCCCCTCTGCTCTCTGCCCCCGTCTCCTGTTGCCTGCCCAGCGCCCCCCAAGCTCGGGTCCCACACGCAGAGCTCAACCCCTCCTCGGGCCCCTGTGCCCCCCATTCCATCTGGGTTGCTCTCCTCCCACAGATGAGCAGAGTCGCCTTGGGTCCTCCAAGCCCACCCAAGGAAGCCCTTCTGCACGTCCCCCAAAGAAAGCAGCACGCCTCCCTCCGCGCCCGATTCATTTCCTTCCATTGCATTGACCACAATGACAGGTTATGTATTGATCCTCCCTGACGGAGTACCGGCTCCACAAGGACGGGGACTTGGTCTATTTTTTGTTCACTGCTATATATTCGCAGTTCTTGTAATAGTCTAATAGTTCTTATAATAGCCTGGCATGTGTGTGCCATGCTCGAAATATATTTACCAAGTGACTAAATAAATGAATAGAGGCATGTAATTCCAATGAAATGTGCAACAGAATTTTTCTGGAAATTGACCAGTTGGTTCTAACATGTGTATAGAATAGAGGTGCTCACCCTACAAGGTACTCAGCTGCAAAGCGACAGTAACTGAGGGTGCCAGTGTGACGGGAACCCAGAGCTTGCACTAAACCAGAACAGAGCCCACACACTCCGGCAAATGTGGGGGAGTGGGGGTCTGACCGAGAACCACCAGCCACCTGGGAAAAGAAAGACTCCTAATAACGATGCTGGGGTAACTGTTTCACCATACGGAAAAATAAAAACTTGAATTCTGACCTTATACCGTACAAAAATAAATTCCAAATAATTTAAAGATTTAACATTTTAAAAAATCCTGTAACACTGTAAGGAAAAGGAGATTAAGATACGACCTCATGGGCTTCCCTGGTGGCGCAGTGGTTGAGAATCTGCCTGCCAGTGCAGGGAACACGGGTTCGAGCCCTGGTCTGGGAAGATCCCACATGCCGCGGAGCAGCTGGGCCCATGAGCCACAACTACTGAGCCTGCGCGTCTGGAGCCTGTGCTCTGCAACAAGAGAGGCCGCAACAGTGAGAGGCCCGCGCACCACGATGAAGAGTGGCCCCCGGCTCGCCGCAGCTAGAGAAAGCCCTCGCACAGAAACGAAGACCCAACACAGCCATAAATAAATAAATAAATTAATTAATTCAAATAACCTTTAAAAAAAAAAATCACCTTTCTAAAAAAAAAAAAAAAAAAAAGATATGACCTCATGGTAGAGAAGGCTTTTTTAAAGACACCCTCAACTCCCCCCAAACCATAAAGGACAAGGTATATCGGTTTGACTTCAAAATAAAAAACACGTGAAAAAAAATGTATGGTAACGTATGCAAGAGACCAGTGAACTGGAGGATGTTTGCAAGGTCTCCTGTAACTCACTAAGAAAACGCCCCACAGCCCAACAGAAAACCAGACCAAGAATGGACGGTGGTGACTCCCCAGGGAGGGGAGCCTCATTGTCAACACGCATGTGAAAACGCTGCCCAGACTCCAGCAGTCACAGAAAAGCTCGTTGTAACGGTGGCATATATTTCACTCACCAGATCAACAAAAGTTCACCAGACAAAATTTCCAAAGATGTGGAAACCAGGAACTTTCGAATACTTCTACTGAGACTGAAAAATAGTACAGCCCGCTTTAGAGAACCACTGGCTCTTGTCAGACTGGAGGTGCACGTTTTTTATGACACAGCACAAGGCTATTCCATGTAAGCATTGTTTCTATAAGTAAAGAGTGAATATACTGAAACGTCCATTGATATGAGAATAAAGAAATAAAAGGTACTACATTTATTTTGTACAATACAGTGGTTACAAGTAACCAGATCTATCTATACATACCAATATAGAGCCCCAAGAGATATGTAATAAGTGAAAATACAGAATACAGACAGCTTGATATTTTGTACATTTTAAAAACACCCGAACGATACCGTTGTTCCCTTATGACACTAGGTGGCCCCGTGAAGGGTGGATGGGTGTACAGACTCGCGGTGCTGGCTGCCTCTGTAGAGAACAGGAGGAAACAGGACAGCGACAGCGGCTTAAAGGAACTTGGCTTACAGCGCAATGTGTTATTTCTTTTTAAGAAAAAGGGGGAGCGGTATTACTTCTGGATGGCGGGGATGTGGACGTTTATGATCTGTCCTTTTTGGTTACTTTCCAGCTTTTCGTCTGCAGTGAACTTCCTCTGTGCTCGACCACGTGCTCTGCTCCAGTACTGGCACGAACACGGGCAGCGCTGGACACACTAAGAACGGCATGGTCCTGAACTTGAAATATGACCACACGTGATTTTAGCCTTAACTGACAGCCTCAGTCGTACCCTCTTGTGAGCTGAGACTCACAGCATTCATCAACGTGATAATTTAAAGGCAAACTGCATGGAAAACATTTTCTCCATTTAGATGAGAGCATCAGAGCGACCCATCTTTTGTACAGAATTAAGGTAACCAAACTCCCTTTTCTCCAGTGCCATCTGGTGGAAAGGAGAGGAAACCTCATCTGTACCTTCCACAAAAAAACCACGGTTCTTTTCAGTGAAGCCTCTCTTTTATTCTGGGGCTACTGTGAAGCAGCCGTTTACTTTCTTTAGCGCCGTCTTCAAACTAGATTCTTCAGCCTACAGGTTAGATAAGAAAGATCTGCTCTCTTCTCTTCCTCTGCTCAGATTCCTGCTTTAAAAATTCTGTAATCAGATGATGCTTCTTCCTCACGAGACTATTCTGCAACCACAATCCACATTCATCTGCATCTCAAACCCTCCAGAGTAAACAATTCCAACAGTTGATTTCTGTATTAAACATCTAGTGTCGTTTGCTTTTACATAAACTGTGACGGCAAGCATTTCTCCTTCAAAGGACTTTTTGAATATAACATATTTTCACATAAGTATGGAGTGGCAATTACAAATAGTTCCCTCTTCCAAGAACTGGATGAGACAGTAAAAAAGAAAACATACAGTATCTTACCAAGAGCCAATAAAATAGGCTAGATTTTTCAGACATTAAAGAAAAATACCCAAAACACCAGGATATTAAAAAAGCAAAAAAACCCATAGTAACAGGATTATTGATCCCCCAATTTGCAATACTGAGTTCCTTCATCCATTTACAATCCAGAGATGTCACTGAGCAGGGCGGTAAAATTACCCTGGAAAATTCCAACTGTACTCACAAAAAAGAAGTCAATCCTCGATGGTTTTCCATTAGTGTTTCATGTGGCCCTGATTCCATTCGAGCTTTATAACCTGCTATAACGGACAGCTTTTTAACCGTTTCCAAGTCTGCATTAGCAGAGAGTGGAAATAAAGTCAAAGGCACTCCCTCAGAGGCTCACATTTTTTAGATTTCGATGCAGATTTAAATTTAGTGAGTTTTGGTCACCCCGGTCAGGTGGCCCTGTAGGTTCACACACACACACTGGGTGGTTGGTTTCACTTCTCCTTTCTCAAAGTTTATGATAAAGACACTCATCCCTGTATTGGGGCTGACTGATGTGAGTTCGGACCTGCTCAGGGTCACTGGGAAGGAACACTTAAGGTCGGTCAGGAAATAATCCAACAGGCTTCTCATGTAGGCGCCGTGACTCACAACTAAGACACTGGCCACTAACCCTGGAGCGCCGCTGTCCGAATTAAACTTGGAGGCACAGTTTTTCCCTAAAGGAAATATCTCTGCCAAAGAACTTTCCAGACAGTCGCTCGGGGCTTCTTGGGAAAACTGTTCATTCTGACCTGCTTCTTTCAGGATCAGCTGACAAAGAAATTCAAAGAAGTCTTTTCCACGCATTTTCACCTACAAGGAAAGAAAAAAAAAAAGGTGAAATAAAGTGACATTAATGACTGTTTTAAGACATAAACAGAACTGAGTTTTTCTACACGTCAGCGTCAGTGACTACAGAAGCAGATGAAACGCTGTGTTTCTATTCATTCAATCAGTGCTTCCACAGACACTGGTAAGTAAGCGCCCACCTTATTTCTGGACCCATGAAAGCATTTTGGGAACAAAGGTGAGTAAGATACAATGACTAATTCCTGACTTCAAAGCACTCGGAGTCTAGCTGGGGGAATCTACAAGCAAACAGAAGCCCATAAAACAGCAGGAAACTAGGAATACCTAGGGAAACTGCATCGGACACTTCCGTTCAATTAGAACAACAAGGATAAAAAGCCTTCCCTCACTAAACTAATACAAAGTCTTTACAAGAAAATCATGAAAATTAAAAATGGGGGGGCGGGAATCACCAATAACACAACTCAAAAGCAGAACACTCCAGAGCAATGCAAGCAGGGCTATGACGTCACCTAGAGCGGCAGGCGCAGGAGAGGCCTGATGGTCTTGCCACGCAAGTTGCCGGGTTTTGCCCACCATCCCGCTGGCCAGCACCATGCCTGCTTCACCGACTCCACTGCCACTGCAAAGGTTACTGCTCCCTTTTCAAGGAGTTTTCTTAACAGACCCATCTAATAACCCATTTCCTCAAATCCATTATCGGTAATGACTTAAGAGAAAGACAGGACAGCTTAAAAGGGGAAAAAATGGTATGATGCAGAGTTGTTTTGTGAACCAAACAACTTCCAAACTGCTTAGCTACAATTCAGAAACATCTTCGAGTCAAGATTGCAGCTACTTTGACACTGGCACGCTCATGGACGCGGTGACTTTCCCCAGGGCTACGTACCTGGTCCAAGGTCTCTCCTCCGGGCGGTGTGAACACAGGGCACTCCTGCCCAGCTGCTTTGGCCATGGCCCTTAGCTCACTCAGCGGCCAGCCTTCTGCAACCCCGTATTTCTGCAATGATCCAACAGACAAAAAGGCCTCAAAGGAATTTGCAATACAACAACTAAGTACATGTTTATGGCAAATTCAGAACAATCATTCTGGGGATAAGCTTAGATTTCCTTGGCTTACTTTATCCTGTCTCCTCGGAGAAAATGCAAACCCAGGTCCATGTGACTTCAAAGCTCATTAGCTTTTTAGATTCATAAAAACTGAGTCTTAGCAAAGGACACGCAAGTCACAAAGGAAATGCAAATGGCCAATAAACATAGGAAATCTACCTCACTAGGAATCCAGAGTGTGAAAACTAAAATGACACCTTTCATAAGTTATTAAATCAGAAGACCACAGAGATCACTAATAGCCAGTGTTGATGTGGGAAAAACTCTCTCCTAGATCATTCATGGGAGTATAAATTGGCACAGATTTTCTGGAAGGAAATGTAGCAATACATACAAAAGTCCTTTTAAAAAGTACACACTCAGCAATTCCATTTCTAGGAAATGTATGAGATATGTGTGTGAAGGATCAACTACAAAGATGTTTATATTTTAACATTATTTACATCAGTGGAAAATCTAGTCACAACCTAGATGTCCTAAACTAGGTCAGTAGTAGCTTGGTTAAACACATGATGCAATAGCAATATCTTAAGAATACAAGAGACATTAATTATGTGATCATATTGATGTGCATTTATGGGCACTGAAAAACACAGTACGTGAGACAAGCCAGTTAAAAAACAATGCATAGAGTAGGATTTCATTTCGAAAAACATATACACAAACAGATAGACAGACAGATAAAAACAGACAAGAAGGAAAAAGTCAGGAGCACACATACCAAAATATTCAGTGTTTGTGTGTGGTAGAAATTTTAATTGTATTTTTTTCCAAAGTGTTCTTAGTTTTAATTCCCTACAATGACAATGGATTACTTCTATAAGAAAATATTGAAAGAGACAAATGGTCACTTATGGTTTGCACTGATGATGCCAAAAGATTCTAACACCACCATCAGATAAGAAATCCAATAGTGGAATATTACTTTTTTATAAGAATACATGCATACTTTACCAGCTGCTCTTCCAATCTTCAAGCCCAATTTCTTACACTCTTAATTATATCTGGAGCAACCTATTACAAAGAGGGCCATTAAAAGCCATCAGTTGCTTTGTTTTCACAGGAGTGGAAACAGCCATTTGCTGAATACTCCGAACGCTTTGCTGGGCAGTTAGGAGGAGAGGACGGGCGGCTGCACAGCTCCCACCCCTGCTGAGACCGCGGGGTGGTGGGGATACCAAGCAACTGCAAGTGGAAAAGTGCCGACATGGAGAGAGACTGAAAGATACGGCAGGGATGTCTAATCTGGACTTGGGAAACCACCGAGGGCCAAAGCCTCTGGCGAGTGGAAGCTGGCCAGGCCTGGGAGCAAGCATTCCAGGCAGAGTGGAGGACAGATGCGGAGGTTCAGTGAGCACAGAGCACGGGGTGTTCGGGAGACTCCGGGAAGAGGCTGAGAGGCGTGTGACCAGTGGTCCAGAGCACGGACTCCAGGCCCAGAGGCCTCAGTGTGAATCTGGACTCTGCCATGAATGAGCTCTGGGACCCTGGGCCTGGACTTGACCTCCATGTGCCTCGGTTTCTGCTTCTGTAAAACGGGGATTAAGAAATGAGGTTTTTACATCTTCCCGGCACCGGGGTTCTTGTGAAGATGAACAAACCCACGGCTCTTGGTACAGCGGCGGGATGCGGTGAGCACGGCGCCAATGCCCACTCATGTGACCGCTAAACCCAGGCACTGGGCACCCGGCAAGAGGCAGGAGGCAACAGATCAGACCCCGCAGCTCCCAAGAGCCGGGTCAGAGTCATGACAACTCCTGAGGGTAGAAGAGAAGCAGTGAACCCGTTTATACAGGGGTGCGGCAACCAAATTTGCAAAGATTGCTCTGGTTGCAGCGTGCAGATCAGACTGGAAAAGCGGGGAGCAAGTCAGAAAGCAGGAGAATCACTGTCCCAGTGACCCAGGTGACAGAGGGTGCCGAGTGGCAGGAGGAGGGCAGTGTTGGGCGCGCGGAGGAATGAAGCGTCGGGAACTACTCAGAGGCGGCGCGGACAAGACGAGGACAGGACGTGCAGAGCGAGAGACAGGGAAGGGCCGGCAGGAGGGTTTCAGCCACCGCGGGGAGCAGGGCCGCGTGGAGAGGGGAGCGCGTTCCGCTGGGCGGATGCGGCCGCGGGGCAGCTGAGCCACAGGCGGCTCGGTGTGTGTGTGCAGCTCAGGGAAGGGCCATGGACCGAAATCACCGGAGAGGGTGAAGTTACTCAGGAGAGAGCACGGATGGAGAAGGGATGGCCCAGCCGATGACAGTGCTTTCTCCTTCACGTGATGACGGGCCCCGCGCAGCGTTCCACTGAACTCAGGACATTTTCTTCTTTTAATCTATCCAGCGTTAGTTTTGGGGATAGGTGTCGTTTTCGTTTTGTTTTGGCCGCGCTTTATTTTATTTTATTTTATTTGGCCACAAACACGGCTTGCGGGATCTTAGTTTCCCAACCAGGGATTGCACCCGCGCCCTCAGTGGTGAACGCGTGGAGTCCTAACCACTGGACCGCCAGGGAGCTCCCAGGACATTTTTCTTGAACAACGTTCGAGCACTGGTTCCTGGGCACAGAGTGAGCCTTTCCAGGGAGCGCTCGTGCTGCAGCTCTAGTCTACATGCTGAACTATTACAGTGAACACACGCAGGTTATGAAAAGCAGCTCTGTGAAGATGTCCTGGCCACGCTGCTACGCTTCTCTCCAGGGGTAGAGGAAACCACAGGGCTGGCAGGAGAGCAAGCAGCTTACAGGCCAGTGTTATAGAGTGCACCAAAAACACTGCTCGAGGAGGAGACTTGGGGCCAAATCTCAGATCCGAAATTGCCGTCTTTTAGCTAAATCACAGTTTCAGGAAGATTCATTCCTGGTAAAGTATATAAAGTTGGCATAAAGAAGTCTATTCATGCTTATAATTATGGGGTAGGATTAGGAGACTGGGAAGAGAACTTTTCACCTTTAACTTTAAACTCTTCTGTACTAAGTTCTCACAAGTATGCCTTGCTTTTATAATTTAAGATACCTCTTTCCTATGATTTTAATAATCAAATAAGACACTATTTATGAGAGTAAGTAACAGTAACTGCCACACACTAGGTTCTTCATGTAACAGCTGATATCACATCCCTAGCAGGTAGGCATTTAATTTCTAGCCATGGGATAAACTGAGTTGGTTTATTGATAATTTATGGTAAAAGAACAATATGTAAGTTACTTACCCTTTCTCGAAGTCTTGAATCATACTTTACTGTCATATCTTTGCAAAATTTGCTCTTCTCCAAAATTCCATGCACGGTCTGCAAATCAAAAGACAACTATCTCTTTTCTCATAAAAATAATCATTCTTGGGGAATTCCCTGGTGGTCCAGTGGTTAGGACTCTGCACTTCCACTGCAGGGGGCCTGGGTTCGAAACCTGGTCAGGGAACTGAGATCCCACAAGCTGCACACGCAGCCAAAAAAAATATCATCCTGGGAGTGTTCAGGATGGTAACATAGGAAGCCACTGAGCTCACCTCCTCCCAAGGACAAGGAAAACCCCGTAAGGCTAACAGCAGATTTTCCAGTAGAAACCTTACAGGCCAGAAGGAAGTGGCATAACATATTCAAAGTGCTGAGAATTCCAACTAAGAATCTTTTCTCTATCCAGCAAGGTTATTCAGAATTGCAGAAGAGATCAAGAGTTTCCCAGAAACAAAGCTAAAGGAGTTCGTCACCACTAAACCAACCCTAGAAAGAAAGAAATATTAAGGGGGGAATGCCCTGGTGGCGCAGTGGTTAAGAATACACCTGCCAATGCAGGGGACATGGGTTCGAGCCCTGGTCCAGGAAGATCCCACATGACCTGGAGCAACTGAGCCTGTGCACCACAACTACTGAGCCTACACTCTAGAGCCTGCGAACCATGACTACTGAGTCCACACACCTAGAGCCCGTGCTCTGCAACAAGAGAAGCCACTGCAATAAGAAGCCTGTGCACCACAACGAAGAGCAGCCCCTGCTCACCTCAACTAGAGGAAGCCCACACACAGCAATTAAGACCCAATGCAGCCAAAAATAAATAAATAATTAAATTTATTTTTTTAAAAAAGAAATATTAAGGGGACTTCTTTAAGCTGAAAAGAAATGGCACTAATTAATAATAAGAAAACATATGAAAGCAAAAATCTCACTGGAAAAGGTAAATAATATAATAAAGGTAGTAGATCAATCACTTATAAAACAAAGATGAAGGCTGAAAGACAAAAGCAGTAAAATTACAATAATTAGTTAAGGGATGCATAAAACAGAAAGATGTAAAATGTGTCATAAAAAGTATAAAGCATGGCAGGGAGGAGTGAAAAGCTAGTTTGGGAATGTGTTCAAATTTAAGTTGCTACCAACTTAAAACAGGCTACTACTTATATAGGATGTCATATGTGAACCTCATAGTAACCACAAAGAAAAAATTTACACTAAATACACAAAAGAAAATGAAAAAGGAATCTAAACATAACGCTAAAGAAAACCACCAAACCACAAGGGAAGAGAGAAAGAGAAGAAAGGAGCAGAGAGGAACTACAGAAATAGCCAGAAAACAATTAACAAAATGGCAATAAGTACATACCTCGCAATAATTACTTTAAAGGTAACTCAACTAAATATGCCAATCAAAGATACAGAGTGGCTGAATAGATTAAAAAAAAAAAAAAAGAGCCATTTATGGGCTGCCTACAAGTGACTCACTTGAGAACAAAGGACACACATAGACTATAAAAAGATGGGAAAAGATATTCCATGCAACCAGGAATGAAAAGAAAGCTGGAGTGGCTACACTCATATCAGACAAAGTAGACTTTAAAACAAAGACTGTAATAAAAGACAAAGGGAGCATTACATGATAAAGGGGTCAATCTAACAAGAAGATATAATTTTATAAATGTATATGCACCCAACAGAGGAGCACCAAGATATTTAAAGCAAATATTAACAGACTTAAAGAGAGAAACTGAGAGCAATACAATAATAGTAGGGGACTTTAGCACCCCACTTACACAAATAGGTAGGTCATCCAGACAGAAAATCAGTAACATCAGTCTTAAATAATGGATTAATAGATATAAACAGAACACTCCATCCAAAAGGAGCAAAATATCATTCTTAAATGCACATGGAACATTCTCCAGGATAGATCACATATTAGGTCACAAAACAAGTCTCAATAAATTCAATACTGAAATCATAACAAGCACCTTCTCTGACCACAACTGTATGAAACTAGAAATCAAGTACAAGGAAAAAAAAAAAACAGGAAAAACCACAAAAATGTGGAGGTGAAACAACATGCTACTGAACAACCAATGGATCATCGAAGAAATCAAAGGAGAAATCAAAAAATACCTAGAGACAAATGAAAACAGAAATACGACATACCAAAATCTATGGGATGCAGCAAAAAGCAGTTCTGAGAGAAGTTCATAGCAATACAGGTCTACCTTATGAAATAAGAAAAACCCCAAATGATCTAACTTTACACCTAAAGGAACTAGGAAAAAAAAAGAACAAAGTCCAAAATTAATAGACAAAAGGAAATAATAAAGATCAGAGTGGAAATAAATAAAATAGAGACTAAAAATAATAGGAAAAATATCAACGAAAATAAGGGCTGGTTCTTTGAAAAGAGAAACAAAATTGACAAACCTATAGCTAGACTAACCAAGAAAAAAGAGAGAGGACCCAAATAAATAAAATCAGAGATGAAAGAGGAGAGGTTCCAACTGAAAACACAGAAATACAAAGGATTGTAAGAGACTACTACAAACAATTATATGCCAACAGATTGAACAACCTAGAAGAAATGGATAAATTCCTAGAAATTTCAATGATTTTAAGACTAAATCATTAAGAAATAAAATATATAAATAGACTGATTACTAGTAAGGAGACTGAATCAGTAATCTAAAATCTTCCAACAAACAAAAGCCCAGGACCAGATGGCTTCACTAACCACCTGGAACGCTACAAAACATTCAAAGATTCAATACCTAACCTTCTTGAAATCTTCCCAAAAACTGAAGAGGAGGGAAATCTTCCAAACACATTTTACAAACCTAGAATTACCCCTGATACCAAAACCAGAGAAGGACATCACAGAAAGAATTATGGCCAGTATCCCTGAAGAACATAAGATGCAAAAATCCTCAACAAGATATTAGCAAACCAAATCCAACAATACATTAAAAGGACCATAAACCATGATCAAGTGGGATTTATTCCAGGGATGCAAGGATGGTTCAACATATGCAATCAACTAACATGGTACACCATATTAACAAACTGAAGGATAAAAATCACATGATCATTTCAATAGATGCAGAAAAAGCATTTGACAAAATTCAACACCCATTTATGATAAAAAAAAAAAAAACTCTCAACCAAGTGGGTATAGAGGGAACATACCTCAACATAATAAAGGCCATATATGACAAGGCCACAGCTAGCATCATACTCAATGGTGAAAAGCTGAAAGCTTTTCCTCTAAGATCAGGAACAAGACAAGGATGCCCACCATCACACTTTTATTCAATATAGTTTTGGAAGTCCTAGTCACAGCAATTAGGAAAGAAAGAGAAATTAAAGGCATCCAAATTGGAAAGGAAGAGGTAAAAATGTCACTGTTTGCAGACGACATGATACTATATGCAGAAAATCCTAAATACTCCATCAAAATACTATTAGAACTAATAAATGAATTCAGTAAAGTCACAGGATACAAAATTAATATACAGAAATCCATGGTGTTTCTGCACACTAATTAGTGAACTATCAGAAAGAGAAATTAAGAAAATAGTCCCATTTACAACTGCATCAACAAGAATAAAATACCTAGGAATAAATTTAACCAAGGAGGTGAAACCTGTATACTGAACACTATGACCCTGATGAAAAAAACTGAAGACACAAATAAATGGAAAGATATTCTGTGTTCATGGACTGGAAGAACTAATATTGTTAAAATGTCCACACTACCCAAAGCAATCTAGATTTGATGCAATCCCTATCAAAATTCCAGTGGCGATATTTCACAGAACTAGAACAAATGATTCTAAAATTTGTACAGAATCTCAAAAGATTCCGAATAGCCAAAGCAATCTTAAGAAAGAACAAAGCTGGAGGAATCATGCTCCCTGATTTCAAACTATACTATAAAGCTACAGCAATCAAAACGGTATGGTACTGTCACAAAAACAGACACATAGATAAATGGAATAGAATAGACAGCCCAAAAATAAACCCTCGTATATATGGACAATTAATTTACAACAAAGGAGCAAAGAACACACAATGGAGGAAGGACAGTCTCTTCAGCAAATGGTGTTGGGAAAACCAAGCGGCTACATGCAAAAGAAGAGACTACACTACTATCTTATACCCGACACAAAAGTTAACCCAAAATGGATTAAAAGACTTGAATGTAAGGTCTGAAACCATAAAGGTCCTAGAAGAAAACACAGGCAGTAACTTCACTGGCATTAGTATTTGCGATGTTTTTGTAGATCTGACTCTAAAGACAAGGGAGAAAAATAAACAAGTGGGACTACATTAAGCTAAAAAGCTTCTGCATAGCAAAGGAAACCATCATCAAAATGAGAGAGCAACCTAATGAATGACAGAAGATAACTGCAAATCATATATCTAAGGGATTAATATCCAAAATATACAGATGATCCTTGACTATGGGTTTGAACTGCACAGGTCCACGTATCCATGGATTTTTAAAAATACATATTACAGTACAGTATTACACGATTCTCAGATGTGGAACCGTGGATACACAGGGCTGACTGCAAAGTTATATGCAGATTTTTGACTGCAAGGAGGGTGGGGGCCCCGAAGCCACACACTGTTCAAGGGTCAACTGTATAAAGCTGCGTGCCACAACTACTGAAGCCTGAGCGCCTAGAGCCCGTGGTCCGCAACAAGAGTAGCCCCTGCTCACCACAACTAGAGAAAGCCAGGGTGCAGCAACAAAGACCCAACGCAGCCAATAAATAAATAAGTAAATAAATGGCTTGTTTTCGTAAATAACATTTTATTAGAACTCAGCCGTCTATGTATCATTCATGGCTGCTTTCACAGTACAACGGCAGAGTTCACAATTGTGACACAGACCACACAGCCCACAAAACTTAAAATTTAACTAACCAGCCCTTTACAGAAAAAGGTTCTAGTTCATTAGTTCTCCGTTCAGGTGTGTCTAAATTGGTTTTAAACCCATCCGTTGAATATTAATTTCAGTTATCTTTTCAGTTCTAGAATTTGCATTTGGTTCTTGTTTGTAATTTCCAGTTCTCTGCTGAAATTCTCCATGTCATTTTTATCTGTGCATTCAATGATTATTTTAAAGGCTACATCTGATAACTCCAGATACCGGATAACTCCTGCGGCTCTTTCTGCTGCCTTTTGTTTTTGTTAATTTTTGTTCATGTTTCCTTCTCTCATTGTGTACCTGGTTACTCTGACAAGAGACACTGTATTTGCCAAATGGTAGAAATAATTAAAGTCCATAGTCTGCCTTGTTTTTTAACTCCCTTCCAAAAATCAGACACTGTTTTACATCGTCAATATTTGTTTATATTTACCTATACCTGTACCAATTTCTTTTGCTCACTATTCTTTTCTGAATCTCAGACATCTCTTCTGGAATTACTTTCCTTCTTCAATTATCCTTTGAAAGTTTCTTTCTAGCTTGTTTGTCTGAAATGTCTTCACTTCACCTATTCTCTAGAAAATGTTTTGCTGTATAAAACTCTAGATTAATCTTTATTATCTCTCAGCACATCAAATTATTGTTGATATTGACACATTTGTTGATAGTCTGATATTGGTCTTTAATGGATAATGTTTTTTCCTTCATAGTCTTTGGAGTTTTGCAATACTGCTGTAAGTGTAGATGTGTAGGTTTCTTTTTTTAATTCTGACCGGGATATTTTTACACTTTCTGGATCTGATATTTTGCTATCTTTCAATAATTCTGTAGTTTATTAACTGTGACCTCTTCGAATATTGCCTCTTTCCCATTCTCTCTGATACTTCCTCTCGAAAGACGACAGACCTTCTCATCACATCCTTCTGTCTTAGTCTTATTTTTAATCTATTTATCACACTGTGCTACACTTCAGTTGCTATCTTACATTTATCTATAAGCAAATGACCATTTCAGCTATATCTAGTCTATAATTTAGTACAGCCACTGAGGTTTTCATTTTTGGATCAACTTTTTCCATATTTTAAGTAAATTTTATTGAAGTATATTTCAAGCGTACAGGTCACTGAGTTGTGACAGATCTAAGTACCGCGAAAATCAAGACAGAGAGAAGAAGTCTATCAGCCGAAATGATTCCTTCGTGCCCTTGCCAGCCAATGCCTCCCACTCCTGGCCCCCGGCCCGCACTACCTGCTTTATGTGTTCTAGAGTCTCATGGTAAATGGAATCACACAGTCTGCACTCTTCCACATCTGCCTTCTTTTGCTCAGACACTCTTCTGGGGACTCCTCTGTGCTGCTGATGAGTTGTATTCCACTGTATGAATACACCGTGTTCATTTATCCGTTCACCTACTGATCAACACATGGGTTGTTTCCACTCTCTGCCTATTACAAATAAAGTTGTCATAAAACATTTGTGTACAAGTCTTTGTGTGGACATATATTCTTACTTCTCTTGGATAAATTTCTGGGATTGAAACTGTTGGATCATACAGTTAGTGTATGTTCAACTTTCAAACTGTTTTCCAAAGTAGCTGTTCCACTTTACATTCTCACCAGCAACGTCTTGAGTTCTAGTTGTTCCACATCCTTTATCTTTCTAATTTTAGCCATGCACACGTTGTGTAATGGTATCTTACTGTGGTTTTAATATGCGTTTCTGTCACGATCAATTATGCTGAGCACCTTCTCATTTGTTTACTGGCTTTCCCCATATCTCACTTTGTAAAGCACCTGGTCAAATTCAAATCTTTTGCCAGTTTTAAAGTGGGCTATTTGTCTAATTACTGAGTTGGAAGAATCTTATATATTTATACAGCTAAGAGATATATATTGATAATACATACATATGTGTCAGATATATACACATGTATTACATACATGTAACACACGTTTACAATTTTCTCCCAATCTGTGTCTTGTTTATGCTTTGTTCCAAGATGCCTTTATAAAGATTTTTCCCCTGTTTCCTTATAGAATTTTCATAGATTTAGCTTTTAGATTTGTTCTATGAACACCTGCAAGTTAGTTTTTGTGGACTGTGTGAGGTAAGAGTCACATGTCATGCTTTTCTGCATGGATGGTCCATTGTTTCAACACCCTTTATTGAAAAGACCACCGTTTCGACCACGGAATTACCTTGGCATCTGTGTCAAAAGCCAATTGACCAAAAAGACTAAACGAAAACAACTGACCATATAAGTGTGGGTCCCTCAACTTGTGCTTGAAAGAAAAAGTCTTTACTTTGCCTTAATTTTTGAAAATATTTTCACTGGGTATGTATTTGGAGATTTCTGAGTCATTATTTCTTCAAAATCTATCTTTTTACGTTCATACTCACCCTCACCCTTCTCCCCACTTCCCTTCTGAGACTTCAACTACATGTATATTGCACTGCTTGATACTGTCCTCCACGTCACTGAGACTCTTCACTTTCCCTTCTTAGTCTTTTTTCTTTCCACAGTTAATTTTGGAATGTTCAGTTTCCACGTCTTCATGCTCACTGACGTCTTCTTCTACAGTGTCTAACCTACTGTTAATCCCACCCTATGAAATTTTCATTGCAGAATACTGCATTTTTCACCTCTAGAGGATGAAATTTGGTTCTGCTGTCTCCTACTTCTCACCTCATGCTCCTCTGAGGACAGTTTATCCTCACTATTAAGGTGTAATATGCTCTCTGTATCCAGCAAAGACTCCACTTGTGCTGGTGGGAATTCTGACTCCCCACCCTGTGTGAGCCCCAGGAATCGAGTGGACGACCGCCCGCCAGTGACCTTTTCCCTCCCGCCCGAAGCCGTGTTTCCTGCTCTCATGCAGTTTCAGCCACACGTGTGCAGATTAACCAACCGTCCAACAAAGAATCACGGGGATCCCTACACATATGTCTGTAGAGTTTTCTCTGTGCAACTCTCTCTCCAGCACTCTTCCCCACAAATTTTAGTTACTTAAACTCCCCAAATTCCAAGCTTTGTCCCCTCAATCACTGAGACCACCGTCCTCTATTTGGCTTCTTCTGCCAGAGTCTGGGAATTGCTTCAGCTGGAAAACCAGGACGATCGAGGGCTCACCTGTTTTGTTTCACTTCATTCGGGGATCGCAGCCCACGCTGCCTGAAGTCCAATGTCTGAAAACAGTTGCTTCACAGATTTTGTCCTGTTTGCTAGTTGTTTATGGGGGGAGGCTACATTCCAACCCTGTTATTCCCCCACGGTTGCCACAAAAGCCTCCTTCCACCGAGCTTTTAGAAGCTGATTTGGTTCTTTCTTAAATCTCTGGGATCATTTTTATAGCAATCTGTTCCTTAAAGGTATTTCACACGTCTTTTATTTCTTTAGAGTAACATAGTTGTTTTTCAAACTGTATCTGGATTCTAAAATCTGACATCTCTGTGGTGTTTCCACTGGCTCTCTCTCACGACACCTTCTTTGCCTTTTTATAGGCCTTTTGTTAGACATTTTCCCCAAGCTACTCTAACTTAAAAACTACCACAATAAAACAAAGCACACAAGTAAAATGAAGGGAAAAGAAGTAAGTTCTGTCAGGGAGAGGAGGGCTGGGGGTGATGTCTTGTGCAAGTTAATTCCCTGCGGACTCTGGCAGCAAATGTTTCAAGGTTACAACTGCTGAGACTTTTGACTCATCAGCCTCAGCCTTGACTCTAAGCTCACCTGCTTTGTCCTCACGAGGTCACTGGAGAAAACGTGAGTAAACTTCACATTATTAAGAAATATACCAGCAGCAGCTGCTTGTTTAAATCCAGTTTCTGAAAGAGGCTCATCTATTCCTTGTCCTGTGGTATTAAGAGAAAGAACAGTAACATTCAAATATATGTATATATATATGGGATGCAATAAAAATCACACCTAAGAGAATATAAAGAGCATTTATCTATATTTTATTAAAAGATTTCCTTGGGTACTTTTCCACATAACTTTTCAGAGAACTGAAAGCAAGCAAAATTAAGCTAGGATCCTGTAAAGGCTCTTCTGTATCTCCCAGAAGAATGTTTGCCTGGCGAGAACTGGGTAATGGGGAGGTTGTCCCAAGCTCTCCCCCCTCACATCGCCCGTCACTTCACCACGTGTTGTATTAATGCTGCCCCCAACCTTACGTTTTCACCTCAGCTGCGGCATTTGGGTAGTCGGATCATCACCTAGAAAAGTTTTCCTTCTATATCTCCATTGTTTGAATTCAGTAACGTTCAGTATTGCAAGTCATTCTCAATAAAAGCTGACAAGTCTTCTACTGATTTAGAGCGAATAACAGGTCAGCCAATGACTCAACACACAGGAAAATAATCTGCCATGAATGAGAGTCGGCAGAAACAACAAGTAACAGATTTGGAACCACTAATACGTCAGACGTGTGAATCAGCAGAGACTGTAAACTGAGTCACAAAAATAAGCGACAAAAAGCGATCAAAAACCAGATAGCTTTCTAAAAGAACCAGACAGATCTTTTAACGATGAAAAATGGAATTGCTGAGGAGGGAAAAAAAAAAAATCTCTCAGTGGATAAAAGGAGATTCATTAAGCTGAGAAACTTCACGAACCCGAAGGCAGGGCTGAAGCTGTCCCCTGGCACAGACACGAGGAGATGGAGCACATCACAGATGTGTTAGAGACACGGAGAAAGGACGAGGATTCCTAAGTACCTCAGTGGGAACTCCAGAAAGACAAGAGAGAAAATGGAGAACAGAAATGAGGGAAGACATAAAACTACAGATGAAGGAAACACGACATACACCAAGAAGGATAAATTACTAAAAAAAAAAAACAAAAACAAAAAAGTACCTTCCTAGATTTAGTAAGAGAAACTGTAGAATACCAAAATAAAACACAAAGACTTTAAAAGCAGTTACAGAGAAAAACAGATACCCACCGTGGGACACCATTTGGATGAGAGAAGACTTCTGAAGCCAAAAAGCAGCAGATAAATAGCTCCCAAGAGCTAAGAGAATGTGAGTCTAGAACTGACTGGACTAAAAAAGACTGAGGAGAATAAAAACAGAATCGTCTGCAATAGAATCGACTGAAACTATCTTTACCACAAGCTGATTTACACAAGAGGACTTTTCAAAAAAGACGTTTCAGGAATGAAGGTCTGAGACGCAAAAGAAACGGTCAGGAGAGAAACTGGCAAATACAGATGTCAACCTAAACAAACACTAAGGAACAAATTAAATAATAATGCCTACATTGCATGGTTAAAAAAGGACAGGACTGAGATACTAAATGGCAGCACATACTTTGTATTTTTCAGGAGAGATGATATTTCTCTTACACTTGGTTAGGCACAAATGGTAAAGATATAAAGGCAACCATCAAAAGGATAGAGATGGCTCATTTCGAGGCCAGTAGGGAAAGTAAGAGTGGGTTGGATAAAGAAAAGGAAAAGAAAAGCAGGCACCTGAGATGTAAAGGTGAGTGAGAAGGAAAGGACTAGATAAAGAAGGGAGGAAAAGTCCAAACACACCAGAAACCAGAGTCAATGTGGACAGACCACTCTCACCAGTTAACAGAAAGACTGTATTTTTTTTTTTTTTTAAAGAATCAAAATCAGCTGCCTATCATTTACAAGGTAACACTTAGGACATCAGTACACAGTAGGGATGAACGGAAAGGGATAGGAAAATATATACCAGGCAAATCCCAACCCCAAACAGCCGGAGTTGCCATATCACTCTCAGAAATGCAGACTTTATGACAAAAGTCTTAGTAAGGATTGTGAAGATCACTATAAACAATCAGTGTTCCCATTCACCAGGAAGATAGAGCAATTTTAAAACTTGTATGTGCCTAACAAATTAGCCTCTAGCTGTATAAAAGCAGAACACATAAAGCACAAGTTGACAGAACTTCAGGTGTTAAAGGATAAGCTGGCCATCACAGTGGGAAATCCAACATATCTCACTCATAAACTGACCCTTAGGTCATACAGGCAAATGAGTAAATTTACAAAATTAGTAAAGTATGGAAGATTTGAACAACAAAACCAAGGTTAAGTATCTGATATAGAACTCCACACCCAACAATTAGAAAACAGATTTTTTCTCAAACATACAGTAGTAGGTTTATAAAAACTGACCACGCTAACCAATTTCAAAGACGTATTATCAAATAAACCATATTGTCAGAACACAAAGCAATGACACTGGAAGTCAATCACAAAAGATGAAGAACAAAACCCAAAAGCCCACTCATTTGGAAATTTAAAAAACAGTTCTAAATAACTCATGGGTCAATGAAGAAATAATAACAGAAATTTAAGATACTTGGTGCTGAATACTTATCAGATTACAACAAATCAAAACTGCAGGTATGTGACAAAAAAATGGTACTTAGAAACATATAAGGCTTGAGGGTTTTAAAAAAAAATAAAGAGGCTATAACTTAAAGAACTAAGCATCTAACTTCCAAAGTTAGGAAAACACAAAACAGACCTACAAAACAGGTGTGAACATGAAAATTTTATTCATGTTTTACCGTCAGCTTCGAATGAAATGAGACAAAGGAGCAGGGCCCACGGACAAGGCGGACAAGGCGGTAGGGGATGTGAGCCCAGAGGATGCTCTGGGTGGGGTCCAGGTCAATGGGAAATAGAGGTGCGTTTAATTATCAGACTGGTTTCCAGAAGAGGGAGGTAAGCACACGGGGTATGAAAATCAGCTTCTGCAAACCCCAGATGTCCCTAACCCCAAAATATAAAACTAAATGCTTGTATAATCCAAGCAGAGAAATAGCATGTCTAGCTGAAAGATATTCTTTAAAAGCCAGACCAGCTGGATCACAGGGAGATTAAAAGATCTGAACCCAAATGAACAGAACAAGGCAGGGGGCAGGGGAGAGTCTATTCAGAATAAAGTAACAACCCCATGTGAGAACAGGAATTCTCTTTTTAAACCATTTCTTTGTTACTACTAAAAATAATATAAGTATCTTAGCAGAAAAATACCATTAACAGCAGCCAGTAAATTTCTGTTTCCAAATATGAAATCATTTAAAACCCTGGCAGATGTATTTTAAGACAACTAGACTCAATATAACTCCTTAATCAGCTTTTGAAGCTGCCCACGAACAACTTGGAGCACTGTTCTTTACATCTAATTCACTCAAGAGACTTACTTCTCTTGCTTACCATCTGCTCTGATCATATTTCTGTGACCATGATGATTTAATTCCGTAATCCCAGTTCACAGCCCAGAGTGGCCCCCGTCCACCCTACCCCACAGGATCTGATTAACCCATATTTCACATTAACACTAACAGAGAGAGCTAAAATAAGAGTCAGAGCATACCAACCTTGAAGGATTTTCTCCTTGTTAAGTCTTGTTTCTCCACTAAAACAGGGAGGGAAAAAAGCCTTTATTACCAAATTAGGTTATTTTTGAAATGAGAAAAAAAAAAATCAGCAACAAAAGGTAATGATACTTGTAAAGACAGCATATTGTACATACGTTCAGAATCTAACCTGTAAAGATAAAATTTATTCTAAACTACTATCTGCAATCATCTATGTACCTAATCGATAAGCTAAAATTTCAAATTGCCCCAAATTAAAATGTATAGATCAACAATCTTAAGTGAACTGAAGGTAGAAAATACTATTTTAAAAGCAGTATATGTACGTATAAAAAATTTTTGTTAAATAATCTTCTTAAATATGTTGACCAAAACTACTCCCACAGGCATCGGGACCAAACACGACAGCTGGTCCATCTGTCCGTCCGCTGGGCTGAGCGGACAGGCGCGAGGGACCGAGAGCGGAGCGCAGAGCTGCAGACCCCGGCCCTGCTTCCTCAGTCCTGGAGCCGCTCAAGCTGCTCCACTTTGCAACATGCAGCAATTACAAAAGCAAACCCAACCCATTCTGAAGCAACCGGGAGAGCGAAGGGGGGAAGTGGTGTCGCAAAGCAACTGGATTGAGGCTGGAGGGGGAAGGTGCGGGTGAGGGCACCCGGACCAGACCAGACGACAGAGCGCACCCACAATGAAAGCAGTCGTCAAATACACAGAAAGCTCTCCGGGAGGACCCCGCAGACACTTCTCCGAGCTCTTTTTATGTGATGAGACTGAACCCAGGGATGCTCGAGACCGGCATCTCCTGGAGGTGGGAGCTGGCGTGTGCTGTGCGGACACTGGACAGAGAACTGGAAACGGTGGGGGGAAACACCCCACAGGCCTCTTCAGATGCAGTTATCGCCTCATCTGGAATCAACTGTCTCCACAGCCCACGTCCACACCCTTCCACGTCGGTGAGAGGTGAAAATCCGTGCGGGGAAACCTCGCTGCCGTCGATCGGGCCCAGGAACAAGACTGCTCCCGGCGCTACACTCACCAGCTGGGTTAAGCTCAATGCCTCAGCCTCCTCGTCTGTAAAATGGGGATAATAAATGGTCCCAACCTCACAAGATTCTCGGGATGATTGGGTGAACACAGGTAAAGCATCCAGAACACTGCTTAGCTTTAGGAAGCACTCAGTAGTTGTATTTATAAGTCATTTTTGGACAGACTATATAGATATCAAAGACTTAATGCATTTTTAATCTTTTAAAAATTATGAAATAAATAGTAAATAATATAATGATAAACCCAGCAGCCACGTTACACCACCCAAGTTAACAGATCACTGCCAGCCTCCAGGACCCCGTCCCTGTCCATCACGATGTACCTCCTCCCCAGTGGGTCCAGGACCCTATCCCTGTCCATCACAATGTCCTCCCTCCCCAGTGGATCCCCTGCCAGGACCTTTGCCTGCGCAAGTGCTCACCTTTCCTCTTCGCTTTCCTGCCCATGTGCAGCATAGATTAGTTCGCCTGTTGTTGAACTTTACAATGACTTGCTTCTTACTCTATGTGGTTTTGTGTGTTGCCTCTTTTGTTCAACATTTTGGGAGATACACCAATGCTGCTGAGTGTGGCCGCACTTGATTCTCGTTTTTACTGTGTAAACTCCACTGTAAGCATGTACTACAGTGTAGCACGTGGTCCCCTGGGACAGACACTTAGGCTGCTTCCAGCTCCGGGCTGCACTGCCACGAACAGGTTTGTTCGGAGCGCAGCAGGCTCTCTAGGGCAGTGGTTCTCAACAGCATGGTCCCTGGACCGTCATCACTGGCACTGCCTGGAAACTCACTGGAAATGCAGCGTCCCAGGCCCCACGTGCCCCCAGACACACTGCATCAGGAACTCCGAGGTGGCGGCCCCGCAGTCTGTCTTCATAAAACCGCCAAGTGATGCTGGTGCATGCTCACGTTTGAGATCCACTCAAGGACGGCTAAGTCTTTCTGCGAAGCAAGTTCTGTTGCAATACAGTCATACCCATACGCCTATTTATCGTTTATGACTGTTTTCACACTCTAATGGTGGAAATGATCAGTTCAGACAGACCATGTGGCCTGCAAAGCCTAAACTATTCACTCTCAGGGGTTTGTTGAGCCCTGCCTAGTGACCTACACCCAGCACTGGAACTGCGGGGCCATGGCGCATCCAGCTTTATTCGCTAACGCCAAAGCGGTTACACCAATCGCTACCACTCTGCGGCGTTCCACACCCTCACCATCATGTGACAGCTTTCAATTTGTGCCAAAATGGCACCTGAACACTTTACCTCACCTTGACTTTAATTGGTATTTCCCTGATTACCATGAAGGCTCATCACTCCTGCTTTTTTACGTGAAGCACTAGTTTAAAAAGAAAAATATCTCACGTGGGATTGATTCACTCAGATCCACAAAGGAATGCCATCAGACCTTAGTCAGAATCACAGACTCGGGTCTCTGCCTGGAACCTTGCCCCTCGTTTATAAAAACAGTTGTTTTTCAACCTCACCTAGAGCACAGGTTCTCAAACTTGAGTGTGTCTCAGAATCCCCTAGGGGTCTTATGAAAACAGAGACCACTGGACCTGGCCAAAGTGTTCTCATTCTTCAAGACCCAACACAGCCAGATGGCTCCTTGAAGTAGCCTTCCCTCTCCAGCACCATTCCCTACAGCCCCATCCCATTTAACTACCCCAACTCTGCGCTCCCATTTTTCCCGGCACTACTGTAGTTAGTTACCTTCTGTACTACGCTAGTTAACTTTTGTAGTCGTGCATCTATCCTGGCCCCAGTTCCTTAAAAGGCACGGCCAGAGGCTGCATCACCCTAACATGCCTGGTACCTGGAGAGAATCCTGGGAAATAACAGAACCTCAGTGTACATGCTCTTTGGATGGAGGGTCATCTGGAAATATCCACCAAAATGACAAGTCTGTTTACCCTTTGATCCAGCAGCCCTATTACTGGAAATGCTTGCATTCATCTAGATTTAAAAGAATATCTGCTACAGTATATTTCTAACAGCAAAAGATGGTAAATAACCTAAATTCCCTTTAGCAGGGAACCCGTTACTTTAACAAATAAACAGTGGGATATCTACCTGATGGAATTCAATGCGGCTGTGTCTGCTGGAGAGTGATTTATGTAAAGAGATGGAAAAATCACCAAGACATATTCAGCAGAAAAAGCAAGGTACAGAATGATATACAAAGATTGCTAGCTTTTTATTTTTTTTTTATTTTTATTTTTTTAAATTTATTTATTTATTTATTTATTTTTGGCTGTGTTGGGTCTTCGTTTCTGTGCGAGGGCTTTCTCCAGTTGTGGCGAGCGGGGGCCACTCTTCATCACAGTGCGCGGGCCTCTCACTATCGCGGCCTCCCTTATTGCGGAGCACAGGCTCCAGACGCGCAGGCTCAGTAGTTGTGGCTCACGGGCCCAGTTGCTCCGCGGCATGTGGGATCTTCCCAGATCAGGGCTCGAACCCATGTCCCCTGCATTGGCAGGCAGACTCTCAACCACTGCGCCACCAGGGAAGCCCCTTGCTAGCTTTTTAGAAAGGCAGGACAGGGACTTCCCTGGTGGCGCAGTGGTTAAGAATCCGCCTGCCAATGCAGGGAACACAGGTTCGAGCCCTGGTCCGGGAAGATCCCACATGCCGCAGAGCAAGTAAGCCCGTGCGCCACAACTACTGAGCCTGCGCTCTAGAGCCCGCAAGCCACAACTACTGAGCCCTTGTGCCACAACTACTGAAGCCTGCACGCCTAGAGCCGGCGCTCCGCAACAAGAGAAGCCACCGCAAGGAGAAGCCCGAGCACTGCAACAAAGACCCAACGCAGCCAAAAATAATTTTAAAAAATAGAAAGAAAAAGAAAGGCGGGACACAAGAGTAAACGTTTGCATCTGCACGAGAGATGCCGGGAGGACGCAGAGGCTGTGGTCACCTGCAGGGTGAGAGGACAGAAGACTCAGGAGAACTGTTCTGATTTCTAAACACGTGGACGTAGTGGCTTAAAAAATATACGACAAGTGAGTGAAATTACACAGCACTACTAGCCACTCACTTGCCAGTATTATCATTCTTGAGGTGAGTATTAATAAAAGATGTCTTGTAGCATTCCAAAACCCATTCAGAACCATATGAAATGGATATGAAAGAGATTAAGCTCTGCGGTTCAGATGAACAAAGCATCCAGGGAAGTGATGGGGAAGGCATTGCTTCTCATACAGAAAACAGTTCCCAAACACTGGATCCACGTCCTGTCTGTCTCAGCCTCACAGTCCTGCTGAGACCAAGAATAAAAGGGCTGTGCTTCACTTCTGTACGAGTGACGTCCTCTTTAGACAATGGCTTTGTAACCAATTCAATTACCAGCAAAATTCAAAGAACGCCTCCCTGACCCCCAATCCCATATTTACTTTTATACGGGAACCTCAGAAGGTTTGGCCCACTTACTGTGGATCACAAGCTCTCTCGCTCATTGTACAGATTTAAAATCAAGGGTGAGAAGAAATTTAATAATTATGCCAGACCAGGTCTTTACAAATCACACAAATGATTTGCCAAGATGATAACTTTTTGTATGCTTACTGAAAAGGTAGCTCAAGATTTTAACTCAATCCCAATAGCTGATTTGATCAAGGATTCAGAATAAAACATTATATCATCAAAATGTCATCCTATTAAAAAACAGAATCCCAGTACTTTGATAATTTGTAACAGTACTGCCCCAGCATCTCACCAATTTCAGCGAAAGGAGAAAAAATAGCTATAACATAATAAAAGATTTCCTTTAGCTATAAGTCAGTAGAGACTGCTGCAGACATCAGTGCATTATTAATAATCACTAGTGTTCTACTGGGCATTTTTTGCTTTCAAATCACTTTATAAACATTATAGTGTAAGAATCTAGACAGAGAATTTTTTTCCAAAAACGTGCACAAATATTTAGCCTTACAGCTTTTATCAGCTTTTTCGAGAGGTCTGTACAAATCCTTGAAGCAACTGTTTAGTTTGTTTGGGGAGTGGGAAAGAAAAGTGGGTGGCTAAAATAGGTTTACTATTAAGCTACTTCCCTAACCAAAGCTTGGCTTGTAGCAGTGGCAGGGAAGGTAAGGGGAGTGGAAAGGTCAGAGGAATATATTTTAAAGGAGTCAGGAATAACAGCACTCATTTTCAAAACCTGCAGTGTGATTCAGTTCCAAGACAGACACCTGACTCTGCGAGAACGCAAACACTTAGGCCAAGAAGTCAAGTCTTATGACCGGCCATTTAAAGGCCTACAAATATGCACCATTTATTTTGTGGATTATCATGCTGTTCTTCCCTTAAAAAGACATGTTATTTTGTTAGTTCTGGTTTGTATTCTATAGCGTTTCTCTAGAAATCATATAGAAAGCTTAATTTCCCAATCACATCCTTTTAAATAATTCAAACTCCACGGACCAGTACTCGGTTTGCTGCAGCAGAGACAAATCATGGGCAGTCAGTATATATTTGGGGCAAGTTTTCAAAATAGATATGCTTTGGTGTACACAGGAATGGAGTGTACTCACCTGGTATTTAATCATGAATATACAGCTTTATCCTAATTCCTCCACACCAATTAATTCATTTGAAAATGAATTAATAATTTGAAAACACAGAAGATTTCAAGCGCTAGTAACATGGAGAGTTTCACTGGATGGTCTGGGGGCAAAAATGTAAAATACTCAATTCATGATATATGTTTGTCTATATGTAGATTAGGCCTAGTTGCATAGGCTCTCCCAGTTAATCAACCCTACTCCCAGAAAACAAATATCCCAGTAACATAACAATTACATGCATCTTGATAAAAGTTTACAGATGATCCAATATTCACTTGGCCTGCTTCATTAACACACAGAACAATGACTAGCGTTCAAGAAGACTAAGTGCTGACAGAGGCAGAGTCAGAAAAACCAATCAGTTTTGCTGTCAATACCTACACTGATTCATCATCTTTAAGTAGTTAAAAGTAAAGGAAATTTAGTTTGTAAAAATGTTTGAAGAGCTAGCTATAAAAACGGAAGTGAAATGGGGTGGTTTTGCAGGCAACCAACTGCAAACTCCTACAAAGAACCTTTCAAGGGAACTAGGGCCTTCGATGTGCCGTGTGGGTGATGGCAGTGCCGACCTGCATGTACTGGGGTTTCCAACCATGCTGCTCTAAGTCCACCAGAAGCTACCGCTCAATCAGATTAGTAGACTGGAAGTTTGAAAGGTGGGGTATTCTGTTCCAAAATTGATACAACTGGCACTCTCCCTTTCAAGTATGACGATGAAGATCAACACACAGATGGTAACAGCACAGATTCATAAAGGATTTGGTTGAACTTAATGAAACTGCATTCAAAAAGTTTTCTTGCATTATCCAAAAATTATCCAACTCTTAAACACACTGATCATGCTCTCAGTTTCAAAGCATTTGACAGAGTCAGGTAACAGAAAACTCAAGGTAAATTCCCAATATTATGCTCAATGATTCAATCTTGCTGATTCCAGTAAGAGTCATGACATTGAACTCTGGTGATTATCAATCAAGTTTGAAATTGTTTCTTTTCCTGAAAGAATCATCAATTTTTAGCTCTGAGAACTCTGAAGGAGAAAACTAACCCTATCAATTATTTCAACACTTCCTTTGCACTTTCCCATGAATAAAACAGAGCAAAGTAAACAATTCTTATCACTCTTCATGGTTATATCACAGGAAATAAAAAGTAGCCTCTGAAATGGCTGATGATATTCAAGCAACCTACAAACACTAGGTTTTAACTCTGTAAAACAGGAGGCAGAAGGGCATAGTATATAGTTAAGAGGATGGGCCGCAGTCCTGCTGCCTTGGTTTAAACACCACCGCCCCAACTTGTCATGTGATAATTAGCAAGTCACGTGCCCTCCGTGTCTGTTTCCTCACCGGCAAATTGAGAAGCCAGTCTTCACCTCACCAGATTGCTGTCAGAATTTAATTACCACAGTGCCTGGCACATACTAATTTATTAAGACTTATTTTTAAATTAATTCCTCATAGGAATTCTATGAGGAATCCATTTAAAAAATGAAGCCCTTTTTAAGAAGCAGGGAGGGGATAAAATTCGCACTCATGTAACTATTGTCTATTAAGAAACTAAATAGGGATCATCTTGTTTTTCAAGGGGTGGTTTTGCCCAGATTTTCTACGACTTCTGAGTGGCAATTATATGCCAGGCACTGGGTCAAGGCATCCAGAAACTTTAGAGGAAAGGGCAATCAAGACTCTAATTCCTGTTCTGCTACTGACTAGCTGTATGACCTTAAGAAGGTCACACGATGGTCATAAAGCCTTCTATAAAATGGAGAGGGGTGGGGTGGAGAGAGAGGAGCTCGATTTCTAGCTCAGTCATTAAAATCCTGTGAATCCTAATGGGACAACTTCAGATGGTTGCCAAGATAATCTTCCTATAAGAACAGGACAAAAAAAGATAGCGGCTAAAGACAGCTTGACAAGGTTAGACCATATTGCTGCTCTCCACAAGCTCCACGATGTCAAAAACGGCATCTTAGTTACCTGTAACCCTGTAACCCTTAGTTACCTGCTGACACACAGCACCCACTCAGAATGCTGGTCCCATTAACCATACACACAAATTGGAGGACTCACTGCATTTGTATCAGAGCTGTCCTTACAGAAACAAAAGTTATTTAATTCTCAGATATATTTCTCCCCCTCCACTGTGCTATACTCTTCACCTTTCTGACATTTCATTATCACACTAACCCAGTGAAGTGGGTGGGTCCTATCACTACCCCCATTTTATAAATCAGGAAACTGAGGTCGTAGAGATTAAGTCGGTAAAAGGAAGCCCGTGTTACAAGGCTCCTAGCTGCAGCCCAGATTCTAACCTACGTCGATCTTTCTAGAAAAATCTGTGCTCCTGACCTCCTTGAATTTCACCTCCCGTTAACACCGGGCTAAGAAGAGTCGAGAAGGAAAGAGGAAGAGAGGTAAAGACTTGTCAGCATTTAGCTCCCTGTAACGTTATATGATAAACATATTTATTCGGGGCGATGCAGGCGGCTGAGAGCAGGGCGAGGCCCCCTGTCCTCCCCCAGCGACAGAAGGTCTGCGGAGAAGCAGCGAATCTCAGACACAGGCCTGGGGGGCCGAGGGGACCGAGGGGACAGGGACGGAGCCGGCGCAGAGCCTGCAGCGGAAACGTCGGCCCCGGACCAGTCACTCTGCAGACCCTGGGGACCGGCCGGGGGCAAACGCGGGGCCCAGGAGGTGCGGCGACAGGGCTGTCTCTTCCGCTTCAGCTGCCAACCGGCGGCGGGGGCCCTTGACACTCACTCATCCCGACCTCCCTGTCCCCATCGAACGCGGGACGGCTGCCATCTGACACCTGGCTTCCCGCTCAGCGTCGCTGGGGCAGGAGGGCCGGAAGGGGGTAACTCATGGGAAACACCTAGAAATCGCCAGGCCGAGCCTCGGAGGAGCAAATGGGACGGGCAGGGCGGGGCGGGTGCAGATCTTCGGTCCCCCCGCCCAGCCCGCAACACTCCACGGAGGGGAAAGGGCAGCCCGCGCCGGCCATACTCACTGCCGGACCACGGTCAGAGCGAAGCGCGTCATCCCGCCGGCGCCGCGACAGAGCGAAGCAAAGGCCGCGCGCGCCGCCCGAACAGTCACCGCACTCCGCACAAGCCGCCCGGCACTGCGCCGGCCGCACCCCGCCGCTTCCGCGCCCCGCCACCGGCCGGCTCCGCTGCCATAGGCCGAGGCGGCCGCCACGTCACCCCCAGACGGCCAATCAGGGCAGCCGGGGGCCGGCAGGTCGCGGAGACTGATGCGCGGCGAGGCCCCGCCCACAACCGTGGCGCGTGCGCCCCTGCGCGCCGGCCCGTGATTGGTGCGCGGCAGGTGCGGCGGCCCCGCCCCGGGCCGGGAGGCGGGGCGTGCCCGGGGAAACCCGGTCCTGGAGGCTACGAACGGCTAAGGGGTCGCCGCTCCGATTGGGGTTGGTCTGATTGGAAGCTGGAGTGCAGCCAGCAGTCCTGCTTCGTGGGTGTACAGCGCCAGACACGTTCGGTCCTATGAGGTTTGCGTTGACCCCCGGCACTTTGGGGGTGTAGGGTCAGCAGGGTCTGCGCGCTTAGACTCGACCGGCTTGAGCCCCCAACTCCGCCTAGACTGACCCGCACCGGGAGCAAACTCTGGTCTGGTCCTTTGGAGCCCTCGTGTAGACTAGGCCTCGTGCTTGGCCTGCTGAGCCTGATTTTACCAGAGAATCCTGCGAAGCCACTCGATCGAGAGCCACCCCCCCCCCACCCCGACCCTTGGTATCTAATCAAGCTCCTCTTTCTCCACTCTCGATTTCTAATCACGTTCCTCATCCCACCCGCCCCCCTACCCCCCAATATCTCACCAAGTTCGTCTTGGTCATTTTTTTCCGTTCTCTCCTTCACCCTGGCCCCTGGCTGTAAATCTCCATTGGTCCCTGTTGTGTTCCGAGTTGCATGCAGTCTGTCTCCCCCATCGCAGTAGTCTGGAGTAAAGTCTTCCCCGCCGGGTTTTAAAGAGGATCTGGTGAATAATTTCTCTTTAACAGCCTTCAGGGCCTTGAGACAGTTACTTAACCTCTCTAACCCTCCATTACGTGATAGGTAAGATGGAATAACGGTACTCGGCCATGACACAGGTAGAGTGTAATGATGTAAACTTTACAATTGTTTTCCATGCGTTTTTACTTATATTTTCATATTTAATAATGCATTTGTTTCCTTAAATCCCCAATTGTATAAGAGAAGATGGGACCCTCAGAACAACTCTGAGGTCCACAGGTTATCTTCACTTAAGAGATGAGAAATCTAGCCTTGAGAGAAACTAAGCAGTTTGTCCAGGTTCACAGCTGATTGTGGTGACTCAGGACTAGTTCAGAGATTTTCAAACCTACCTGCACATTGGAATCATCTAGGATTTTCTGAATGCCAGGCTGCACCCCAGAAAAATTAAAAAGGAATCTCTTTGCGAGGGACCCAGGCATCAGTAATTTTTAAAATCTCCAGCTGTTTCCAGTGTGCAGCCGGTTTTGAGCTAGAAGTTTAAAGCAGTGCTTCTCAGACTTGAACTGTGCACACAGATCACCTGAGGATTTTGTTAAAATGTAGATTCTGATTCAGTAGATCTGGAGTGGGGGCCAAATTCAGCACCTCTAACAAGGTCCCAGGGAAAGAGTCCATCTTCAGGATGAGGATGGAGGGATCATTCAGAGGGTCCTAACAGGGGGTAGGGATTACCATGGGCGTCCACTGCCTGTCCTTAGTAGATACTCCATGTATGTGTTCTGAATGCCTGAATGAACAAATCGGTCCAACAGATTCTTCTAGAAATTTGAACTGAAAAATTAAAGGTAGTTATCTGTGAGGGCTAAAGAAGAAAGAAAGCATGGAGATAGAGCCCAAGGGAGTGTGTAGACTGAAGCTATGAAGAAACGGAAACCACCAGCAATACAAGCTTGAAAGCAAGATTACAGAGTAGAAGGTAAGAGCAAGCAAAGATAGTGGGGAAACTGAGTAGACAGACAGAAAGAAGACACAGTGAGCAATGCAGAGACCACCTGGTCCCTACTTCCTCCTTCCAGCTGCCCAAGCACCAAGTACCTTGTAGATTCTGGTTTTTCCAATAAAACCCCTTTGTGTTAAGATGGTCTGAGTGCATTTATAAATGTAACTAAAAATAGCCTTCCACTTTGTCTCATTTTATTACTGCAATACCTCTGGAGGGAATGAGTTACTATTTCCATTTTACAGATGAAGATATTAAGGCACATAGAGATTAACTAATTTCCCATCTCTCAGGATCTCAGAACTGAGTTTGGCCGTAGGTAATGCTCCAGGTGGTATCAAAACCATAACTATGAGGGTAAGTACTGGATCTTTTCCTTATTTCCCTGGCTCCTGTCAAAATGTTTAGAACAAAGTAGGGGCTCAATTAAAATTTGTGAAATGAATGAATGAGGAATCTCTTTTATCGTCAATTTGTCAAATGAATCAAACATCTAAAAAATTAGCTGATATAAGGGGAGAGAATTGTCTTTGGAGAAATTTAGAAAATTATAAAGCATCAATATTACTTTTTTAATTATCCAAGAGCTGTGTATAAAAACGATGTTTTCGTAAACCTTAACGATCAGGAGAAAACAGTTGAGAAATGAGGATCTTTGAAAGAATGGACATTATCCTGCCTTATTCACTCAACTGTTCAGAGATTACCCTTCAGCTTATAAAATGAACAAGGAGTTCATTTAAATGTTGTTTAGACTGAAGCTAGAAATAACCACTGCTATACTTTTGTTGAAAACATTATCAAATCACATATGCTATCTTTTTTAATGAAAGAGGACGCTTTGTTGTGGCAGCTCATATGATGGAATTCTGAATTAGTCAGGACAGGCCAAGTTATGCTGAGGTAACAAATTCGTCCTGAAATTTCCATGGCTTACCACATAAAAGTATATTTCTCTCTCATGCTGTGTGTGTGACATGGAGTAAATTTGTGAATTTACTCTGCAAATTCCCTCAGGGACTGGAGTTAACAATGACTTTAGTACATGGATTCATGATAACTGTGGCAGGAAATGAGGACAATTGAGGGTCTTGAACCAGTTCTTAGGTGCTTCCTCCATTCACTGTCCAGAGCTACTCACACGACCCAGCTAACTGCAAAGGTGATGGGGAGTGCGGGGGAACACATAAATGTGTAGTGTGAGGACAATGCCGTACGGACCGTGCATGTCTGAGTCTCCCAGGTGACCTTACCCAGTGTTTAGATCTTATTTGTGTCTCTGGTCTGCAACTTTCCCCTGATCTCCTCATTCATTTTTTCTTCTTCCAGTTTTACTGGCATGCAGCACTGTGTAAGTTTAAGGTGTATAACATAACGATTTGACTTACGTACATCATGAAGTGACTATCACAAGAAGTTTGGTGAACCTCCATCATCTCGTAGACACAAAATTAAAGAAATAGAAAAAATTGTTTTTCTTGTGATGAGAACTCTTAGGATTTACTCTCTTAACTTTCATATATAACAGAGCTGTGTTCATTGTCTTCATCCTGCTGTATGCTACATCACTAGTATTTAATCTTATAACTGGAAGTTTGTACCTTTGGACAGCCTTCATCCAATTCTCCCTCCCCTACCCCTCCCCCCGCCTCTAGTAATCACAAATCTGATCTCCTTTTTCTATGAGTTTGTTGTTTGTTTTTGAAGTATAATTGACCTAAAACTCTACATTAGTTCCTGTTACGCAACATAGTGATTCCATATTTCTGTACATTTCAAAGTGATCACCACGGTAAGTGGTTAAACATGTCACCTATATTCGCCACACCATACATTTTAAAAAAATATTTATTTATTTGGTAGCACCGGTCTTAGTTGCAGCAGGCAGGCTCTTTAGTTGTGGCATGCGAACTCTTAGTTGCAGCATGCATTTGGGATGTCGTTCCTTGATCAGGGATCGAACCCCAGCCCCCTGCATTGCGAACACAGAGTCTTATCCACGGGGCCACCAAGGAAGTCCCCCCTCACTGTACATTTTATACCCATGAATCATTTATTTTGCAACTGGAAGTTTATACCTCTTAATCTCCCTCACCTATGTCTTTCCTCCCAGCATCCCCTTCCCCACTGGTAACCACCAGTTTGTTCTCTGTATCTATAAATGTGTTTCTGTTTTGTTATGTTTGTTCATTGGGTTTTTTTATATTCCAGATATAAGTGAAATCATACAGTATTTGTCTTTCTCTGTCTGACTTATTTCAATTAGCATAATATCCTCTAGGTCCATCTATGTTGTTGCAAATGGCAAGATTTCATTCTTTTTTTATGGCTGAGTAGTATTCCAGTGCGTGTGTGTGTGTGTGTGTGTGTGTGTGTGTGTGTGTGTGTTTATTACATTTTTTTATCCATTCATCTATTGATGGGCACTTAGAGTTGCTTCCATATTTTGCCTATTGTAAACAGTGCTCCTATGAACATTGGGGTGCATGTATCTTTTCAAATAAGTGTTTTCATTTTCTTCGGATGTATACCCAGCAGTGGAATTGCTGGATCATATGGTGGTTTATTTGTAGTCTTTTGAGGAACCTCCATACTGTTTTCCATAGTGGCTGCACCAATTTACATGACACTAACAGTGTAGGAGGGTTCCCTTTTCTCCACATCCTCACCAACACTTGTCGTCTTTTTGATAACAGCCATTCTGACAGGTGTGAGGTGATATCTCATTGTGGTTTTGATTTGCATTTCCCTGATGATTAGTGATGTTGAGCATCTTTTCATGGGCCTGTATGTCTTCTTTGGAAAAAATGTCTATTCAGATACTCTGCATATTTTAATCAGGTTGTTTGGGGTATTTTTTTTTTTGATGTTGAGTTTTATGAGTTCTTTCTGTATTTTGGACATTAACCCACTATCGGATATATCATTGGCAAATATCTTTTCCCATTCAGTAGGTGTCCTTTTTCATTTTGTTTATAGTTTCCTTTGCTGTGCAAAAGCTTTTTAGTTTGATGTAGTCCTATTTGTTTATTTTTGCTTTTGTTTCCCTTTCCTGAGGAGACATATCTAAAAAATATGGGACTTCCCTGGTGGTCCAGTGGGTAAGACTCCACCCTCTCAATGCAGGGGGCCCAGGTTCAATCCCCGGTTGGGGAACTAGATCCCACATGCCTGCCACAACTAAGGAGTCTGCATGCCGCAACTAAGAAGTCCTCATGCTGCAACTAAAAAAAAGATCCCACGTGCTGCAATGAAGATCCCGCATGTCGCAACTAAGACCTGGCACAGGCTAAAAAAATAAATAAGTAAACTTTAAAAAAATGTGTTTCAAATAAATGCCATTAAAAAATAATAATAAAAAATAAAAAATATTACTGAGACTGATATCAAATAGCTTACTGCCTATGTTTTCTTCTAGAAGTTTTATGGCTTCAGGTCGTATAATTAAGCTGTATATTTAATCCATTTTGAATTTATTCTTGTGCATGGTGGGAGAGAACAGTCCAGTTTGCTGCTTTTGCATGTAGCAGTTCAGTTTACCCAACACCATTTATTGAAGAGGCTGTCTTTTTCCCATTGTCTATTCTTGCCTCCTTTGTCATAGATTAATTGTGTATATAAGTATGGGTTCATTTCTGAGCTCTCTGTTCTGTTCCATTGATCTCTGTGTGTGTTTTTGTGCCAGATCATACTGTTTTGATTACTCATGCTTTGTAGTATAGTTTGAAATCAGGGAGCATAATACCTTCAGCTTTGTTCTTCTTTCTCAAGATTGTTTGGCTATTCAGGGTCTTTTGTGATTCAATACAAATTTTAGAATTATTTCTTCCAGATCTGTGAAAAAATGCCATTGATATTTTGATATGGATTGCATTGAATCTGTAGATTGCCTTGGGTAGTATGATCATTTTAACAATATTAATTCTTCCAATCCATGGACGCAGTATATCTTTCCATCTGTCTATGTTGTCTTCAATTTCTTTCATCAGTGTCTTCCAATTTGGGTTCATTTTATTGCTTTTTCTTGTCTGACTAATATGGCTAAGGCTTTCAATACTATGTTGAATAAAAGTGTCAAGAGTGGGCATCCTTGTCTTCTTACTGATCTTAGACGAAATGCTTTCAGCTTTTCACCCTGGAGTATGATGTTAAATGTGGGCTTATCATATATGGCTTTTATTAAATGTTGAGGTATGTTCCCTCTATACCCACTTTATTGAGAGTTTTTATCATGAATTGATGTTGAACTTTGTCAAAAGCTTTTTCTGTGCCTATTGAGATGATGATATGATTTTTATTCTTCAACTTGTAATGTGCGTCACATCAATTGATTTGTGGATATTGAACCACCCTTGCATCCCTGGGATAAATCCCACTTGATCATGGTTTATGATCCTTTTAATGTATTGTCGAATTCAGTTTGCTAATATTTTCTTGAGGATTTTTGCATCTCTGTTCATCAGTGATATTGGCCTGTAATTTTCTTTTTTCTTTTTTTTTCTGTGATATCTTTTTCTGGTTTTGGTATCAGGGTGATACTGGCCTCATAGAATGAGTTCAGAAGCATTCCTTCCTCTGCAATTTTCTGGAATAGTTTGAGGAAGATAGGTCCTAGAGTCTCTGGCTGTAGGACCTGGGGTTCCAGAGCCCGTGTTGACCTGCTGGTGGGTGGAGCCGGGTCCAAGGATCTCTGGCTGCAGGGCCCAGGGTTCCTGGGGCTGGTGTTGACACCTAGCTAGCTGCTTGGCCTGAGGCATCCCAATACTGTTGCCTGCAGGCTGGTGGGTGTGGTTGAGTCCCAACGCTAATAAACTCAAGGGAGGATTCCAGAATGGCAACTGCCAGCACCAGTGT
Organism: Balaenoptera musculus; assembly: GCF_009873245.2. Taxonomy (NCBI): domain Eukaryota; kingdom Metazoa; phylum Chordata; class Mammalia; order Artiodactyla; family Balaenopteridae; genus Balaenoptera; species Balaenoptera musculus. Next base: position 4,289,391 of record NC_045794.1, on the reverse strand, counting down.
CCATGTGGTAGAACAAGCTCCCCAGAATGGCTGCTGCCATTGTCTGTGTCCCCAAACATTCTGGGGCCTTGTCTTCCTGGTGCAGGAACCCTGGGCTGGGGAGCCCGATGTGGGGCTCAAACCACTCGCTCCTTGGGGAGAAGCTCTGCAATTGTAATTATCCTCTGGTTTGTGGGTCACTCCCTCACAGGTGTATAGGTCTTGACTATACTACATCTCTGCCCCTCCTACCCATTTTGTTCTGGTTCCTTTTTAAAATCTTCAGTTGTAGAAGATCTAGTGTTCCTATCTTCCTCATCAGTAGTTGCTCTGTAAATAGTTGTAGTGTTGGTGTGCCCCTGGGAGGAGGTGAGCTCAGGGTCTTCCTGCTCTGCCATCTTGGCTGCTCTCTCCTCTGCTCATTCATTTATCCAGTGACCTGCTCAGCATCTTCCCTGGGATCTCTAGTAGAGACATCTCAGGCTAACTTTATCCATGCAGAACCTTTGAGTTTTGCCCCCAGAGACTGCTCACTGCTCTCATCTCAGTAAGTGGCAGTACCTCTACCATGGCTCACATAATCCTGACTCTTCACTGTGACCTTACATTCCCCATCAGTGTCATCACAGATTTCTGTAGGTTCAATAGTACAGTGAGTGCTGGACTTTTGCTTTTATTTTCCAATAAAGATTTAATCCCAATCTTCGCTGAGGATGAGCCAAGTGTGAAAATAACTGCTCTACCTGGAACGTGGGCTAGGGGAGGCGAGTGAGGGTGGGAGTCCATTTCCCGGGCATTTAAATGCTTTCAACAATAGAATCGGGGCTTTAAATAATTCCACTGCGACCAAACGTTGGCCTGTTGGTTAATCAGGGTCAGTGAAATTTCTGTTCTTCTTGTTTATAAATATATATTTTTAAACTGAAGGTTTTTCCTCATTCTGATAGTAAGACTAAAATATATATAGTCTTAAATCTCCAGGACTTCAAAGATCTTTAAAGATACACGTCTTTGAAATTTGCAGAGACTTGTTCCATGAATTTGTCCCCAGTCCTGTGGTGTAAATGTTTCACGTATGTTTGTGAAGAATGTGGATTCACTCATTATATGGTGCAGAGTTCTATGTGTGTCTGAAATAATTGTGTTGTTAATTGTGTTGTTCAAATCTTCAATAAGAAAGAAAGCTTGTTTATTGTGTTGTTCAAATCTTCAATAAGAAAGAAAAGGAAGGAAGGGCGGGAGGAAAGAAGGAAGGAGGGGAGGGAGGGAGGGAGGAATTTAAAACCTAAAAAAGAAGTTTCTGTGGGCTCTCTCACCAGATTATGTCTTGAATCCACCACTTCTCCTTGTGGCTTTACTACGTCCTCCACTAACCCTCCATCATCTCTTGTTTGAACAACTGTTAACATAGCTTGTCTGGAGAGTCTGTTGGCATAGCTCTGCTGCCTGCACTTTTGTACCCCATAAACCATCCCCTCCTCAGCCGGTAAAGCGGTAGCTCTGTAATCATCTCATGTCACCCCCCTGCTGGAAAATCCTCTCACGGATTCTCTTTGCCACTGAAGTCCCAGCTCCTCCAAGGCCTAGGTGACTTGGCCTCTCTCTGGGTCTCTGGTCCCATTTCCCTCCTCACGGCCCCTCTTCACCGAGCTCCAGCCATAACGGCTTCCCTCTGTTCCTGGACCACGTCATGCTCATTCCTGCCTCAGGGCCTTTGCATTTTCAGTTCCTTCTGCCGACAAAGCCCTTTCCCAAGATACTTGCATGGCTACCGCCTTCTAGCCTTCAGATCTTAACTCAGAAGTTAAGGCCTTCTTTCCAGTCCCCGCCCACTCACCATGTGTTACCCTATCTTAGAGCACTTAGGTCTGAAATTATATCATCTGTTTACTGTTTTCACAGGTTTATTGCCTGTCTCTCTCTGCTGGAATGTAGGTTTTTTTGAAGGAAGGGACTCTCTTGTTCTCTTATACGTCTTTAGTGCCTGGAATGGTGACAGTCACATTGTAGAAGCCCAATCAATATTTGTCATCCATAGAAATCATGTTCCTAAAGAATATCTAATGATACTGGTAAGTGGTTAAATGGAAAAAAAAAAAAAAAGGAAAAAAGTAGGATAGAAAACTATTCACTATGAGCCTGATTTTATAAGAAAAGACACATACATTATAACAAGATAAGAAGAAACGTATAGGTTGTGTCAGGGGTTTGTCTAGGTGATATTTATAACGTTAAAAATGCTTCTGCTATTCTACTGTTAGAGAACTTTTCAGCTGTATGCGTATAATTAAGATTTTTTCATAAAGAAAATTACCCAAAGGGCGGATAGGGGAGAACGCATATATTGTTGTATGTATGTGGTCACGCATATGTACTGAGGCAGGCCAAAGTTCTAACGTAAAAGCACTTAATAGAGTAAAACTCTGAATATTCAAAAAGAAATCTGAGTTGGTGGGTATGTGTGCTCCTGGTATTTGTTCTGTTTACTTACGATTGTTATATTACGATTCTAACATGAAATTCGTTAAGACTCATCAGAATAGAGACAAGAAGATTTTAAGACTAAAAATGGACAGACAAAACAGACATCAGGTATTAGTATAAACTAACAAGAGTCTTCAGGCCCAACTGAGAATTGTGGTTTTGCAATTACCCAAGTTATTTCTAACCCCACAACTTTGCTTTTTCCTGTTATTGCTTTTAAGTTGGAAATTGTAGTGGTTTATGCAAATTTAATAAAAGAGAAGGTCTTGGACTTTTATTGGCAGGGATTTTCTTACACCGCCCACTGCCATAATTGATTACATGCTGTACCCTGATGGAAGAACAGAATTTCTAGGCCAACAAAAAAATCACAAATACACGGTAAACCATCTGTCTGTCCAGCGACTGAGAAATAACAATGTGAGCAGTGATCCAAGCCAGTCCAACTGTGCCCGGTCCTCCAGCAGCTTGATGTCTGAAGGTGGACAGAGATTTGTTCTGGCAGCCACTCTGCCAGCACCTGACATCTGTCACCCAGAGCTCCCCATGATTGCTGGTTCCAAAAATCATATCTGCCAGTCAGACAGCTTTTCTACTGATGGGCAGTCGAAGGAGGCCTTGTCAGCCTGCTTCTGGGGACCTCCCTTTTATCTGAATACATGTATCCAATAATCCTTTTTCATGCCTTGCCTTATAGCCTGTCACTTAGTGGGGGAAAGAACTTCCCCTAAGCCCAGGTTCATTGCTATTTGGAAGAATGGCAGCAGAATGAAGGGGATACTGTGGAAGTTGTAAATGCTTATGGTTTCATAAGCATTTACAACTTCCATCGTTGTAAATGCTTCACATGCTGTGGATGAGAGCCGTCTCCTCCATCAGGATCCACGGGAAAACACTACCCCCCGCTGCCCCTGCCTTTTTGGAAAATTAACATTTGCATTGATAACGCCTTAAAAAATAATTAAGAAGGTACTTGATGTGTTTGCATATACAGTCAGTGTCTGCTGGGAATTGTTTCCAGGACCTTCCTTGGATACCACAATCCGTGGATATCCAAGTCCCTTATATGCGGTGGCACAGTATTTGCATGTCACCTTTGCACATCCTCCTGTGTACTTTGAATCATCACTAGTTTACTTAGAATACCTAATGCAATGTAAAGGCTATGGAAATAGTTGCCAGCACTCTGCAGATTCAGGCTTTGCTTTTTGGAACTTTCTGGAATTTTTTCTCGAACATTTTCAATCTTCGGTTGAACCTGTGGACATGGAAGGACTATATTCAGATTCTTGTTGAAGCTTCCAATGTATTAGGCGCTGTACATAGACTACCTCATTTAATCTTTTTAATAATCCAGCAAGTTTTCCCACTTTACAGCTAACAAGCAGCAGCCCTGGGATTCAAACACAGATCTTCTTGCTTAAGTGAAATTCCCTCTCCACTGTGGCATCCTGACTTTCCCTGTCACCTTATTTGTGACAATTTTTATGTAACAGATAAATGTACAATACTGTCAGTAACACTCCAGACAGATAGCAAGCATTGGGGGGGTATTGATTGGGAGGATCCCCCCCAGACACCTGACAGAGTGCTAAGGAAAACCCTGGACTCCTGTTCTCCTGGTCCTAGTATCTGGAAAGATGTAGGGTGTGAAGCAAGTAAAGCCATAGGAAGTGCCCTATCGAAGCAAACCTTCTGTAGACTGTTCATTCTGATCTATAGGGATGTATGTAAGACAGAAGTGAATGATTTGCTGTCAGAACATCTGAGGTGTCAAGACTTTCCAGGAAGGTACTGACCAAGGTATCCAGACTCATTAAGCCCAGCCACGAATGGAAAACTGCACAAGCCAAGAGCTCTCTCCCCACGTTAACACCTCCGTTGCTGGGCAACCCTTTGCTGAGAACAGCAGGGAGCCCTTGCAGGGTTCAGGTTATTGTATCCATGGTAGGATACATTTTTTTGAAACAGTACCAGTGTATTTCCTCCAGCATTTTTCCCTTGCATTTTTGGCCCTTTATCCCGTGTCCCCTTTTCAGGGAAGGGAAGGTGACAGAGAGCCAGGGAAATGACCACCTGGAGGATAAAGAAAGTAATCTTGACATGAGCAAAGTTTTGAGAGACTGTGATGAGGTCTTCCCTGATCCCTGGACCAGAAAGATTCTCTGGACTGTTGGGGGAGGGGAAATGATGAGAGCAGAGATATTGGTGGGGTCCCTGAGGAATAAGGACCAACTAAAGATGTGATTTTTGGGGGGGGGGCTGCATTGGGTCTTCTTTGCTGCACACGGGCTCTCTCTAGTTGTGGCGAGCGGGGGCTACTCTTCGTTCCAGTGTGTGGGCTTCTCAATGCAGTGTCTTCTCTTGTTGTGGAGCACAGGCTCTAGGCATGCGGGCTTCAGCAGTTGTGGAACGTGGGCTCAGTGGTTGTGGCTCGCGGGCTGTAGAGTGCAGCTCAGTAGTTGTGGCACATGGGCTTAGTTGCTCCGTGGCATGTGGGATCTTCCCGGACCAGGGCTCAAACCCGTGTCCCCTGTATTGGCAAGTGGATTCTTAACCACTGAGCCACCAGGGAAGTCCCAAGATACGATTTTTTAAAATGACATACGTTTGGGGGTTTGGTAGGAGAACAGAACCTCTGCCCCTTCCCAGGCAGAGCGCCCCTGGAGGTGGCGAGACCCCACAGAAGCAGTGGCTTTGCAGAGCCTTAGACAGAGTCTGGGGTAATCTTTTGGCTCCAGGCCCCAGCATAGCGTGGGAGCAGCAGAATGTTTCTTTTACATCCAGAAGAAAACCACAGTTACAGTGTTTGCAACTTTCTTTAAAATATTTTGGAATATGCAGCCCATGTGTGTGATTTCGGTAAGTTATAACCCAGATGCTACAACCATTCTGCCTTAGCCACCTGGCACTGCTGTAACAGAAGACCGCAGACCTGGGGGCTTTAACAGCCAATATTTATTTCTCACAGTTCTGGAGGCTGGAAGTCTGAGATCAGGGTGCCAGCACGGTCGGGTTCTAGTGAGAGCCCCCTTCTGGTTGCAGACTGCCAACTTCTCACTGTGTCCTCCTCACATGGCAGAGGGAGAAGAGACAGCTAGGCTTCTGGCTGCTTCTTATAAGAGCACTCATCCCATTCATGGGGGCTCCACCCTCAGGACGTAATTATCCCCCAAAGGCCCCACCTCCAGATACCATCTCACCGGGAATTAGGTTCCAACCTACGACTTTGGGGGGACACAAACGTTCAGTCTGGAGCACATTCTAATCAAGAATGGACAGTCTAAGGGTGGGGCACTGGTTCTAAGGATGGGGCACTGGTTCTAAGGGTGGGGCACTGGTTCTAAGGATGGTGCACTGGTTCTAAGAGTGGGGCACTGGTTCTAAGGGTGGGGCACTGGTGTCCTAATCAGGAGAACCGTAGTCCACAGGAACTTCTATCTGCATTTCGATTGCAATGTATACTTAATTAGCATCCTGAATTTCAGAAAATAGATTTTGTTGGTGCAGATGGTAACGTGTGCAACACAAGTTAGACGGGGGCCTCGTTGAAATTGTGTGTATTGGCTGAGACGTTTTAGGGACCCCCCCGTCCCCACCAAATGACCAGTAAAGGGTCTAGAGAGACTGGCCTCCATCCTCGGGGTGCTGCTGGCCGAGCCTCGTCTCTCTAACAGCCCTCCATCCGGCCGTGGGATTGGGAGGCCCTCTGGTTGCTCCTTGCTGACTGTAAAGGAAGAGAACCCTTCCTTTGGAACATTTGCCTGGAGGAGGGAAGCCTTCCTGCGAGGTGGAGGTGGAGACAGAGCCGCGCCATGTGGCGGAAGATGCAGAGCGCTAGAAGTCAGCCACCTCTGGGTCCCAGTCCGAGCCTGACCCTTGCTGTGGGCTGTGTCCCGCGAGTCACTCGGCGACAAGACGAGGTGTCAGATTCATCGGGGGTCGTGAGGGTCATGAGACGCTTGTGAAAGCTCTTTGAAGATTGCACTTAGCTGCTAAGAAGTCTCCCTCATCTCAGAGCTTAAGCTGGCGGTACTGAGTGGCTAAACCATCGATACCTGTCTGGAAAATGAACTTTTGAAAAGACTGAATTAGGTGCCTCTCTCACACTCTGCTTTATTTATTTATTTTTTAACTTTTTATTTTATATTGGAGTGTAGCTGATTAACAATGTTGTGACAGTTTCAGGTGCACAGCAAAACGACTCAGCTGTACATATATATGTATCCATTCTCCCCCCGACTCCCCTCCCATCCAGGCTGCCACATAACACTGAGCAGAGTTCCCTGTTCTATACGGTAGGTCCTTGTTGGTTATCCTTTTTAAATATAGCCGTGTGTACATGTCAATCCCAAACTCCCTATCCCTTCCCCGCACCCTTCCCCCACTGTTAACCATAAGTTCATTCTCTAAGTCTGTGAGTCCATTTCTGTTTTGTAAATACGTTCATTTGTATCATTTCTTTTTAGAGTCCACATATAAGCGATATCACATGATATTTCTCTTTCTCTGTCTGACTTACTTCACTCAGTATGACAATCTCTAGGTCCATCCACGTCTCTACAAATGACCCAATTTCGTTCCTTTTTATGGCTCAGTAATATTCCATTGTATATATGTACCACATCTTCTTTATCCATTTCTCTGTCGATGGACATTTAGGTTGCTTCCATGTCTTGGCTCTTGTAAACAGCACTGCAATGAACGTTGGGGTGCATGTATCCTTTTGGACCATGTTTTTCTCCAGATATATGCCCAGGAGTGGGATTGCTGGGTCGTATGGTAGCTCTATTTTTAGTTTTTTAAGGACACACCATACTGTTCTCCATAGTGGCTGCACCAATTTATCACACTCCGCTTCAGCCTTGACAATGGCTAATATTTATCAAGCTCTGGCTCTGTGCCAGGCACTGTGGACGTGTTAAAATGAGTAACTCAGGAGGTACTGTGAGCGTTGGACCCCATTTCAAAGATGAAGAAACCGAGTCATGGAGGGGCTCAGTGATGCCCGAGGTTACACAGCCAGTGGGTGGTCCAGGGGTGGGAGGGGAAGGGGGGGAGAAGAGGGGATCCCAGAGCAGGCACTTGTGTTCTTTACCACTGCATGAAATAGCAGCCGTCCTGTGACTCCTTGTCTTTTTCTGCAGGGAGTGCAAAGACATCGTACCTGGAAAACTAGGTGCCAGAGAAACATTTGTCGAATGGGGTGTTTGGTGCAGGATGCCCGGCACATAACCAGCCCTCATTTATTGAATGAACAAGCGGTGCCCGAGAGCCCCACGCATAAGAAGGGGTGGTGAGAAGTCATCATTGTTGATGGTTGGGATGATTGAAACAGTCTTGGGATTTGTACTTTTCAACAGATCCAAAAATCTCACAGGTTTGTCTTCTTACGGGGTCATTATGGTACTAGGAGAACTAAAAGTGGCTCCCCAAACAAACAAGCAACAGAGAAAAAGCTGACCTTTAACCTGGCCTACCTGCAGACCTCAGTGTGGGCTGACTCTGGGGTCTCAAAGGAAGTTCAAGAATCTGGCCCAGCTCCCGGTTACCTGATAACTAATAGCCCATGAAGAGATAACAGAGCAGAGATGACAAAGCCTAATGAGGAATGCAGGTCTTTTTCAGTTGGGGTAGAAAAGCAAAGGGAGGGTCCCAAGCCTGCTTTGCTCCCCCTGGGGCTTATGGGGGTCCTGCTTCATGCTGGAGGTGGGACAGGCTGCAGAGCTGCAGACTTCTTGGGGGACAGGTGGCTGAGGTCAGTGAGGGAAGCAGGTTCCACGGGGAATGAGGGGAGGGGAAGGGGTCAGACTGTCTACAGCAGCAGCCCTGACTGCCTTGCAGGCCTGTCTTTTGCCAGAAATGTATTTCCCAAGAGGAGTTAAAATCCTTACTTTTACGGGAAAGCTCTCATCTCATATTGGCCCGTAAGTCATGATGGGAGTCAAACTAAACACGCCCGCAGGCTGGATTTGGTTTATAGGCTGCCGTTTCTATCTCTGAATTAGACACTGAAAAGAATGGCAAGAAGTCACATATAGCACCAGCCCCTCCCAGGTGGAGTCAGGATGTGGCAGTGCTGACAGGTGCAGGGGAGGGAGCTGCCGTCCCGCTCACCTGCGGGAGGTAGGAGCCACCCTACACCTGGCTGCCCCGCTTCTCTCTGCAAGTTGCTCCCGCCTGTGGCCTTAGCGCCACCTAGTGGACTTTCCAGGAAGTGCTCCATGTTGACACCCACCAAGGCCAGAGGGAGGAGGTGGAGTTCCAGGGCCACCAGCCAGAGCCAAAGCAAGTCGCCAGCAATGAAATGGAAGCGGTGTTGTGGATAAGCGTAAACGCCAAGCTCCCGTGGGATGCTGAGGCACGGTCCGAGGGAAATCAGCGGGGCTGTCTTGCTGTGTTCTCAGGCCGCCCAGTTTTGCTTGCCCACCTGATGGGATCTGACCCTCCACGGCAGCAGGAGGCCCCCAAGCCCAAGCCATCAGCTCAGAACGGCCAGACGTATTTCTCAGGAGGAATTAGGTACATGGGAATCGACGTCTGTGGCCAAGTTCATCCCGTTTCACGAGGATAGCATCTGTGTTCATGGTGTTTAAAATCCGTTATATTATGCATGCTCTTCAAGCTATATTTTCCCTTCACTCTTAAAATCACTTCCCATCCCCTTATTTTTGGAAAAAAGTCAAACTCTGTTTCCAAACTCTCCTGCATCTTTCCACACGTGTTTTCCTAAAACTCATTTGCTTGAGGGAACCTATCCCATCTTGTCGGAAAGTGCCCCCTGCCACCCAGGGCATCGACATTTGCTGTCAGAGCTGCGTGCAGTCTTGAGGGCGTGTGTGTGTTGTGTCCCATGGAAAGCCTCTTAAACCAGGGGGCATGGGTTTTGTCTGCTCTGCTCTTCCTTGCCGGCCCAGTGTAGACCCTGCACACGCGTGTTGGCTGTGGCCGGTCAGCTCTTTGTGATGTGCTGACCCTTCACGCCAGCATGTTTGTTGCCGTTGCTGCTATAAGAGCAGAGCAGAAATGATCTGGTGTAATACCCAGCTCTGAACGTTCGCCTCATGGCAGCAGGTTGAGAACATCACTAAGGCAACTGGAACTTTCATTTTGGTGTGACCTCTGTGTCCTGACATAAAAGTCCCAGATCTCTGCAAAGTCGTTAGAAAAGTCGTTAGTCACTAGAGCACAAACAAAAGACCTGGGATTTCGAAGTCTCCACTCCATCACTAACTTCCACTTGCAGAAAGGGCCCTTTTGTCTCAGGTTTGAGGTTTTCCACTTATAAGATGAAATGGATCCGAGAGTGTGCTGTGAAGGGGCCGTTGGATTGACCCAGAGCCAGCTGTGTGGGATGGAACACTCGCTTCTTCAGGGTCCTTCCCACCTGCAACACCCGTAGCCCCGGATGGGAGAATCCAGCCTTGCTGGATGGAATTTGTAAGGAGCGGTGTTGGAGTGTTATTAATGGACACGGCACCAACACTTCAGGGCGAACAGATCGGGAGGGGAGGGAGGGAGGGACCTGGCTGGACAGCAGGTCATGCAGAAGAGGATTCCAAGGATGGTTAAGAGCTGCAACCAGAGGCCTTGGAAACTCCCGAGAGGTCCAGCGGGCTCCAGGAGGCAGAAACCCAAGAAAAAAGTTATCCCTACTTTTCTCCAAGAACACTGGAAATCAATGGGGGATGGAGACAAAGGGGAATTTCGAGAGTCCTTGTAAGATGAAACATCCTATAAAGTGGAGTTCCTTGGGACTAACAGGGAATGTTTTCATCTGTACTTTCGCACCGTGACCAGTACTTATCTTCCCACTTGCAACTCAGGTCAGAATGAAACTGGAAAACAGCCTTCAGTGACTTTTTTTTTTCCTTAGGAACTAGGTTATTATTTTGTGTCTCTGTAGCTCTATTTCCTTTAATATTTCATTGTGTAACTCTCACAGAAATTCATTTATTTTATTTTCACATTTAAAAAAATTTTATATTGGAGTACAGTTGATTTACAATGTTGTGTTAGTTTCAGGTGTACAGCAAAGTGTTTCAGTTATACATGTATCTATTCTTTTTTCAGATTCTTTTCCCATATAGGTTATTACAGACTATTGAGTAGAGTTCCCTGTGCTCTACAGTAGGCCCTTGTTGATTATCTGTTTTATATATAGTAGTGCGTATATGTTAATCCCAACCTCCTAATTTATCCTTCCCTACCACCTTTCCCCTTTGGTAACCATAAGTTTGTTTTGTAAGTCTGTGAGTTTGTTTCTGTTTTGTAGATAAAATTCATTTGTATCATTTCTTTAGATTCCACATGTGTTATCATATGATATTTGTCTTTTTCTGTGTGACTTATCTCACTTAGTACGATAATCTCTAGGTCCATCCACGTTGCTGTAAATGGCATATTTCATTCTTTTTTATGGCTGAGTAATATTCCATTGCATATATGTACCACATCTTCTTTATCCATTCAGTGACTTTGAAAGAGACAGGGAACTACAGAGAAAATGAATTTTCGTAGTAACATCAAAAGGGCATGACCCATCACTCTTGGGAAAGAGGCTGGTCTGAGTTGCTGAGGTCGGGGAGCAACGGGCAATTTGTTTAAGTGTGGACTTTCCCACCCCTTTCCCAGGCTCTACCTCACCACCCTTCCACCAAGGCAGTGGTAGTCCAGTCCTCACAGGAGGGATACAGAGAGGGAGAATCAGGAATCAGGTGGGAGCCGGGAAGAGCTGCAGGCAACCGGGAAAGCTGCGGAGGTTGGGTTCTCCAGAGGCACGCCCTCCCCTCCCCGCCGAATCTAGAGGTGGCACCTCGGAAGCCAGGAGATACTCATACCCAGGAGTGAGTAGCTGGCAATAACCAGAAGATTAGCATCTGAGGTCTGGTCACGACAGCAGTGACTGACCCACCTTCTGAAGGTGGCCTGAGGCTTCTGGTTTATAAGAGGGTTGTATGGGTGATCCAAAAGTTAAAAAAACAAGGTCATCAATTGGTTGCACTGCAATGACACACACAGATGACCCTCCAGGTTAGGATTTGCATTTTACCCCAGCACCAGCTGCGGCCAACAGAGTCCTGACGCAAGAAAGCTGTGTTCCACGCTGAGGATTGCTGGTCAAGAAAGAAGTCAAAAAAGCCAGAGAATTTAGGTCAAGGTGAGTTTATTGTCCAAATAGCATAACCTAATTGCATCCAAAACCATTTTCAAATCCATCTTTAAGCTAGTCAGAAAAACAGGTTATTATTTTTAAAAATCACTTAACACTGAACAGATAGGACCTCTGAAAAGGCAGCTTGACTATACCATGTCACCATCATGGCCAATACAACATTTTTTTTCCCATACTTCCTAAAAACCTTCCGTGTATACTGATCATGCTACTTTAGCACTTGCTCGCATGCCGACCAAATAAACACCCACACCTCTTACAGAGTACATGGTGAGAGAATAAAATTGACTGGATATGGCATCACACTCATTTTAAAGCAAAAAAAAAAAAATTATAATAATAATAAAAGAAAGTCCAAGACGAGAAACTGTAACTGAGAGAGAGAGAGAGAGAGAGAGATCTGAGGTACATGGTAATGAACATAATGGAAAAAATCCAATGGCCTGGTGATCTGCCGGGGATTTCAGAGCTGGCCAGCAGTAAGAAATACAACCAATCAAAAAAAAAAACAAAAGAAACCACGAGAACTTTTTTTTTTTTAAAGGATAGGCACCTGTCAAAATACACTGGCTACTGTAATGCTACAGTCAGTAAGGCACTTTTTTCCCCAAAGTAGGCTGCAGGCAAAGGGATAAATGTGGCGGCTCCAGCATGCGCGTGTATGTTTGCCGACGGCTTCTGGAAACCTAAGCCAAGAATCGGGTCTGACAGCCCAGCCAAGTCTAAAAGCAGAGACACACGGATACAGAACGGTGGTTCTGGCTGAAGTGACGGTTCTGGGTCATTTAGAATCCAGAATCATGAAAAGCCAAGTGGGATGAGGAAGCTATACAGGTCCTCTTGAATCTCCCGGCCCTATTTTGTACAAACGGGTGACAGGAACTGCCCCGAGCCCACTGTGCTCCGTAGCTACAGAGCGTCTGGCTGGCTGAAGGGGACTTTACCGTCTCGGCACTAATTTCCCTTTTAAAGCTATTCTCAGGGTCGGACTGTCTCAAAGATAAACAAAGAGGAATCCTTTTGGCTTAGAAGCCAGCTGGCTTACTCAGATGTCCCCCCCACATTCTTACTTCCCATTTCCACTCTACCAATATTCTCTTCTTGAGCTAGAAAATCATTATTTACATGAGATAAGGTGCGAGTCTATTTCTTCTCCCAGCCCTGCCCCCTGTGGCCCGTGGAGGGAAAATGCCCCTGCCCTCTTTGAGAAAGTCATCCAATCCTGCTACCGTCCTAACCCAGCAGTCCCAGGGCTCCCAGGGCAGCGTGGACATGGCCTTGGGGCCGGGCCGCGGCCCCTTCGGAAGGGAAGCCCCCGATGCCCGCAGCCGGGGTGGTGTCCCCTCGGAGCCACGCGTGCCCGACTTGGATGCTGAAGGAGGGCGGACGGGGCCTCTGCTACAGCACACAGACCAACAGGGACCTGGCTGGGGGACACAGTGGGCTGCTCAGTGGGGTGGGGCAGTTCCAGAGGACAGCCTCCCCGGACAGAAGCCCCTTCTCTCAGCCTAGGGGTAGCATTCTGCTGAGGCATCGGTCCCCTGCCCCTGCCTGCAGGCTTCTCGGCTGTTATGAACCCGCATGGAACGGAATTATGCTTAGCATATATTTTTGGCATACAAGGATTTTCCCCCGTAGGATTTGGCCAAAATAGGGGAAGGAACAAAATTTGGCAGGTTAGGGGAACAACTTAGCTCCCACTGATGGAGAAAAACATATAAACAAACAAACAACAAAAAAAAAAAAAAAAAAACAAAAGAAGAAACCATAAAGAGGAGGAAGTAAAGAAGAGAGAGAAAGACAACAAGGTAGAGAAAGACCAGAATAGGTTTGGAACCCTCTTAGTGGGAGGAAAGAGAAAAAAATGCACGGGGAGAAGTGAACTCCTCTGGGACAAAAACTCCTACCGAGGAAACCAAGATCCAAGGAGCGGGTACAAGCCAGTTCAACAAAGCCGGGGTCCCTTCTTTTCTGTTAAGGAGAGAGCAGGCAGAAAAGCTAAATTACCTAGCACCCTCCCCATCAGCAACCCTACATCTCCCATCACACTAGGCCCTGAGGATGGGAAGAAGACAAAGCCAGAAGGCCCCAGTGGCCCCCTGGGGGCTCCAGGGCTGGGAAGAAGAAAAAGCCAGAAGGCCCCAGTGGCCCCCTGGGGGCTCCAGGGACAGTGGGAAGTGAAGGGCTCTGGCGAAGCCTGTTGGCCTGTTTCCTTCCTTATTTGTCAGGTTCTCTCATGTGCTGCTTCCCTCTGAGCTTAGCGGCTGGTCACTGTTCAAGGGATCTGTACCTGGCTTTCTCTTTAGGTTCCAAGACTCCCAAGAACTCTAGGGCCCTTGCATTCCTCCATCCCGTGGAACCCCTCAGGGCCCAGAAGAGTGGCCTGTGCAAAGTGTGCTCCCGATAAAACACAGGCTGCTCGGCCTTCCTCTCCAAAACCTCAGAATACAGCACCCACTGGCCCACCAGGAATCCCTAGAATGTCAGGGTCATGTAACTCACCAAGTCCTGAACCCTTCTAACACACTTCACGGGAGACTGACTCGGCTGGGACTGCATCTCTGCAGAGAAGCGGCCTCCCCGCCTCCCTTCGACCACCAATCCAATACTCATCGGACCCATTTTTCCAACCATGCCAATTCAACGCACGATCTAAAACCCGAAAACCATTTAGTGCCACTTAGCGAGGACCTGCCGCAGGCCAGACAGGTGGGAGCGGTTGCCATGGCAACCCTACCTGCTGCAGGTTCAGACCTAGGAAACCCTCCGAGATCATCCTGAACGGGGGCTGCCCGTATCCGGGAAGGGGCCAGAGAGAGGGGAAACGTGCCAGATGAGAAAGGACCCAAAGCAGAGGAGAGCCCTGCTTTAGAAAGGCCTGCAAGATGAGACTCTCCAGATAGCCTGCTGGAATTCTCTAGTCTGTGTCCTGATCGCTGGTACCCAAGTGGTACCTAGGCCACTGCATCAACCTCTGTGCTGAGTGTCAGCCTTGCGGGGGAGGGGAAATCCCTTGGTTCAATTGCATTTTTTCCATCATGATGAGGATACCAGAGTCAGAATGGAAGCCTGATGACCTTCACCACGGAAGAGGTCCCTGGGCGTGAGACCCTGGGGCCAAAACCTCCACCTTCCACCTGGGAGGGGCTGCAGCCTCCTCCCCCCGTCTGCCTTTCCTGACTAATGGGCTCCCAAGCAGAAACTGTACGGTTGTGAGGTATTATGAGAACAAAAATGTGAACCATTTTCTTTTGTAGCTATTGATTTTGTCCAGTAAACCTGAGGTAAAGAATACTCTGTCTTTGAAGGATGTGACCAGAGAGGAAAAAAAAAAAAAAAAATCCATGAATACGCTACCAGAAGAAAACAAACTATGTATGGAAGGGCTTTTCCAGTACGAAGAACTCCTATCTCAACCATCTACTTCAGGACTTGGAAATTTAAGCGGTAAAATAATATATTATAAAATTGTTTATAAAATAGCAGCACACTCGGTGAAACATTACAGCTAGGTACTGTTAATGTGGATAACAATGAATGATCTTAGCTTCTTAGCAGCGCAAAAAAAAAAAAAAATAATAAAAAACTGAACATAATAAAATGAAAAATAAGAGACCCTTAGATTTTTCTCCATCTTAAACCCTTATACTACGAAACAAGGCAGAATCTGTGTATAAAACAATTCTTCAAAGTAGCCCTGTTCTGATCTTTTTCTTATTTTTACTTAAAAAGGCAAATATTTTAATAGCTTCATTACCTGTCAATTATAATTGTGCAAAAAAAAAAAAAAGTTGGTGCTTCAACCTCTCTGCTAACTGAATGCCTCTAAGACGTGGAGAGGAAAAAAAATTCAAGTACGCTGAATGCAACCTTGCAATGAAATCAACAAAAAAACGGAAACGGGAACAAAATGCCACACTGATGACCCGCTGTCTGTCTTTGCACCAGCAATAACGTTTTTTTCCATGTCCAAAGGAGGAGTATAGAGGTGGGAATTAAGATCCTTCTGTGCCATCAAAATGGTAACAGAGCTTTGTTTTTAGGAATGTTGTGATGGGGATTTCAGCGGAAGAGGGTGTGTCTTGAGTTCCGGTGGGGATGCCAGAGAGTGTCAGATACAGGACAGCAACCCAACTGGGGGCAGGAGGGGAGGGGGCACAGGAGGAGAAGGGAGGCAACTACTCTGCATGATTTGCATAAACCATCCCATCTATCCCTCGGGAACAATTTTTCAAAGTGCTTTTCGAATGGAATGGTTTATACCAAAACGCTCACCTGTGGACCAGACATGCCAATCAGCACCAAAGAATTCGTTTGTTTCCTAATGAGGGATGCCAAGGTCACATTACTCTCTTGAACACATCAGGAGAAAAGTTTCCATTCCAGATCCCACCCTCGGGCTCCGTCTGCCTCCATTTCATAGGAGTTTTGGGGATGGCCCGTAGCTAGATTGCCCCTTTTAGATAAAAACTGGGTGGTGTCTGCAACGAACCATGTTTGGAAGAAGAAGCAAGATGTCGAAAAACGTGAAACCCCAGGATCCAATCACCTGTGTCCAACGGGCAAAACATCATCTCTTTTAGGTAGCAGCTACTGTAGACAGCAAGAGTTGTCACTAGAGACCCAGCAACGCTCCTGACTTAGTAACAAACAGGTGGTCGGGAGCAAGGGCGCTTCTCCATCCAAAATGGTTCGATCGCACTGAGATTATTTTGTAACTCCCTCCCCGTCCTGTCCCTCCTTATTTCTAATTCCTTCTCGAGTTCATTGCTTTGCAATCTAATCCTGCCATAAATGGCATCCGCAATTCCTCGAAATTATCCTACCAGGGGTATATACGTGCTAGTTCATAACATGAAAAAAAAAGTCTCTAATTTGTTCCCATAGTGCAGGCATACATTTTCGCTAGCTACTCTGCAGGTTTTCCTGTAAGCATTTTACTATGACTTTTAATATCATCAAACAATAACTGTTCGCATATATACGGGATTCCCTTCTGTTGTACTTCAAATAGGCACCAAATGCTTTTAATGATTCCGTTTTTATAGGACCTTTATCTCTCACTTCTAAAATATCTTTCAATATGATCTAGGTGGGGGCAGATTTTTTTTTTTTTTTTTAAGTTTCATCCTAAAACATAAGAGAACAAAACACAACCAGAGAGAAGGAGAGAGCAGATTGGACGCTTCTCTCCCATTCGGCCTGCCCGACATCCTCTCACAGGTCAATATCCCGCACGTCTGTAGGGGTGCTGGCTTGGTCCAGCTCGTCCTCCGACTTGGATCCGTCGCCCTGGTCCTGACGGTACTGCTGTAGGCTGTTCAGAAGCACCACCTCAATCTGCTCCTGGCAGGCTTTGAGGCAATCCTAGAAGAAGAACGGTCCAGACCAGAGCTGTTAGCAAGGGCAACACAGTACACAGAGCAACTGATGAAGAAAACACACACGATTCAAGCCCCGCCTAAGTCCGCGCTCCTTTTCCAGTAGAAAGAAAGTTGAAACGTACGGGAGATGCATCCTTCCGGTGCCGGGGAACCTCACCACTCCAAGTGGGGTCCACGGACCGGCGGCGTCAGCACCACCTGGGAGCTTGTTAGAAATGCAGAACCTGGGACTTCCCTGGTGGTCCAGTGGTTAAGCATACACCTTCCAATGCAGGGGACGCGGGTCTGAGCCCTGGTCAGGGAACTAAGATCCCACGGGCCGCGGGGCAGCTAAGCCCACGGTGCCGCAACTACTGAGCCCGCGCGCTCTGGAGCCCACATGCCAAAACTAGAGACAAGCCTGCGTGCCGCGATGAAAGATCCCGAGTGCCACGACTGAGACCCGATGCAGCCTAATTAATTAATTAAAAAAAGAAAAAAGAAATGCAGAACCTCATCCCTCTCCAGACCAGTCAAATCAGAATCTGCATTTTAGCAGAAGCCCAGGTGAGTTGTATGCACAGGACCTGGGCAGCGCTGGCCGAGATGAGGAGCCATTTGTGGCCACGCAGTGCCTGGTAATCCAAGGGCCAGCGAGATGCTTCCCGCCTGGGGACACCGGGAGGTGAGAGGGAAAAGGGGAAGGCCAGCCGTACAGACAGTGTGACAGCACTAGACTACCCAAGGGATAGATAAGAGAATGGACTGAACTACACTGACCCTCACAGCAACTGCGGAACCGCTTAAAAACAAGCAATCTGTTTTTCGCTTATTTACCGTTCCCTTAACTCTCATAAAAATACAACACAGAAATGTTCACAAAATTCTGGACACTTGAGCCATCTAATTTGGGAATAGGCAAAAAAAAAAATTGCTGCATTGCTTTGATATTAGTCTATATTTGGTAGGGAAGATTCAGAATGTGTTGATCTCAGGCAGATGTTTCTGTTAGCTGGGTGGCATGGGACACAGCGGCAATTCGTGGGTGTCACCAGGGAGGGATGGTGGTTGGTACTAGCAAGTGGGAGGTGAGCTGAAGAAATTGCTCGTAGGAGCTATCTCCCAACGTCTTTCCTTGGCAAGCCTGCTTTCCTGTGCTCTCGTAAGCAGCACAGACACATGGAACATATGTTAAATCCACTCTGCCTGGGTCTTGCCACAGTTTAATGTATGTGTTTCCCTTGTGCTTGTTTCACCGTGCAGCTGCCCACAGGTTACTGTTTGCCGAGCACCAAAGCGTTATCTCTATTTTCCAAAGATCTAAAAATAAAGTTGGGGTTCTCAGGAACACCGTTTCCATACGCCCACATTTTCCTTTCTTATCTCTCATCCATTTCAGCTTTTTATGAAAATCAAGATTGGGGGCAATGGAAGACCGAGCGTTAAGGGCAGAGATGAAATTTCACCTGGAATGAATTAAGAGTGACAAGAAGGCAGGGGTATTTGCTGTCGCCCCACCAGACTTGCAGGCAGCCGCTAAGTTATTTTCCTTCTCTGACCTCAGTTTCCCCACTTGTAAAATAAGGCTCAGGAAACGCTCACAGACGGAGGATCAACTGAGATCGTTTGGACAAAGTGCTGAGTTCGACACACGACAATCATTTATTATGAACAGAAAGAAGTCCTTCCTGGACTGTGAAAGAATTCCTGAGATTTCTTTGAAACGAGGTACGAACGAGCATTTGCTCAGGACAGGTGAGGCGGGCAGTGCAGCAGGCACAGTGGATGGAGCGTCCGGCAGGGCAGACGTACCCCGGCCCAGAGCTCTCCGTCCCCCCTGAGAAACAGCCAGGGACTGGCCACTGAGGACCCGCCAACATTTCTCAGACTGGCCTGTGGCCTCGCCTGGTCATGTCCTCTAACCTGCCTGACCCCCTAACTGGTGATTAGAAGCCGATGGGCCTTGTCCGCTGCCTGCTCTGTCCGCCCAGCACTCCTCCTCCAAGGCCCGTCCTGCAGTGGCTGTGCTTCTGGTCACTCACCGCTCACGAAGGTGCTCGGTGGTGAAGGCTAAAGGCAGGATGCTTCTAAGGACACCTGCATTTCAGCGGAAGGTACCTGAGGACCCGAAAGCCTTATGATCTCAAACAATTAATCTTAAAGAACAAGGTTAACAACGTTAAAAACTGGCGATAGTCAAAACTCCTCTGGCTTGTCCCTGAGGAAGCTCCTGGCCAATCCTGTCCGACTTTCCTTCCTCCAAGGCTCTACTTCTGGGTCAGCACATCTGTTACCCCAATAACACGACAAACTCAGGATGCCGTGATCATCACTGCCTTAGCCACACCAGCAGCCGAGATGGATGGTCCTCCAAACAGGGAGACCGGGCTCTGGAGAGCTAACGAACTTGATTTGGGGCCACGGACAGTCTCCCTTTGGGTCACCCATGTTCCTATTGTTCCCGGTATTTAGACTTCCCTCCCAGCAGCCTTAGACCCTAAAGGAACAGTTCTGAGAAAGGCCTACAGGGAGGGCTGGCACACTGGGCAGTGACTTCTACGGGACTTCAAGAGAACACGGGCGTCGAATGTCATATTTATGTAACTTCCAGCCAAAACCAGCTTTCCCGAATAAAATGAAGAAAGCTTTCACATAAAACACGAACTCTCCTTTCTTGATCTTTCCAGTCCCATTTTAACTTCAATCGAAATCATTCCTGACTATGGCCAGCTCTTCCTCCTTGATACCCCTTACTCCAAGGGAAAAGGGATGACAATAGCAGTTCCCCCAGAACTGAGGGACCCTGAAGCCCACAGGCTCAGCTGTGACAGAGCAGGAAGCTAAAGCTCTCGGTGGGTCAGTGGTGTCCCTCATTCCTGGAGAGCGCTCTGGGGTCTCCGTCTAACCCTCCTCTGGTTCCACTGCTTCACGACTTGGCTGTCCTAATCTCAGTTTCAACTGCGGGGACCTCTTGGCTCTCGGCCAGATGAAAACCTACTTAAGGGCAAGAGCTTGTCTTGCATAAAGGATGTTGCACGTTCTACTCTGACAGTGGCAGGAAGGAAATCGGCATCCCTCTTCCTGGAAACAGAGCTCACTCCCTGCATTTTAAACCTTCCTTTAGGATTGCGGGAGCCCTTCTTGGGCGTCCCAGGAGCGTGTGAATTTCCTGTGAGCTGGTGGAAAGTGAGGTCCGAGGGAGGGTGGGCTGGTGTAGCCCCGGTCTTGCCGGAGGGGCTCCCAATCTCCCGAGTGGGTAGGAGAGCGCCGGGGGGGACCGGGGTGGGAGGGGTGATCTGGTGGAAGGAGGAGGCCAAGCCCAGAGAAGGAAACAGAAGGGGGACAAGTTGCAGAGCCTGAAGGGAACCCAAAGCGAAGCTGGAGAAGAGTGACGGCCATGTGTCCAGGGGCGGAGTTCTAAGGCGACACACACAGATCCTTACAGGATCTGAGAACTGGGGGCTCTGGGGGGCTTCTGGAGATCGAACAGCCAGCCGCGCCCACTTCACAGCTGGGGAACCCACCCGAAGCTGGCTCCTCCCCCCAATCACACCTAGTTAAAAACGAACCCTGGCCTTCAAAGGGCGAGACTCCCAATTCCAGAACTCTCTTCCCTGTGCACCTCTCTGCCTCTTCCGGGCTCTAAGGAAAGACAGGGCAGAGAATCTCCGAGAAAGGGAGACACAGTCCAAGTGGCCTGGAAAGCCCCCGACAGCGCCTCCGTGCACGGCAAGTGCCGCGGCTCCCGGCCCTCTGCTCCTCGGCAACCTCCGAAAGCACCAGCCGTTGTGTCGAGATGCCCCAAATTAAGCTGATTAGAAGGAGAGCCATAATGCTCGTCTGTCAGCCTGGACAGGTGGCACTCCACAGAGCTGGGGCTCGGGCAGGCCTCCAGCCCGATGATGCTGGGGCCCCTCCCCCGCCCGCCCCCGGCCCCCCGGCCCCCCCCCCCGCCCGGAGCCCTGACAGCGGCGTTTGTGATGCCCGGCTCCTTCCCCGGCCCCACTTCCTCCGCGTGCTGGCTCCAGCCCCGCGCCCCGCACCCTCCTCGGCCCTGTGAATGGGCTGCGGAACTGCTACCATCAGCCTCCAGTGTCACTGCATCACGGCATTGTCACCACACACGCACTGCACTCAACAGGGGCACAAAGGGCTGAATGAGCCCCGGACCCGCGGCCAACTCAGGCACAGACAACTTAGGAAACTATCTCATTCTTCCTTTCTTCACAGCCTGGTGGGCTTATTTCCTTGAATACCAAATGAGGCCCGCGGCAAAAATCAAGCTCAAGCAGGAGCGGGAACCATCAGCCTCCATTTCTGTTTCCTCTGCCGTCCCACCCCCGGCTTCCCTTGCAGCGACTCTTCTGGAGGCTTCTGACCACAGGCCCTGTTCAGGGCACAAAGGACAGTCTCGGGGACACAGGGGTCTTCAGGAGAAGGTGTGCTGTGAGGGCTCCGGGGACCAAGGCAAGGGTGGGGACCCTAGGATTCTGACATGCAGTCACAATCGAGTCTTCCCTGGCGCTGCGGACTGCTCATTGACAAACAGCATCCTAATATGGCCAGGATGACCCTAGGGGAGGGATGTCCTGGAATCTTCTTGGGCAATAGTTAAGAATTCAAGGGACTTCCCTGGCAGTCCAGTGGTTAAGACTTAGCCTTCCAATGCAGGGGATGTGGGTTCGATCCCTGGTCAGGGAGGTAAGATCCCATAGGCCTCCTGGCCCAAAAACCAAAACATAAAACAGAAGCAATATTAACAAATTCAATGAAGACTTAAAAAAAAGAAAGAAAAAAGAAGGTAACAGAGAGTTTTGGTGTAATCTAGGTAGAAAAGAATACATATAATGACAGGACGACTCACATCTCTACCTGTTCTGTTAAACATCTTCCAATAACTTCCCATCTTCATGGCCCGTGAGCCCCAATTCTGCTTGTTCATTAGTGACTCAGGAAAATGGTGTCACGTGAAAACAAAGTGACTTGCTCTAAGATAAAGTCAGGTAAAAGTCAGGGGACCCTGACGTATTGGTAATGTTAAGACCCATCTAGCTTTTCCAAAAGACCTAGGGAGACCAAAGCACTAGAAACACACTTGAAACCCACCTGCCCAGCCTTTGTCCCCCTTCCTTCCTCCTCCGCCCTCCCCACATCATTCCCCAATGACTCTGCCAGGGGATCTGGAGAAAAGGCTGAGTCAAAGTTGGGTCTCGTTCAAAAGAGTCTATATACAAGTGAACAGGGAGATAAAGGCTGGCACCAAGCTCCAGCAGGATGCCGAGGGGACGGAAGAGGAACCCCGATTCTGCCAGGGAAGTGGCCCAGTCGGTCCCCCCCTTCGCAAGCGGACCCTTGGCAACGGAAGCCCCGGTAGACGTTCCCCCAAAGCCAGAATGGCCTCTCTGGCTGGTGTCTGTTTTTAGCAACACTTAGGAGTAGAAGGAAAGAGTACTTAAAATACACCACCCTCTGAGACTTTTATTCCCTGTAAAACTGTCAGGCTTCTCACTCAGCCTTCTCTTTGGAATGAAGCGTTCCGGTTTATTTTGGCAACCAGAGCAAGCAACAGAGAGCAGCTTTCTCAGGGCCGCGTGGGTCCCTCCTATCAAAGCTCTCTGCCGCCGGCCAGAGAGCCAGAGAGATGGCTCTGGCTGTTTCAGGGGAGAAAGAGGGGATCCTCTTCCTACAGTCGTATCTCTGACAATCCACGGAAAAAGGACACCGTCAGCTGGCCCAGGTCTCTAGGTGCCAGGTGCACAGGGCTAGCACACCACTGTAGGACTCTGGGGTCAAAGGCCGGCACTTCCCGATTCTTATTTGCCCGTGCACCAGGGCCCATAGGGCAGAAGGTGGTCTGGGCACTGGGCTTCCCTGTGGGAGGGCTCAACTTCACTGTGGCCCAAGGACATTATATGTCTACGTGGGTATCTACAACTTTTTGTGGTAGCAATATATACACCACCCAGCACTGAGCGTCTCCATCAGTTTTAAGTGTACAGTGTTAGCTTTGAGTACATGCACTGTGTCGTGAGACCACCCCCCTCCTCCAGGACTTTTCTTCCCAGACGGAAACTCCATCCCCATTACACAATCACTCCCCCACCCCCTGGGCCCTGGGAACCTCTATTCCACTTTCTGTCTCTATGGATTTGACTACGTCTAGGGGCCTCGGGACCTCATATAAGTGGAATCACACAGTATTTGTCTGCGTCTGGCTTATTTCACTTAACACGTCCAAGGCTCATTCATAGCGTAGCACGTATCGGAATTTCATTTCTTTTTAAGGTTGAATAATGTCCCATGGCATGCACATACCACAGTTTCTTTCTCCATCCCAAGGACATTTTCAACCACCAAGGGATGGCTTCTACTCTGCATTTTACGTTAGGCCCGGAGAGCTGCTTCCCGAGGGCTGACTGCCTGCTGCGTGTCTAGTTCCTAACACCTGCTTAGCATCCGTTCGTTTGACCTTCATTTGCTGGGGTTTTACGTGCCTTACTGGGGATCCTCCACACAATCGCTACGTTCCTGGGTGACAGGAGCCCCGTCTTTTATTTTCCGTGTGCCGCCCACCCCCCAACTTCTTCCACGCTGCCTGTGCCTTGCTTGTTGTTCCTGGGCCTTGCTCACAAGGTGACAGCCTGCACCAAGAGCTCTCCAGAGAGCACAGGCTGATGGGTGGGAGGACTTAGCGCCCGAAGTCCGGCACGCACAATAGTTGAGGCACCGAGGACGTCCCAGGAAGAGTGGGAGTGAGGCTCTGGGGACCCGAGGTAAGCTGGGAGCTTCCTGAGCTCTCCAACTGTTCTCTGAAAACGTGGTACACGCATGCTTGGTTTTTCACATTAAAATGTTTAACCCGGGGCCCACTGGTGAGAACGAGGCACATGTGTGCATCTCCATTCAACAGCTGCGATTTTTAGAAGGAAGCTCTAAGCCAGTTTTGTATCTAGCTGACCCAGTCTGACAATGGACTAGGATGGCCTGGCTACACAGTATCTGAAAGGGGCAAGCAGTGTCTCCCGTATGAAAGGAGAAGACTGGTTTGCGGACTTGAAAAGCAAAGCACAGCCCACGAGCTCCACGGGCACCCCAGGAGCGACCTCTGTCCATCTGAAGCCAGTAAGGGGTGACACAGAGATGCGGGAGAAAGCTGGAGACCCCGTGGGACAATCAGCCCATCAGGGCACATCTAGAAATATCCGAAGGAGGTTATAAGGCTGGCGGGGGGGGGTGGGAGGTGGGGTCATACACTTGTCACTGACATTTTTGTCCCCGGGGGTCGAGGAGGGGCTGGTCTTCAGCCGGTTGGGAGTCCTTTTGGCAAGGCAGCCTTAATAGGAGATATTCAGAAAAGGAAGGAAGCATATCATTTCTATAAATGCTAAGTTCCGTCCAAGATTTGCCTCTAGAGGATTCGAAGAGCATTCTTCCCAGGAAGCTGCAGTGGAGGGTCTTTTCGATCTATATTTTGGAAACCATGCTTCAGAAGCCTGTTTGGAGCCAGCATTTGAAAAGCATCTCTAAGAACTGTTTCAGAGGAGAACCCCTCCCTGTGCCATCTCCTTGAGATGGTAATGAAGGCCAAGGCAAAATCTGGGGGGGGAGGTGTCGGGGGGAGGCCAGCCAACTGCAGCCTTAGGCGTGCTGACATTTACCCTTTTGCCCAGCATCCCTGGTGGAGGCACCGGCCCCAGGCCTGTAAACCACATTATCCCTTATAAGTCAATATATGCCCACAGCAGGGCATTCAGAATCCCCTGACCATCCAGAAGGGGTCATCACAAAGTTCCCCTGCATTCTTGGGCCTCTCCATGGTGACTTGAGAGGGCCTCGGAGCTGACACCCCTCTCTCGAGTGCCTTTAAACCAAAGGCCTTTTTCAAACAAAAAGATCCCAGGAGCTGCAGCGAGGGAGGAATGCAGGGTTCCCAGGCTGGGCGTCAGAGCCTCCAGGTTCTGGTCCCAGGCCGGTGACCCCGGCCTCTCCCCCTCTCTGACCTCGCAGAAATCAACCTTCTAAGGACCGCCATTTCCAGCTAGCTGAATCCGAGCCTCCCTGGACCCTGGGCTGTCCCCCAATCCTCTCTTCCTCTAAGGAGCTTCAAATGCTGGCAACCAGAGTTACAGCCTCTGCACTGTCCAGAGGGCACCCAGAATGGAAAAATCTATAGCTAATAATAGTTCCTTGCATTTGTACGGCACTTAACTCTTTTTATCCGTCATCACGTCGAACTAAAGGGAAGTTAGAGGCAGGCGGGGTGGAGAGGTCTGTGGAGGTGGGGGGCCCCTCCGTCTCCCAAGCCCTGAGGCGCAGGGGGGGGCTTGCTCCCGCCCTGCCTGCCGGCCTCAGCGCGCGTGAGCAGGCGAGAAAGCTCCACGCTGGAGGAGAGGCAGGCTGTGGACTGTACATAAATGGAAACAAGCAACAGGCAACAAATCAGACCCACGCGGAAGCCCGGGCCACGCAGGGAACTGGTCAGCAGCCCGTCCTCCCCGCTTGTCTCTGCTTGCGAAGTTCTTGTCTCTATCTGATGGCACGTGAGGCCTCACCTGCTGAATTTTCTTATGACCGCGGGTGCTGATCTCAGAAAACAGAAACCAACAGCAACAAACAACCTCTGCCACCTCCTCATCGAACCAACTGCCTCTCTACCCGAGCTGAGGAAAGAGAGGCCTGGTCTCCGCCAAGAGGATGGATGGGGGCCACCTACCACGTCGGTGTTGGTGATCTTGGCCAGGAGGTCCACCAGGGCGTCGCCCGTGAGCGAGCTCACGTCCTCGTCCTGCTGGAGCCCACAGATGGCAGCTCCCACACTTCCAGTTGCGATCATCGACGGCGGGTACATGGCGAACTTGAAGTCTGCGAGGACGAGAGGCGGAAGGTCAGGACGGGGCGGAGGCAGGCGCTCCCCAGCCTGAAGACGCTCGGCAGGAGGATGGCACAAGTGGCCCCTGGTCCCCACGGATGCATCCTCTCCTAAGTCTTTCCTTCACGAGACGCCCTTCATTTGCCCATGACTGTGGCGGTTCCAGATTTAAAAGGAGACTGAGCAGAGCAGGGGAGGTCTGAGACCCGTACAGACAAGGTAACCCACGTGCTACACAAGCAACACGAGCCAAGGGCTCCAGATGTTCGAAGGAGGGGGAAGTACGAGCGGGTAAATCTGAGGAAGAACGACGGCCCTGACGTGACTCTGCCGTACTCTCTGGACAGGCATCAAGGACTAAGATGGCTCAGAACAAAAGAGATGATTTGATTGAAAAAAAAAGGATGGGACTTTCCCGGTGGTCCAGTGGTTAAGACTCCGTGCTTCCACTGCAGGGGGCCCGGGTTCAATCCCCGGTTGGGGAACTAAGATCCCACGGGCCATGCAAGGAAAGTGGGAGAAGCAGCCATGGGGGGGGGGGGGCGCGGGTGCTGGGGGGGCAAGTTTCACACAATTCCCCACGTCTACCCAGCGTCAAAGGCCCTCAGAATGTTAGGAGACAGGACAGGAAGTCAATCGAGCTCCCAATATTAGCCGTCCTAATCAGAGGAACGACTTGGTTTAGATTTTATGGCTTTGAGGCCTGAAGATCCCATTTTCTTGCTGGGGGAAAAAAAGAGTGGTTTGCTAGAGACAAGTGGAAAAACGATGATACATTTGATGGGCTCGAACCCCCTCATTTTCCATCTATCCAAGAGCAGCTACAGAGGATGCTTTTACGTACCAGCCTGGGAGCCCAAACACCAGTTTCTTCTGGGGGTGGGGGGGGTGCCCCAGAAGGTCTGGCAACCAAACCGGCCACTGCTGTCCATGGAAGGGACGTAAGGATACACACCCCTTACCCCTGGCTCCGGCTGCTAAGAGCTCCCACCTGCCGACACGGCCAGGACCTGACTCGTCACAGCCTGCGTAATCCAGCCCTCAACCACGGAAGCTGTGTACAATCCGTACCTTAACGCTGTGGATGAGAAACCGAGCTTTCCGAGTCTCCATGGCCCTCACCCCGCCCTGTGCTGATAGGTGAAAGAGGTGAGAGTTTTGTCCCTGATCCTAACTGCAGCCCCGGAGTGGAGAGCACCTTCCGCAAAGGGCTCTCTCTAGCTTTGCCATCATCCCAGTGAATTCACTGCATGTAGAAGTGGAAAGTTGGAGACAGGGGGATTGCTGTAGAGGGAAGACGTGGGTCACGCTTCCAATCCCAGCATAAGCACTGGGTTTAACCTACAGAAACAGTTCAACCTCCTATCTCCCCCTCTTGCTATTCTATCAACATAGTCCAAGGACGCACTTTTATCAGTGACCCCGTTGTCCACATCAGGTCAGTGGCGTCCTCAGAAACTGCGCTGGGTTGCTCAGCCAGGCACAAACCCTTCCCCTCCTGGCCGAATCCCATGAACACAGCAGGCCTGGCCGTCTGTCTGTCTTTCTCCATGGCCTTCTTTTCTTAGCCCACGCACCATCTCCACCTCTCCAGGGATGTACATATATTACGCCATTCCACCCAAAGCCTGCTGTGCTCTAACTCGTCCAGAGCCTTCTCTGTCCCCAGACAGTGACGAAGCCAGCCTCCCTGCCTCCCGCTCTGCTGTAGGTCTCTTCACATGGGGTCACAGGAGTGTTTCTCTGCCCAGTAACCTCGTTAGCTCCCCCCCTGGGACATTCACAATGCAGAGGCCCTGGGCCCACACAGCCCCCGGGTGGGAGCAGCTGGCAGGGAAGGGCAGGGCAGGAGGGGATCCCCGGCCCCCCTGCCCCAGGCCTCAGCCCAGGAAGCATAGCCCACACACGCCTATCTTTGCATCCCGCTGCCTGCAAACCCAACTCCCACTTCCAGCAAATGAATTAACTCTGGCAGTCAGGGCGTGTGGATGGATGGTCCTCGGGCTGCCGAGAAGATCGTACCTCCCTTCTCGTTTTGTGGGAAAATGCCGAGGGACACTGTCCCCTGCCCCGCCCCCCAGAACTGGGGAGCACGAGCTGCATGAACACGGCAGCCTCTGGGCAGCACCGACAGGGCCAGGGAAGCCGGGCTGGCCCTGCTGAACCGCAGGGCAGTGACCCCCTCTGGGGCCCCGACAACTGCCCGGCTCTCCCGCAAAGCCAGGTCCAGCCCGTGGGACCCTGGGCGAGTCACTTCCTCCCTCCCAGCCCCTTGGAGTCCCAGTTGCCTACGAGGAGGGTGGAGGTAGAGCAGCGAACTAACTAGTTAATTTTTCTAACCTCCACCTCCAACTCAGTACAGGGTCATGAAATTCATTTGTAGGTGGTGACCAGCATTTTTTGTTGTTGTTGAGTTGAACAAAATGTTAGAACAATTCTAACAACGTTAGACTAGAAAGTATCAGGAAGTAATGCAAGTAGTGAGAGTCAATACTGTCTTAAAAAACATCTGTATCGATTTGACGTACATTGACAGTTATCCTGAGTTGCCTTATAAAATGTATTTCTTCCTTTACGGTTTAGGTCAAAAAGTTGGAAGACGGTAGGCTGGCTAATCTTCCCGGGGCCTTCCAGCTCTAACTGGCTTTTACTTAAGGCTCTGGAGTAAAAATGACTCTCAAGGAAAAGAATAAGGAAGAGACAATAGAACACAGCACAGCCTCCCCCAGGCAGCAAAGTCACAAGACATCTCTCTCCATCGAGCAGTTCTGCATGGCCTCAGGGGCTGCCCCAGGACCACACCCAGGGACACCCCCTCTCTGCTGGTAGGGGAAACGGCAGAGAGAAAAACACCTGAATAAAACATCTGAAGGGTTGTGTCCTTGTACTAGCTCTTGTTAGCTAACCTCCACACCCACCTGTGGAAAGTTCCATCCAACCCATTCAGCCATTTCTGGAAACCTTAAACTTTTGGCTATGGAACTGGATGGAGATAGATTCACAATATTTACTTGAGGGAAGGAGCAAAAATAAAATCAGGCTTCATGAGCACGTGCTAGGCTCAAGACTGCAACTGTCCATAAATATATAAATAGAAATGCATCGACATGCATGCACATGGGGAAATTAGAATACAAAGATGTATGTAAATTTCCCCACCATCCAGTGGGGGAAACGTTATTTTATCTTCGCAAAAATAAAATACCAAGTTAACGATCTCTCCCAAATCTCTGAGTCTCTTGGTCAAAAACGCTGACAAGCTCTACGTTGGTGCTGTAGGTGTGCTCAGTGGTGAGGGTCTATCTCCATCCTCAGTTGCCCACCTGGAAAGCTGAAGTGTGTGCGACTTCCTAAGAACCCGCCCCCCCTCCCCCCAGAGTGAGAGGCAATTAGCTGAGCTGATCGGACCCATTCCGATCGAGTTACGATGTGTTCCTCCCTGTTCCAGGCAGCACGATGATGATTCCTCCAAGACATGGCACATATGAATAGAATACAGCATGGCGCGTTCTAAATGGCTAGGTGACTTCTAAAGAAACGTCTCAAAGAAAGGAGGTGCCCACGTGGATAGGAGCATTAGAGACACACGCTTAGGAGGATTCCCCAAAGGAGGTGGGAAGGGTTTGGGCCAAGCAGCTCCAAGCACTGGAAGGTGGAGGCCACGGAGGCTAGTTACCTACCACCCACCAGCTGTGTGAAGGTGGGCAAGTTACCTGACCTCTCTGAGCCTCCATTTTTCCACCCACAGATAAGGATAATAATTATACTCTCATAGGGTAGTTCTGAGGATTCAGCTAAGAGAACAGTGCCTGGCTCTTGGTAAACAATCCACAACACCCACCACCAGCATCACTGTCATCGCCCCACTGTTCCTACCCCAGGGGCCC
This sequence comes from Balaenoptera musculus, assembly GCF_009873245.2. NCBI lineage: Eukaryota > Metazoa > Chordata > Mammalia > Artiodactyla > Balaenopteridae > Balaenoptera > Balaenoptera musculus. The sequence goes on along the minus strand of NC_045794.1, from coordinate 4,259,634 downwards.
GCTGTGGGATTGGGGTGGACAGTTCTGACTGTCAGCGATTCTGTTCAGCGTCTGCAGGGATGCGGGGAAACAGCAGGCCCTGCAGAGCGAGGCCGGGGAGAACGAGGGCTCTGCTCTGGCCGCCCTGAGGCTCTTTCACTCTCAGAGAGAGAGAGAGAGAGAGAGAGAGAGAGAGAGAGAGAGAGAGAGTGTGTGTGTGTGTGTGTGTGTGTGTGTGTGTGTGTGTGTGTGTGTGTGTCGCAGAACCGGCCTCATCGTGTCCCCACTGCCTCCTGCTGCTTTGTCAGCAGTGGGAGAAGCTGAGGCCTCACAGGGGGATGGAAAGAGGGCACAAGCACACAAGGAATGAAAGAGAAGTCGGGCTATTCATTCAGCTGGGGTCACCCAGAGCCAAGGAACAGGCCCCACACCCCAGCAGCCCTGACCTGACCTCCACCTTCTCGGTGAGGCCAGCAGCGGTCTCACGGGGAACCCCACCTCCACCGACCAGCCCAGGCAGCGTTCCTACTGTTTGCTTCCTTGGGAAGGAATTAGCAAAAAACAAGGTGAAATTCACCTGCTTCAAGACACTCCCTTTTACGGGTGAATCGATGAAACCTTGGGAGGTTAAGTGACTTGTCTAACGTCTGATGCCGGGCCTGGGCTTAAGATGGAGAGAGGCATCTAGACGCTGCACCCCAGTGCACTTTGAGACTCACCAGCAGGTAAAGAGCTCTTCAGAGGCACCGCCCACGCCCCACTGGGAATACACAGCCATCTTTCCCATCAGAGGCCGGAGAAAAAGCCCAAAGGAAGGAGCCCGGGCTCAGGAGTCCAGGAGATGGGAACCCCTCCCGTCTGTGGCCCCAGCCCACTGTGGGACCCTGCAGAGACGCTTCGCCACCCAAGGACCTCCTGGGGCCCCGCTGGGCTCCTTAATCTGGGCAAGGGCAGGAGAGCTGCTCCACGTTCATCAACTTGGTAAGATTTCACTGAAGGAAGCGTTCTGAGCTAAGCGGGTTTGAAACCACAGATTACATGGCCCTGGGGATGGCTTTATCCCCATTGTTTTGACTATGGTGGCCGAGGCCTTGACCGGCAAGTGTGACCGCTGTGCTTCTGTTCACCACCAGGGGGCGAGAGGCGCTCGCTCCGAAGGGGAGAGAACCAGGGATGCCCTTCTCCCCCTCTCCTCCAACCTGCCTCAGGTGGGGTTTTAAAAGGCCAGAACCGGTGGGGGGCTGGACGAGGGCCCTCAGCCTTCTCCTCACCCACCTTACAGCCAGGTGGGAAGTGAGATGGGCCCTGTCAAGCTGCCCGTCCCCACGTACGGAAGAACTGAGACTCCCAGTTCAACAGTCCACTTCCCCGGGGCCCCGTGACCACTGCTCGGTGAACGGAACTCATTGGGTCGCAGATGGAAAGGGCTTTCCATTCTTCCTTCCACCTTCCAACCACCCAGGCAGACCTCCCTTTCTGGATCAGGGGCCAAGTCGTGGACCCTCTCTGGGCCACCACTGTCTGGCTATAACCCAGGGATGAAGTGTCACGAGACACATCTAGGTACAGCCAGGAGGACGGGGAAGCCCTGGGGTACCACCATCCCTGGGGCCCAGGCCCACTGGGCAGGGAGCCTGGATAGCTGAGGGCAGCACCTCGGGGTGGGGGGCTCCTAGGCACAGAGGGAGATGCGGGGTGCCGTGGGTAGGGAGGCTAAACACGTCCTCCCTCACCCCCGCCCGCGCCAAGTTCAAACTCAACGCCACTGGCTCTTCTAAACTAACTGGAATCATCTGTTCAGCATGATGTCATGCATCAGGAATCTCCCCCACGCCGGCGTGCGATCCTGAGTCATCCCAATGGTCTCTTTCCTCGTTGGCAGACTTGGGGGCTCTGCCATCAGAGCGGCACCAGGGGGATGCTAGGAACGGTCTGCTGCCCAGCGTCCAAAGCTCTAGGGAAGGCGGTTATGAAGGGCTCCCCCTCACCCCATGGCCTCCACTGACCAGCACCAGCCAGAGTTCCTGCCCCAGGGGCTGTTCAGGGCTGAGCAGGGGAGGGAAGAGGGCACCTCTCTCCGTCTCACCACCATGTGAAGCCTCAAGCCCCGGGAAGGAGGACTGACAGCCCTGCCCTTCCCGCTTCTTCCCCTTTCACACACAGGCACTCTCCACGGACTGCGGGACCACCGCCAGCTCTTTCACAAGCAGCTTTCCCCCTCAACTAGCCACACAGCCCCAGGGTCGCTGCCCCTGGCTGCCGGTGCTCCTGGAGCTCCAAGGCAGAACGTCCAGGATCCCTGGGGGGAACGGAGCAGGACCTGTGCTGCTGTAACTCCCGCCGGCCTGTCCTAGGCACGCGCCCATTCCTCACACCCTGGCCCCAGAACGAGGCATCTCATCTAACCGGAAGGTGTTCCCCTCAAGAAAAGCAAGCCCCTTGGCTTTTACTCCGTCAGGCCCGCGGCCCTAAAACCCCAGGCAGCGGGATGCCACGTGACTCGGCCACGCAGACAGTCAAGGGCAGATCAGGGGAAGAAATGCCTCTCAGGCAGGCTCATCCCCTCTAGACCCAGGAAACGTCTGAGACCCTCCCTGTGCTCTGAGCGGTCCACACGTGGCGCTCAGTACCCGGCTGGAGGAGTTCTCATTCCCATCCTCCCCTGCCCCTGCCCCAGGCTAGCTCCTCTCTCAAAAGGCAGTCTTCCCGACTTCCTCTGCCTCCCCTCAGACCTCTGTCCCGTCCCTGAATCCCAGCCTCCCTCCTCGGGCCCCAAACGTGGCAGCTGCCCCAAGGACCTGGCCAAGAAGGCCAGAAGTGGCGGATGGGATCCCCAATTTTAGAGAATGGGCCTTTAGGCAATCCGGGGATCTGCTTTTGGCCTGGGTCACTCCACCCACCCTCCCGACCCGAGTCAGAGCTCAGCGAGGAGGAGTGGGCAGATGGACCCCAAAAGGTACGTCCGTTAAGAGACAAGGTCAGAGCAGAGCTCTGGCTATCGACAGCTGGGCGATGGGGGAGCGCAGGGTCGGGGGTCAGCCATCCTAGAGAGAAAAGGGCTGGTTGACCCCTTCTCCACAGTGAATCATCACAATGGAGAGGAAGGGACAGCGGGGCCTGGGAGACAAAATGACAAGTCAATGAGGGGCTGACCTCTAGGGGCCAGGCCAGACAGCAGAAGGGGAGGAAGCAGAAGAAGGGCTACGGTCTGCAGGGCAGCAAGAATCATGGGCAAAGAATGGTCCCCCAGGGCTGCAGGAAAGGCACAGGGCACGGACATTCCACGAGGTTGGGCCTGGATCTGGGAAGCTCAGGGACGGGAAGCCCGCTCTGGGATCCACAGTGGGGGGCTGGACCCTGCATCTGAGCCCGCAAAGCCCGAGCACGGCGTCCTGCTAAACTCAGATGGGGGTAGCAGGGTTAGGGTTAGGAAAGTCGTTGTATCCACTCAGTTAAAAGAGTCAGAATCGGAGACATTTTCACATTTAGTACCAGGGCACATCGCCTACACCTTGCCTGGTTGACAAAGGACCTCCTTGTACATCATCTCTCTTCTGATGTCCGTTTTCCTAACCACCTGAAAAGGCTGTAAGAGCATCCTGTGTCAATAGGCGTATTTTGCAGATGAAGAGGCAAAGGTTCAGAGAGGTCGCGGGGTGGTAAGTAGGAAAGCTCGACCTTTTGACCGTGAACAGGGCATGAACACTATTGCAGATAACGTGCTCATCTTCGGAAGCTCCAGAGTAACATGTAACAAGATACTGAAAGAAGTCAAGCCCCAGGCCCACCTTTGCAATTCCAGTACATACTCCTGGCAACCGTGAACCCCGCCCTCTCACCCGGTGGGGGGGAAAGATCCACCCAAGCAAGTTCTTTCCCTAACACTTCTGATTGTGAAAATATGAACGCCTGACGCTCTACCCTGGCCGACGATGGGTCCGGAGTTTCTCCCATGGCCACTACCAATAGGGGGGAGGGAAAAAAAGATGGTGGAAACTGGCCAAAGTTCAGTGTTATGAGACTGCCTCAAACCACTGCCTTTAGTTTATCAGTTAATTGCAAAGCAAATGGGCCAACAAGGACGATGTATCCATTGCGGGATCAACGTGGTGGGTGTAGAGCTCTTAACATGAAAAGGCGGTTTCAGTGTTAAAGGCTGCAATCAAAACCCCAACACGTGGAGGGAGGGCAGCAGAGCCCAGGCTCAGGAAGCGGTCCTTGCTGAAAACCCCACATGTCCACCCGAACCCTGCACAGGGAGCAGCCGGAAGGCAGTACATGCCCTGCAGCCAAAAGAATTCCTCTGGCCTCCCTTACCACTTATCAGGGCAGGCGGTATTTATCTTGACAGCGTTCCTCAGACCTGTATTTGCATCCCGCCCCCCTCCAAATTTCCTCTTGGGCTTATCTCCAAGCCATCCTTTTCCTCCAAAGATGAAAGATTGAAACACGACCAGAGGGCAGTATATATAATCTTCAAAGAGCACTTTAGACACCATAAAGAATATTTTAACGGGCGCTATTTTTTTTTTCCCCCTCACCACACCTGTTCTCATAAACCATTTATGAGTTTGGCAGAGAGAGAAAATATACCAGCTGAGATAAAGGAAGGAAGAAAACAGCCCAGGAATGAAACCTTGGACTCTAGATTACTTGGGACCCCCCTCCCCTCGACCCCCCAATCCCTGGAAGTTAGGGCTGCGGTCCTCCTCCCGTTGAATCCCCCCCCCCCACCGCAAAGCCCTCCCCAGCACCCGGCCCCCACTGGGCTCCAGCAACTCTTACCAGTGGCGCACAGAGCGATGAAGGTCTGAGCGTGCTTGCGGATCAGAGACAGCTTCTCGCTGGGCTGAGGCAGCTTGCGGAGGATGTGCTCGATGAAGTCATGGGGGGTCACAGCTGCCAGGTTCCACTTCAACTTGCCCAGCACCACCAGCTCCCACTCCTGGGGATGGAGGGAGGAAGGGAAGAGTATAAAACCCACAGGCTGACCTGGCATCCGGGACTGGGGGCTTGGCATCCAGACCAGTCTTCATAACGATTCTCATTAGGACACGGGGCTAGATTGGAAGGCGGGGCCGTTTATCAGAGTGGCCCTAAAGCTTTGAAGTGGGTGACGGCTCCTCTAAGGCTTCAAAGGTCAGGCTCCACTGAAAATAATGAGAGCCCAGGTAGCTGTTGCCAAGATGGTACTTTCTATTTCTCTGTCTCTCCAGCTCCCCGACCCACACCCAACCCTGGCTTGCGCATTCCACAGTATGCTTCTGCCCGCCCACCCAGAAGGTTGAATCTACAGTAAGATAACGCCAAGGTCATTGTAGCCCTTTGGTAGCAATTTATTGTATATCTATCACCAGATTAATAGTCTTTTTAATCCTCGTGGAAAAATGATGTACACAGAATAAAGCTCAAAATTAGGTTTCTTGGCCCAAATCCTTGGCAACCAATTAGCTTGCTCGTAGTCGGTGCCAAAAAGTGCCATTTTTCTCTCTGCTGCTAAAACTTTCCCCTGGACACGTAATGCAGAAATCTTGGGAAATGATACTCAGACACGGGGCACCCTTCCACTTAAATGTTTCACAGGCCTTTGTTACCATGACTGAAGGACCGCATGGTCACTGGCAACCCCATTGTGCAGCTGGAGGTGATTCAGGGCAGGGTGAAGGTCCTTGTTCAAGGTCATAGAAGCCTGAAGCCCAAATGCTGGCACCATGTAACCCTGTCTCTTGTGGGCCTCTCACCAGCAGCCCACCTAGTGAAAAACCTTGTTTCTCTCCCTTGTTGGAATACGTTGGGGGGAACTGTGCTCAAAGGGAAACAAACCAAGGAGAAAGCCTTAAAAATACGTGCAGTCAGAGGGAAAAACAGGCCTATCGATCTATCATCATCAGCAGAATGAGCGACCAGCTTACCAGTGTCGTCCGTTCCCCCATTCACCCCAAGATCCCGACTGTCTTCCACCTGCTAAGCTGGCCACCAGAGCCCTATTCTGCCTGCGACCCACAGCACCGGCTGGCTGTGCGGTCTGGGCCAATTCCCTCCCCTTCCCTGGCCTCGGCTTTCTTGTTGGTAAAATAGGAGGACTCCTCCAGCTCTCAACTTCTGGGATAAAGAGACAGAGACCGGAAAAAGGCAGATTTGTCTGCAGCAATATAAATTAGCTTGGCAAGCCCCTGGAAAAAAACTGGGGCGCTCTGAAAAATACCCGAGTCCCCCATCATGTTGAAACAATGAAGCAAAAGGAAGATTCGTTTTCCTCATCTCCCGTGAGAAATATAACTGGATCCCAATTTTAACCATGCTCTCTTTACCTGCTTTCAAGTCTGCCTTGGCTTTTTACGGGAGGCTGGGGGTGAAAACCCAGATAGACTACTAAACAGTCAGTGTCTTCCAAGATGGCTTGAAATTCCAGCTCTCCTTCTCACGGGGGAATGTGAGTATAAACCACTCGACTTGTACCATTATTAAAGGAAGCAGATCTCCTAGAAGAAAGCACCTTTCTGGGCCTCTCGGACCAAACCAGAAGCAGCTGAAATCTGGCAACCGTTCAAAGGTGAGGTCATTCATGCCCCTCTGCATTCTCGGAGATTCCTCCCCATCCTTGCACATGTCTGCCGCTAGGTGGCAGCACAGCCTCAGGGAGGAAGGCCTCTCACAAAGAGCTCAGTTCAGGCAGCCAGTCCCGGGCCCTGTGGACTTAGTGCAGGCCTGGCCAGCAGGGAGGGGGAGGAGGAGGGGGTGGGAAGAGGGGGCCCCTTTTCCGAACAGTTGGGAGATAGGCTGTGCAGATCACTGAAGGTGGGCCTCTGGAGCTGCCCAACCAATGCCACGCTGCTGCCACATGGCCGTCTTAAGTATGAAGCTACAGGGGCAAAGAGTCCTATTGGGTGGGAAAAAGGTTTGCGGGCAGGAAACCAGAGTCCAGACAGGACCCCGTGTCTATGTAGACGTAACAGCCCCACCGGAGACAGGAATCCAGGCCTCCCAACCCTCTGACAAAGGGCCCAATTTGACTCTGCTCAAAAGCCAATGAGCTGGTATTTAGTGAACAGCTATTATGTGCGGGTATCTTGAGACTCTAAGAGGTGCCTAAGACCTACCTTTGAACTCCCGGTTCTTAGGAGACACGCCACATGTGTATTTGAGAATCACGTGAGAGGTTGATTACTGTCTCGGAATTCAGCGATTGAAAATTTGGAATTTAATTAAAATATTTTATCACTGTGTTTCATGCCTCCTTTGCATACGCAAGCGGGCGCGCACACACTGCAAATGAATCTCACCAACACAAGTCTCCCTGAGTGAGGATCTTATTCATGGGTGGAGTCTCGGTACTTCGCACAGAGCCCAGCACACAGTAGGAACACAAGGAGTCTCGTGTTAAAAGAGTTCCCAGAAGTGTGAAAACTTCAGTGATGGGTAAGTTGGGGTCCTATGGATCTGTTCTGGGAGCAGCGGCATCAAAGTATATTATTAGGATAGGGGAGAGCAGAAAGGCAGGGAGGAAGGAGGCAGTCATTACCAGCAGCTCCTGAGGCTTGATGGAGTTGTCCGTGTAAATGCACAACTTCTCAGCGGTCAGCGGGATGGTCTCTTTGAGCTTGGAAGCCAGGAACATGCACACGGCCCCCAGAAGCTGCAGATGGGTCTTCGGAGTTGGGACTCCGGCCAAGAAGCGGTCCAGGTAATTGATGGCCAGAGGAAAGACCTCTTCTTCGCACTTCTGCTCCTCACAGACCTATGACACGAGTGGGACAGGGTCGGGGTGGGGGGAGACCATAGTATCAGGAAAAGAGGAAAAAAGGGAAACCGCACAATCTAGGGAAACGACAAAAATATTGAATTTGTCGGGGGGAGGGGGGAGGGGGAGGGGAGTAGAATAAGCGATCAGAATGAAGGCGAGGAAATTGGGGTCAATCTGAATGGCCATCCGCGCTGGGGTCCTCCCCGGGAGCCTAAAAACTCAAAGGAGAGGTGGGTTAAGGACCCCGAGGCCGAGGGCGCAGCAGCTCCGGCCCCGCCGCCCCCGTGGGCCGCTCACCGCTCCGCTCGCTCGCACTCACTCACTCTCTTTTTTGGATTTCGTCATCTTTTCAAAAAATCAATAAAAATATTCTGGAGGCTCCGGGGGTCTCGTTCTTGGTCTCATTCGGACCCCCAGACCCTGCTCTATCATTCCCGACAATTGAAAAAATTGTCGGGGGCAGTCCCCGCGGCCCAGGCGCCGCATTTGGGGGGGTGGGTGGGGAGAGGTGGGGAAGCGGGGGGAGGGCGGAGGGAGCCAGCGCCGCGCAGCCTGGGCGGCCGGAGTCGGAGCAGGGGAGACGGGTTCAAAAAATAATTAAAAATCGAGGAAATACCCCAGACAAGCCCTTTCGCCGTGAAAACCCTACAGAGGACCCAGGCTACCCGCAGCGGAGGTTTGGGGTGCCGGGAAGGTCTGGACCGCGACCCCTGGGGCTTTGGATACCGAGGGGGAAACTTGCAGGGGTGAGCGCGGCGGCGGGAGTGTCCGGCCGCGGCCCACAAGGGCAGAGGCCGGGGACGGTGGCGAAGAGCTGGGGGACAGACGAGGACGGGGAGCCGCCGGAGAGAGGCGCGGGGGGCTCCAGCCTCTCCTTCGGGGGGGACCCGCTATCCCCCCTGCACACACCTCCTCCCCCCTCCCACCCCACCCAGATCTCCGCACCCAGGAAACTGAAGGCCGAAACGTAAGTAACCTTCGTGAGGGAGGGGGGGATCGGGGTCGAGGGCGCCATCAGAAGTGGGGGGCCGGGATAGTGGGGTGCGAGGGGGAGCGGGCGACGCGTTCCAGCCTCTCCACCCCGAGTTTACAAAGCAACATGGCGAAACCACGGCAGGTCCGGAGCCGTGCAGACGTGGGCACAAGGCTCGGTCCGCGAGGGTTCGGAGCGAGGGGAAAGAAGTGGTTCTTTTGGGTTCCCCGAAAACACACGTTTCTTCAGTGTGACTTCCGGGGCTCCTGAATTCCCCGTTTCTCATCTCCTCCCTCCGCCCTCCGCCCTCCCCCCTTAAGTGCCAACGCGGAGTCGCGACCACAGGCGGGGGGTGGGGGGGGGGACCCGAGGCTAGGACGAATTTGCCCTGGCCTTTGTGGGGGGGCTGATTTTTTAACTTTGGGGTCCCGGCTTCCCGCTCCTACTCCCTTCTTCAAGGCACTGAAAGCAGCCTCGGCTTCGCAAAAGACAGGTCGGGGTTGGGGGGGGGGGAGGCAGCCACATGCAGGCACCCGCGCGCGGGATGCGCCCCCACCCCCGCCCCGGGACAGCCTCGCTGCTCCCAGATTTGCCTCCTCCCTCCTCTCCTCCTCCCCCCGTTAATCTTGCACCCCGCAAGGAACAGAAAGGAAGCCACGCGTCTCGCCGAGGGCACGGGGTAACCTCTCGCGCAGCAGCGGGGAGGCGGGCGCGGAGGCTGCCCTCTCGCAGGTTCAGGGTCCCCGCGTGGGGTCTGGGGTCCGGGCGGGGACGGACGGTGCGCCTGCCTGCAGACCTACCTCCAGCATCCAGGTGGCCACCATCCTGCGCATGTAGGGCTGGATGTCCTTCTGCACGCACTTGAAGTAGGAGCACTGGGGAAGGTAGCGCTCCTCGATGGTCAGCAAGTTCTGCAGCACGCGGTCGTCGTGGAGCAGGTTGGCGTCCGGCACGGCCCTGCGGACCGGGTCCACCTCTCCGCACAGCAGCTCCATGGCCAGCTGGGTGCCCACTCGCGCCCCTGCGATCTCCGGACTGGAAAATTGGGGGGTTTTTTGGAGAGGGGGAGGGGAGAGGATTCCCCTTACCTCCTTCCTTTGGCTAAATAAGGGGTTTTCGGGGAAATAGCGAAGGGCAGAGAGGGAAGCTGGGGAAGAAGAGGGGAAAGGGATGGGCGGTGGGAGAGGAGCGCCCCGGGGGCTGCTGACTCTGCCTGCCCTCCCCTTCAAACTTGTCTGCTCTCCCCAGCTCGCTCTGCTCTCTGCTCTCCGAGGCAGTGACGCAAACTGGCTGGGCAGTTACTTCTCCTCCCTCTCGCCTCACCCCCCTCTCCGGTTCCTCCTCCCTTTCCCTCCCCTCCCGATCCTCCCCTCCTCCTCTCAGTCTGTCCCTCCCTCCCTCCTTTCCCCTCTTGTTATTAAGGAGAACAGCAGCTGGCCCGACCAAACTTCAAACGCAGTCCCCCGCCCCCCGGCCCCCTCTCCTTAGCTCTCCGAGGCCCTCTCCCTCTATCCAGCCCCGCAAGCCAGGGGCCCCGGAGAGGGGAACCCACAAAAAAAAAAAACCCCACCGATTCCTACTTATTTCCTCTAATTGCGCACATTCTGTAGGTGCATCCTGCCAAAATACGACCCTCCGACTCTGGCTGCTTCAAAACTTATCCTAATACTCCCGCCCATGTATTTTAAGATCCAGGAATGACGGGTAGATTACTTGAAGATGAGGTGGGCTCAGACAATTGAGAAATAGATCCTTTACGTGAGAAAGAAAGAGGGCGATTTGAGAAAACAGCAACTTCGCATACCCAGAGAAAAAGGTTATGTCCCTGAAATTTATGTTCCTGATCATGTCGAAGCTGTTTCCAAAACCCGATTAAAGGGACCAGAACTACGGCGCCCACTCCAACCCCCGCCCCCGCCCCCCCGCAGATGTGTTGGGGGGGAGGGGTGAGTGTCCGGAGGGAGGGGGCGCTTCTCCGACGTGATAGAATGTGACCCAGGAGCAGAAACCATCCCGTTCTTGGGGCGCCGCAGGCGCCACTGGGAGACGCGGGGAGGCGCCCCGAGCCGCCGCAGGCCGGGGGCAGGGCTACCAGCGGTTCCGCCGCGGCCAGCGGCCACGCAGGAAAAACCCGCTTCCTCGCCCTGCCTCTGCTGACAAGCCGCCCGAGGTGTCTGCGCCGAGCGTGGCCACACTGATACAGCTTTCTAGGAAATAGCCCGGGAGGAGGAGGGGAGAGGGGCGAAAGAGGGGTAGGTTTGGCTCCCCCTCTCTCCCCCGGCGCCAACGACACCACCCCTTCCTTTCCTCCGAGGCCCAAGAGTTCCACCCCGGGTCCCTCGCCTGCACCCTCGCGGACCCTCCGGGTTCACGCGTCGCTCGCAGCCAGGGCTTTCTCCCCGCGAGCGGAACTACGGTGGAGACGCAGCCAGCGCGGTCGGCTCTGACACGTGCTCCAATGCATCCTCGGGTCAAAGCCGCTTTTAGAGGGGATCTGGTGGCGTTTCCTCACCTCCTTCCTCCCGCCACCCCCAACCCTGCCCGTCCGTGCTATTTCACTCCGGGAAGAAAGGGAGTGGGCCCAGGGCCCGCGGCGCGCTGGCGGAGCTGGCACGTGCGCCGAGCGCGGCGTGGGTAGGGTCTCTGGAGAGACACCGAGGTTGGCCCAGGACCTCCCTCGCTGAGAAAGGGGGCCCGAACCGGGGCGCGAGGGCAAGCGGGGGGAGGGGGCAGGCTGGGTGAGCTGTGAGCTCTGTTCCCTGAAAGGAGGGGGAGGTGGAATAAAGAGGGCGGGGAGCGCATAAACCAGAGGTGCGAGCGATTAACCCTGGCCCCGGGGCCAGCCCCTTTCCAAGAGGGTGGGGCGGAAGGGGTGGGTGGGTGGGTGGAAGGGGGATATCGCTTTAAAAGGGTGAGTAAGAGTTTGGGGCGCCGTCTCCCCTCCCTCTATTTGCATAGCCAATAGCTCTGGGTCTCCTGCTACTGCGCGCTGATTGTTACCGGGCAGATTACTTTTTTTTTTTTTTTTTTTTTTTTTTTTTTTTAGTAGGACGCGTTCCCCGCTACATCAAAAGGAAGCCAAGGAAGGGAGGGCGGAGGGAGAGCGGGGACTGGGGCGGGCGAGGGCTGGGGAGAGGCCGGGGCGCCGGCGACCTTATCAATAGCCTCGGGAATTAGTATCCAATCGACTGTATGTAAAGAGAGGGGAGGGAAGGGGCGGTCGAGGAGAATGTCTAATTGCGGTGGAAGCCATTAGCTTTCGGGAAGAAAAAAAGCTCGCTGAAAAACCCAAGTTGCAAACTCAAAATGAAACAGTCCCGCGCGGCGGATGACAGTCGGGGCTGAGTACGGTGTTCCTCGGAAGACAGCGGGTCCCCAACAATCACCTATTGATTTCAGTCAACGTGGACTTCCCGACTCAGGCCTTGAGTCACTCCGGATAAATACGTGAACTTAACATTTTAAGACCCCATAAAGGACTTACTCAAACTTCAGCTCAGCCACCTTTGAGCGGATCAAAGAAAGCTGTAGGGGTAGGGGGTGGGGGGCAGTGTGGGCGAGAGAGGTATTTTTAAAGTATAAATCTGCCCCGACAGGCAAGGACAGAAGCCGGCGAGGGCTCCCAGCCTCTTGACATCACTTGGTAACTAACCCAGCACGGCCTTTTCTCCACCTCCCTGCAGGGAAAGCATCCCGAGCCCTGGTTCCCCAGAAGAGGGGCAGCGGGGGGCGGGGAAGAGGCGGGTGGTCGTCCTCCGGGCCTCGCCCACCCTGGGGAGAAAACCTGGGTGGTGAGGCCTCAAGTCTCGGGAGCGGCGAGCCGAGGGGCCCCCTCTCCCCTTCCCTCCCCCCAGCCCCAAACCCGTCTGGCTTTACTGAGAAATTCCGGCGGGGAGCGGGGCCGGGGGGCGGGGGACAGGCGGTTGTGAAGGGGAGGGGCGCGGGCGGATGCCCCTCTCCCCGCCGCCCTCTCCGTCCACCCAGACCCGCGAGTGCGGGCGCTCCCCGCGTGGCAGGCTCGCCCCTTCAAGTTCCCCATTGACTTCCCCTTCCGATTACGGACTGTTCCCGAACTGCAACCTCGCAGCGAATCCGTCCCCCAGTGGTTCAGGCTCCAGGGCTCGGGGTGGGGCGTGCGAGGGTGCGGAGGTTGGCAGGAATGTCTCCGCGAGGCTTGGACTGGAAACTGAGTTTTCCCTTTTGGTCGCCACTCCGACCATGTGTTAAAACTTTAATTTTGCTTGCTAAAAAGTACTCCTCCTCGCACGCGGGAAAAGGCACGTTGCCTTCTGGGCAAACCTGCGCATTTTCTTTTGAGTGTAGCCTTAGGTTTAGAGAAAAAAAAAACAAACGTCTGTGCTCTGGCTTTTAAGTCAGAACTGGTCACTGTAGGGAAAAAAAAACCCACAAAATATTGGCTCTTCCTTATTCCTTTTTCACCCCTCAAGGGGGAAAAAAAAAAACTCCTTCCCTTTGTAGGATCAATGATAACCTTTAGCGAGCGTCAGTTTTACTGGACTTTTATTCCCTCCCTGGCCGGCTCAGCACCCCTCGCGTTGTGGAGTTTCGGTTGGAAAGTGTACAAACCCCTGTAGGTGCAGGGTGTTTATAGGCACATTTCTGCAGGAACCTGCAATGCTAAGCACACTTACGCCCCAGCTCACCTGGCGGATGCCGCCCAGCCAGGTGATCCCGCCGTCGGCTACAAGCTACGTCCCCTACGGGCGCTCTGGCGGGGTGGGGGGAGGGGAGTGAGTTCGGGCTCAGGCGCCCCCGCCACCCCTAACTCCCCCCCCCCTCCCCCAGAGCAGAGCGGTGTATTTCTCCATTTAGGGATGGACGGGCAGTCAAAACCGAAAACCCGACGGTCACTTGAAAGTAGATGGCCAAGGGTCCGAGTCTCGGCTCCAGGAGCCCGGAGTACCAGGGAGGAAGCCGCGGAGGTGCAGAAGGAGGGGATGGGAGGGAGTGGGAAGGGAGTAGAAGCAAATTGGAAAAATGTGCGAAAGGAAGAGGGACAGGTAGGGAACTGGAGCTCACGGGGACAGAAGGTGGGTGGGGACGAGCCGCCGGGTGGCTCCCCGCGCCAGGCACTGGGACCCAGGTGTGAGAGCGCTTCCGGGGCCCCGCACGGCAGCCCCCCGCCCGTGGCAGCCCCGGGGCGCCCAGACCCTGCGGAGATAGACACGGGCCGGCCTGCGCTCTCCAGCCGCCCTCCCTGGGTCCGAGCTTGCACCCGGTCTGCGTGCCTCGGGCGGCAGATGCGACAGGCGTGGGTCTGGAACGCCTGCCGTCCGTTCGCCCCCCTCGCATCTTCCTCCCCTCCCTTGGAAAAAAAATAAAAAGTAAAGAGACCCGAACTTTCCCCCTCTTCCTGTCTGATTCAGCTGCCTCACGCGGCCGAAAATAGCCCTGGAAGTGCCTTCGCTTTATAAAAGTGACTTTTCCAGTAAGATCTGGGGCGGGGGGCGTCTGCCCCCCGGCGTCGGCGGGGCCCGGCCTCCGGGAGGAAAGGGAACCGGCCGGCTCGCTCCTTCGCCCTCCCCTCCGGCGCCCGGGAGGGGCCCGCTGGGCAACGGAATCGCGCCTCCGCCGGAGGAGCCAACACGCGGCTTTTTCGCGGAATTTTGACGTCACCCACACGTGGGGGGAAGGGGCTGGGAGAGCGAGAGGAAGCGGCGGGGGAGGGGGCGGGCGGGGGCGGGCGGCGGCGGCGGCGTGGCCCGCCCCTAGCGGAGGGCGCTCCGGCCTCGCGCCCCCGGCCGCCCGGCTCGCTGGGACCCGCCGTGCGCGCCCGCCCGGAGCCAAATGGCAACCCTCTCCCAGGCCCTCCCTGCCGCGCCCCCGCACCTTCCACCACGAGGAGCTGAGTTTTCTCCCTTTGAAATCGCGAGCTGCTCTCAGCTCCGGGAAAACCTGATTCCTTTGCCTTGCCGTCCAGTTGCGCTCATTGGCGACGTCAGATTGAATATCGCGATTGCTGGTCGCGACGCGCCGCCACCTAGCTCTCCGCCGTCTCTCCAGCGGGGGAGACGTGGGTGTGCTTTCTGTTCCTCGGTAATGAGTTCTGCACTTACTTGGACGCCAGTTTTTTACGCGCGACTTATTCCTCCCTGGTCCCCCCGCCCCATCCACTATTTCGATACCAGCTGGGTTGGCTGACGCTGTGAAAATTACATGTGACATCCATCTCCCGAGGATGCATAGAAGCAGTTTTGGACGAATTTTACTTTGTTAGGAGCAAATCCGTCCAGAAATACGCCCGTCAAAAGAGTTCCACAAATAAATGGGCAAGCGTTTAGGGCGACTCCCCTCCCACTCGCTGGATACCCCCAGGGTGTCCGTGCTCGTGGAGAACCTTCTAGACCCCAAGAGCTAAACACTGCAGCTGCAGAGTGAGTCCGCGCACCTTCATTTCCCCTCCATGTGGGCAAAGTCTTTTTAATCTTTCAGTCTGGGGGGTGATATCAGAAGTGTGCCATTCTTAAAACCCACGGTGACAATGCTGAGTTTATACTAAAATTTACAAGGAGCTCTGTGGGACTATTTGGGAGAAAAATAGTCAATGTGAACTGGGTTTTACCTCAGTGAGGTATAGAGAATGTTGCAAGAATCAGAGGCAGAAAGCTAGGGGCTTCTTTGAAAATGTGCTTGTGAGGTGGAATTACTTGTTTCAAATGTAAAGGAGGAGCTTTCTGTTTGAATCAGTTATGAAGTGTGGAACTGTTTCTTTTTGAAGATGACAGACTTTGGTTATGACCATTCTTGCTTCGTTTTAACACATTCCCTCTATTTTTAACTTATTATTTATTTCTTTTTCGTTTAATGGTTGCTGTTCTGACCCAAGAGACTTTGTTTTGTTTCTTCTGGGGGGAAAAAAGAGTTAAAATTAATGAAAATGTCCATACTTGCTGTTGAAGGTCAGTCTGAGTGAACTATATTTAAGAGAGCTTTGCTTTTTGGTGCCTGATTTGATGGACACTTGATTTGTATGTACAAAGGTAGAAAAACAGAATAAATTATTGAAGGAAAAAAAAAGGGAAGGAGCCAAAGAAGTGTTTGAAAAACCAAAAAGACAAATGTCTTTTAAATTTTACTCCTGCTTCATTTTAGACATTTAAGTTCGGGGAGGTCATATTAAACGTTTTATAGGTTTAAATCCTTAGTAAAATGTCAAGACTACACCTACCAGAAATGTTTCTGGAGCAATAGTCATTTTTATTTGTTTTATAAAACTTAAAAATGTTTTTATAAACATTTTGCCCAAGTTCAAACGTTCATTTGCCTTTAAAATGTCCACTTTCCTAGTGTGATTGAATATTCTTTTGATTTTGTGGCTTTATTCAGCTGTGTATTAGTTACAACCAAATCGAAGCAATGTAAACTATTTCTAACAAATAGTCCTTATTTCATATTTTATTTTTCAGCCTTTAAACACAAGGATGGCCAGCATTTGTTAGTATAGTTTATAGCATAACTCTGCAACACCCTGAATTCATATTCTCCAAACTTTAAAAAACTCATTAATAAAAACCGGAGACATAATTTTCTTGTTGAGGTTTTGGGTTGTTTTTGTTGTTGTTTGTGGCTTTTTTCCCTGGTGGCAAAATTCAGGAGGGAGATTGAAAATTTTTCTAAAATTATTTTCTTGGTGGTCTTTTGTTGGCATTTTTTATTTGAAATGTGAAATAGATTGTTTTTAAAGTTTTATAATCTTTAAAATGTGCACCTCTGGAGAGAGATGTTCTTTCTATTTTAGGATTGACCTGAAAGCAAGCAGTTTGTATAAGTATGCTAGACAATCCAAGCTAGGATGGATTTAGACTCCTAGGAGGAATGCATTTCCTTTTTGCTCAGCCTGAAGTAAGGGCATCTGCTCTTACATGAACTTGAAACAAAGTCTGCGCCTATGCATTGTGTAAACAACTTAGAAAAGCACAAATTCAGAGGAGAGGGGTTTATGTGGAAGGTGAAGTTAGAACAGAAAATCCTAATTTATTTCTGCTGTTAGCCATCTCAAATCACACTTTCATTGTGGTCCCATCAGCTATAAACCAAATAATTTTTTCTTTATGACATATAGAGGTGTGTTCCTTCAAGCCCTATTTAATAATGATGATGATGATAATCGATAATAATAATTCCGCTGTCTCCTTCTCTTCCAATAAGTGTGTGTGAGTCTTCACTTTATGTTTCTTTAAAAATTGTGATCGAATTGTAAGGAAATTGATTCCGAAGTTAGGTTTTTGCCCTGGGAAACAACACCAAAAGGGCTCAATTTTGTGCTTTTGAAAATAAAAAGTCACCAAAATTTAGTAGACCTATTGCTTGAGGGAAGAAAACAAAATGCACAGGATTAAAAATGAACAGGAAAATTCCTTTGCCTAACTGACAAATCCTTCCTTACCTTCATCGTGCCCACATATGTTTCCATTTTTGAGAGTAGCGAGGTGGTCCATCTAGCTAATGCAAACTCAGGACCTAAAGTCTTTCCTGGTGTCAAGGAAGATGTTCTAAAGAGAATGGTATGGGTTTACGTAAGGTTTTGGAGGAAATGTCTTACATCTGGCATCTCACAGTCACCAATTATTTCAGGATCATGAAATATCATTTTAAAGAAATATTTTGAGAGAGAGGGGAGTCTAGATCATGCATTACATCTGGACAGCCATTTTGTGTGTGAGGTCTTCCTGAAATCATTTAAACTCAGGAAATTTAGTTGTTTCAAGTAGCAGCCCATGAGCTCCCTTTTGTATAATTCCAATAAACTGGTGAATAGCAAGTTTTTCTACCCCCTACTTCTGAATATATATTCTTCTAATGTTTCTCTTTTTTAAATAAAATGGTGTACCTAATTTAAAATTTCCCTAACATAATATGGACTAAGGCTCCAATTTACTTGCCTTTGTACAAGGAAATTATTCAGATAATTACTCTTTGTAGTGTAATTACCCGCAATTTTATGTCATCTAGAAAATGATTTAAGTAAGTTGGTAATCGAACTCCAGTGAAATTTGCTATACTTGGGGTGAAAACCATACTTTATCTCGAGAAATCAAGGTCTGACCTTCCATTTAGACACTTAGGACTTTACCTAGGCTGCCTGTATATTTCACTCAGTGGAACTCTTTTCAGATTTAGGGAAGCCTGGCTCTCTGTTATAGATTAGATGTAGTCTTGCTTGGAAACAGGGGAACGGGCTGTGGACCCTCATGACATTTTGGCCCGTCACAGAATATGCCTTCTGTGTCTGGGAGTCTGCAGTTGAAATTCTATATAGTATTCATCAAGGTATTCATGCTGAGCGATCACATATGTGCTAAACTGATAACATCACAGGTCTCTGCACAGATACATCAGAGCATGTCGGGGGCACGCTTCAGATTTGTAAGGTAAAATTCAAATGGTTTTAATGAAGGAGTCAAATATGCGGAGGTTTCTGTGCTTTGGAGATTGCTTCTGGCTTTTGTGTTTTATTCTTTCATTTATTTGGTACAAGCTGAGTCCTTACCAGGTGCCAAACGGTGTGCTAGGCATCGGGGATGTCGTGGGTATGTAGTTAGACTCTCAGTGAATGTTTTGTAAGGCTGGCAAGAAGGAAAAAGAGTTGAATAATACAGTCCCTTTCCCTAACAAGCCCGTTGTCTAGGGATCAAGCCTGGGAAAGAATTAACATCCTATACATGAATGCTTTAAGAAAATAATAAAACATAGAACAAAAGGCATAGAATAAGATGCCATGTTTTACCCATCTTACACCACCTACCTTAACGCAGGGGCATGGAAATTTATTTTTTCTTTAAAACTCAGTCTAGGCAAGTAATTATTCCTTGGATTGCATAGTAGTTTTTTAAATTATTTTTCTTGAATATTGTTCTTAATAAACTATTGGAACTTGTTGATTGGATGTCTGGGTTACATGTCTAGGGTTTGGTCAGTCCTTTTAAAGTAGCCAAACCCCTTCTTGGTCCATCAGACTGCGAGCAGTGCTTTCTTTGAGTAGCTGTTTTTCCCAGAGCATCTGTTTCTCGTCTGAATGAACCCTCCCTGAATCTGACAGACTATTGATTAGCATTTCACTCCTTTGGTTAGGGAAGTTGAGGTCAGAGTGGATCATTTACTTGTCCTGAATCACCCAGATGTTCACAGAGCAGAATGTAGACCTCTGATTTTAAGCTCAGACGTCTCCTAAAATAGATGCAGAAAACATTGTCCTTGTCATTGGCACCATGGTGGTGAAATGGCACCAGGCTAGGAGTCAGAATGTACACATTCTAGTTCCAGCACTGTGACCTGGGGATAGCGTCAATGTTTCCATTTCTTTTCTTTTTTTAATTAATTTTTATTGGAGTATAGTTGCTTTACAATGTTGTGTTCGTTTCTGCTGTACAGCAAAGTGAATCAGCTATACATATACATATATCCCCACTTTTTTCGATTTCCTTCCCATTTAAGTCACCACAGAGCATTGAGTATAGAGTTCCCTGTGCTATACAGTAGGTTCTCATTAGTTAGCTGTTTTATACATAGTAGTGTATACATGTCAATCCCAATCTCCCAACTCATCCCACCCTCCTTCCCCCCTTGGTATCCATACATTTGTTCTCTACGTCTGTGTTTCTATTTCTGCCTTGCAAATAAGTTCATCTGTATCATTTTTCTAGATTCCACATACAAGCGATATTATATGATATTTATTTTTCTCTTTCTGACTTAATTCACTCTGTATGACAGCTTCTGGGTCCATCCACGTCTCTGCAGATGGCACAATTTCATTCCTTTTTATGGCTGAGTAATATTCCATTGTATATATGTGCCACCTCTTCTTTACCCACTCCTCTGTCGATGGACACTTAGACTACTTCCATGTCCTGGCTACTGTGAACAGCGCTGCAGTGAACACTGGGTACATAATGTTTCCATTTCTGATGTTCCTGCCTCATCTACAAAATTAGCTAGCTGGAGTAAATGATCATTAAGTTCCCTTTCAACCCTAAATTTCTAAAGTTCCTGCGGCTTTATCACCATCATCATCATCATCATCATCAAAATAGGAATCATATCTTATAGCACCTTTTATGTATTTTATGTTTTACGTAAAAAATTCTTAAATTGTGGATTTAGTTATATGTATTCTCACTCCATAGGTATCTGGGAGATATTAACTCATCATGGATTGAAACCTTTTAAATTCACTTCCTTATATAGATGAGCATTTGCTGCGTGTTGTCAGCTGATGGAAAGACTTCTTTCCTTGTCCTAAGTCAATAGAATAGGATGGCAGCCTTCAAACTTTTTGAAATGTGAAAATATACGGAATATAGCACTGTTCCAGGGGGCTTAAGAAAATCTCAGCACAAAAGTTAAACTAACCTAGCGCTTATTCCTACAAGTCAAACACAACCCCCCTTACAGCACATATCGACATAGAGTTTTGGATGGACCCTAACTTCCAGATCCTTCTTTAGGTGGTCTGACTAAGTGACAGCTCAGAGACTGTGGGCCTCTTTCAATCAGGCTTACTCTGAGCTACATGGAACTCATGGAGCATCAGGTAGCTTGTTTGGTGAAAAGAGAACAAAGCAAATTTCCCAGCATTGCAATCTTTAGACAAGATATCCCTCCTTGCTTTCTGGCATGTCCTAATAGCTAGGAGTAAGCAAGGAAAGCTTTCTGCTCTGTTGCACTTTTCTTCCTCGCTTTTCATTGCTTTGAACATGTGACAAATTTCATTCATTGGAGTTCTTTGTACTCCACCAAAATCCACTTAGATGTAAATTATTTGCTTTATGGAATTATATGTTTGTAGACATGTTTCCTTCTTAAAAGTGTGGCTACTGAGAAAGAGAAACTGGTAGTAATTAATAAGCAATTACGTTTGGGAGAGTTTCTGGACAGTGTTCTATGTAATTTTTTTAAACATATGGTATATAGGGTCATGGAGAAAGCACTAGACTTGGGGTTGGGAGAGGTGGGATCTAGTCCCCATTATGCCATAGGCTGTGTAACTTGGGGCAAGACCCTTATGGGATTACCACATTTTAAGGTTGTCAGTCCCTACCCCCATCTATCACAGAAGAACACCTTTAGAGCATCCCTGACAGATAAAAGTGATGTCTTTGCTCAAATATTCTACTGATGAGGAACTCATGTCCTCTAAGTTATCCCCATTGTCTGTTCTAAGTTTATACGTTCTTTCTTATTGAGCAAGATGCCCCATCAGCATCACTGGTGCGTGTCTGCTTACTATTGATGGGCCTTGAGCTAGGTGCTTTGCCTTATAGGATCTTCCCAAGAACCATGTGCCATTAGGATCCTGAAGGACAGAGGGGTTCGATGACTTACTCAAAGTCATTGAAAGCTAGTCAGGGGCCCAAAACCGCCTGCTTCCAGGCAATTTCTTCCCGCATATGTTGTCTCTGGCCACTGGGACAAGACAGAACTAGCTGTCTCCCTCATTTATACTGACAGTTGGTCAGATATTTGAGGGTGCCATCCCTTCATCCATTTCTCTTCAGTTATTTTGATGGATGCTGGCCCCTCATTAGTGGGCTGCCCTCCTCTGGATCCTGACTAGTTCATTGATTTCCATCTCAAAGTGTGGTATCTTTCTTAATGTGTCACTAATGAGAAGGAGCAGCTTGGAACAACTTCAGAAACCTACAGATCATCAAGGTGGTCACAGAAAAACACACTACAGCCCTGGGCCACCCTTTGGCTCCTCTCACTCCATTTTCCTGGTACCACTGAGGCATCCCCCAGTAACACTGAGGACATACTAGTCTAGACAGGAAAGAGAAAATGGTTATCCCATCTTCTGGAGGCTGGTTTTGTTAATGAAACCCCAAATTGCACTCCATTTTCTCATCTATAAGTTGGGTGAGTTAAACTATGGGCGATCTTACCTTATCTATGTTCTGTGGCCCCAGGGAACAAAACGAGTGATTCTGATAAAACGTTAGAAAGAGGCATATTTCTGCTCACTTAAAGAGCTTCTTCTGCAATCCATTGCAACATAGCAAGGGTTACCTTTAGTAATCACATAAAGGACCTATAGTAGTAACTAATTAGGGATGTTACAAGGAGATCGATGAGTCACTTATTGACCCTGAGCCTAGATGTCCTCCTCTGTAACATTGGGATAATAATATCCATAGCAGAGTGGTTGTAAGGAATAAATGTTTGTAGTGTACCTAGCACAGTGCTTTGGCGTGCTATTAAGCACTGAGATAAAGCTAAGTGGAGTTATTATTACTGTTAAACTCTACTGTGTTGTGTTCTCTCAGAATCAGTGCAGCTCTAGGAGTCCATGGAATTATTAATGTATTTCATACACTCTATGAAAGTATGGACATTTCTGTACCAGATCATGGCTCTGGGGTGTCTCTACCCACTGTTTACACCACTATTGGCCAGTCACTCAGTGGCTTCTGCCAACATGGTTTAATCTCAAACCAGTTAATTCTAAACTTCCTATTGCCTCGTCCTCAGAGAGACATGTACTCAGAGGTAATCTTTCAACCTTAGTAATCTTCCAACCTATGCAAGGGACAAGGGAAAACGCATCTACACAGTCATAGAAGTGGAAAGAACCTTACACATCGAATCCATTATTTATCAAAGTGAGGTAGTTGGTACATGGAGGAGCATTTGTACTTAAATGCTTTGAGGTTTATTTTAATGAGTATCAGAAAAAAACGCAACATATCAGACTCATAGTTTCACAAATATTATAATGGTATTTAAGTTTAAAAAAAGAATCCATTTTAAAAAAATTAAGTAAGTTGAGGAAGTGATATATAGATATGGGTTTTAAAAATCTGGAAGGTTGTATGAAATTATTAAAGCTTAGAAAACAAACTCCAGTTCTTCCTTAGAAAACTAAGGAACAGCATCTCATTTACACCCATAATCATACAGCCTGTTAGTGGCAGTCTGGGACTAAAATAGCACCTCTCACTTCTGAAACTAAAGAAGTTAAGACTTTGCATGGATTATTTTCATGTAAACTATATCGTTAAAATTTACCCATTCTTCTTGTTTCTTCTGTCAGTATTTTATTGTGACTCACAAATGGATTCTGTTTTCTGAATGGCTTTAGATACTTCTTATTGTTCATTGTTTCTGTTTTAATGATTTTCCCTACTCTGAACTTCTGGACTGGCTGCCTTGCTTTTTACCAGACCACAACTGCCTGTTACTTCTGCCTCTCCAAGTAGGTTTTCCTTCTGTCCTATCACCTTTCCAAACTTCTCTGCCTTTTTAAGGGCAGCGAAATGTCATTATTTGACTTATCTATCAGTTCTCTGGAAAAGCTTCTTTCTCAAGCTTGTCATTATTTGACCTGACTAAGAGGTTGCTCTCTGTGAACAGCCTTATCCCCAGAGTGTTTGCCCAAAACAATCAGCGGCAATTGTTTAACATTTCAACTACCTGAGGTGGTGATATCCATTGGGCTAACAAGAAGCGACTAAGAAAAGTAAAAGGAACCACTGGGAAATGTGCTGTCCATATGGGCTTTGAACAGCTCTGACATATTCTTGGGAATCTAGAAGGTCACATGCATGTGCATGGCTTTGCATGTACACAGGAAAGACCTGAGAAAGCCCTAATTACTCACCACCAGTGGACCTTGAGCCTCTGTGCAGACAGAAAGTGATAGTTAAGAGTTTTAAACTGTCTGCCACTTGCTGAAGACATGTCCCCACCCCCAACACACACACACACACACACACACACACACACACGCACACACTGGATCTCTTGGCAAAGGCTAGGAGACATACTGGTTCAAGGCATTTAAGGAAATCTCTATGTAATCATTAGCTGACTATGAAGCAAACGAAACAGAGACTTCAGTGGTTATACATGACCAAGAATACAGACTTTATGGAATTAGTTCATGAAAGGCACTAAGTAAACAAACAACAGCAATAAAAACAACAAACCCTGCTCTGTGTGTGTGTGTGTGTGTGTGAATCTGATTTGCAGGGTTGCCACCTTATATTATTTAAAACATCTAGTTTTCAATAAAAAATTATGAGACACACAGAAAAACAGAAAAGTATGGCCTAAACACAGGAAAGAAAAGCAGTGAATAGAAATCATCCCTGAGGCAGCCCAGATCTTACACTTACTACACAAACACTTTAAATCTGTTATTTAAATAGAAATATGTTCAAAGCAGTAAAGGAAACCATCTCTGAATAATTAAAGTATAAGAAATAGAGAATATTGGGACTTCCCTGGCAGTCCAGTGGTTAAGACTCCACGCTTCCACTTCAGGGGGCACGGGTTTGATCCCTGGTTGGGGAATTAAGATCCTGCATGCCATGCAGAATGGCCAAAAAAAAAAAAAAAAAGAAAGAAAGAAACAGAGAATATCAATAAAGAGACAAATTATTAAAAAGAATAAAACATAAATTGTGGATTTGAAAAATATAATGACTAAATGAAAATTTCGCTGGCAGGGGGCTCAGCAGATATGAACTAGCAGAAGAAAGGATGAGCTAATCTGAAGATAAACCAATGGAGATTATCCAGTCTGAGAAACAGGAAGGAAAAAAAATGATGAAAAATGAACAGTCTCAGAGACCTGTGGACACCATCAAGCATACCAACATACATGTAACGGGAGTTCCAGAAGGAGATGGGAGAGAGAAAGAGATAGAAGAATATTTGAAGGAATAATGGCTGAAAACTCCCCAAATTTATTTTAAAACAGTACTCTACACATTCAAAAAGCTCAATAAACTCTAATTAGAGTCAACTCAAGGATAGTCACATTTATACACATATTAGTCAAACTTTCAAAAGACAGAGAGAATCTTGAAAATAGCAAGAAAAGAGCAACTCATCACATTCAAGGATTCTCAGTAATTTTAACAACTGACTTCTCATCAGAAACCATGTAGCCCAGAAGGCAGTAGGATGACATGTTCAAAGTGCTGAAAGCAAAAGACTGTCAACCAGGAATTCTGTATCTGACAAAATTATCCTTCAAAGATGAAGGAGCAATTAAGATGTTTTCAAATAAGCAAAAACTGAGAGTTTGTTGCTAACAGACTTTCTTTACAAGAAACACTAAAGGGAGTTCTTGTGGTTTAAGTGAAAGGACACTAGATAGTAAGTCAAATCCACACAAATAAAAAGCACAAAATAAAAAGTAAATGTAACTGCATAGGTAAGTGTAAAAGGCAATATAGATGTAGTTTCTTTTTTGGTAACAGTTTTCTTCCCCTATCTAATTTAAAAACCAATTGCAGTAAGCAATAATTATAAAACTTTGTCAATAGGCTTATAGTGTTTAAAGATGTAATTTGTATGACAATAATAGCACAAAGGAGTGAGAGGGAACAGTGCTGTACTGGAGTAAAATTTTTGCATACTATTGAAATTAAGTTGGTATTAATCCATTGTTTTAAGTTAAGATGTTAACTGTAATCCCAGGACACCCACCAAGAAAATATTTTTTTTTTTAAAAAAAGGAAATGAAACAATAAGAGAATTTAAATGACACACTTGATAATACTATTCAACACAAAAGAATCCATCAATGGAAAATAGAAGAACAAAAAAGGCATAATAGATATAAAAAACAAAGAGCAAAATGGCAGGTGTCAATTCTACCTTACAGTAATTACATTAAATGTAAATGAACTAAACAGTTCAATCAAAAGGAACTGTTTGGCAGAATAAAGAAAACATGATCCAACTATATGCTATCTACAAGAGACAAACTTTAGATTCAAAGACATAAATAAATTTAAAGTAAAAAGATGAAAAAATATTTATCATGCAAACACTAACCAAAAGAGAGCTAAAGTGGCTATACTAACACCAGACAAAATAGACTTTAAGACAAAAATTGCTACTAGAGACAAAAAGAACAACCGATAAAAGGGTTAATTCATCTGGAAGACCTAACAGTTATAAACATTATATGCCCCTAATAAATGAGCCCCCAAAATACATGAAAAAAGATCTGTTTTATATTGAGCAGGAAACTGTCTCTGTTACTTTTACTCCATGTACTTATTTCTGCCCTCTGGAGCCTCACGAAGTAAGTCTAACCCCTTTGTGACTAGAGAGTTCTCCAAATATTTGAAGCCAACTCTCATGTCTTTTCTCACTTTCAATTTTTATGTGGCTTTGCCTTATAAAAATTTCCCTAGAACTCAATTATGTTCACTTATAAAGAAATCTACTGCAGTGTAGAACAACTGCAAGAGCAGAGCCTACTTTCATAGAATTTCAGAGTTGGAAGGAAACTGAGATTATTTTTTTCCAAATCTCTAATTTTATAGATGAGTAAGCTGGGGCTCAAGCTGGTTATATCATTGAGCTGGTTAATGGCAGACTAACATCCATAATCTTGGTTTCCAAACCCCTTGCCTAGTGCTTATTCCAACATTTTCCTTCCATGATAGTTTCTTTCACTTTGGTACTGAGGAGGGTTGCTGGCTTTGGGTAAGAGAGAGGCTAAATAACTCTTCTTTCTTCCCCCTTCTTTTAGCAGTACCTGGCATCCTTCATCTTGAATTTGCCATAGAAGAAGAAAGTTAAGAGTAATGGAAGGAACTGTACTGGGTATTAAAATATATGGATTCTCATCTTTTTTGGTCACTGACCAATTTCTGATACGTTGGATAAGTCACTTCAAAAAATAATAAGAAATACTGTCTATTGAGCACCTACCGTTTACCAGACCCTGTGCTAGGCACTTTATCTACAAGCCTCATATATGTGTTCAGATGTGTTCCTTTCTTATCTGTAAAATAATCAGGTTATACCGTATGTTGTCTGTTGTACCGTCAAGCTCCAGAGTTGCGTGATTGTAAGGAGCTATTAGGGCGTTCTTATGTAATAGTTCCTGAGGGTTCATCTTGATCCCCCTCCTTCCTGTTTCCTAGCTGGCAGTGGTAGGGTTGCTGTAGAATAGTTGCTGTAGACTTCTCTACAGTGAGTCCATGAGTTGTGATGTCCTACTCTAGCCTCCCAAGAGGCTTTCCACTTTCCATAGGATTTGGCTGGACTCTTACTGGTCCCTTTCAGGGTTTCCAGGACTGTATTCTCTGCCCTCTTCTCTCTGTAGATTCTCCCCATGGACCTTTGATTCACTCTGGTGGCTTCTTATTTTACCTGTGGGCTCGGAGAAGTCAAGTAATTTAGAAAAGGTCCCTCAGCTTGTGTATAAATGGCAGACTTGGCAGCTTTCTGACCCCACTGCCTTTGTTATCCCTGGTATAACATGATTCCTGTCTCTGACAGTTCACCTGATCTAATTGTCCCACCCTTGCTTAATACCTTGCTCAAGCCCTGCCTTCTCCACCAACTCAGCCTGGCCAGCTGCTCATTCCTCTCAATTTACCCAGCAAGTGTTGTCTGAAGTACACATCAGGCACCACCTTGGGACTTATGCCTTGGGAGACTGTATGCCTTAGTGGTTATGAATGCGGGGTCTGGAGTCAGAGGGCCAAAATGGGAATCCCAACGCTACTACTTATAAGCTGTGCAACCTTGGGAAAATTACTTAACCTCTCTGGGCCTCGGTTTCCTCAATTACAAACTAGAGATGCTAGTAGCACTTACTTCCTAGGGTTGTTGTGAGGATAAATGTGAATTGATTCCATCACCAGCTCTAGGGGTAAGCCCTGATTGGCCCAAGCTGATGGACATAATCCCATCCATCTTGCCAGAGTGATTGAGTTAGACTTGGGTACACGAACTTGACTAGGCCAGAGCGACCTTCAGGACTGAAGTTTGACAATGTGGTCTCAAATGTGAGGCCTGGAGTTGCTAGAGCCATTTTGTTTTACTAGCAGGAAGCCAGCCTGAGAACAAAGCTGACACAGAGAGTAAAGCAGAGCTGAGAAAAATCAAAGAGAACTAGAGCTACAAGCCTGATTAAGTATCTCCTGAAGTCCCTCCGACTTCTGGAATTTTCCATTGCTTGAGCCAATTAAAAAATTTAGTATTTCAGCTACTTTGCTAGGTTTATTTTATCATTTGCAACTGAAAATATCCTAACCGATACTTATTATTATCACCTTCCCGTGTATATCCAACACTTTGTCATTAGACTGTCATGTCCTTTGGGGCAGAGACTAACTTCCTAAGCTCTGTGTTGCCGTGCTACCTGGCACGGTTCTGTCATATCATCTGTGCTTCATACCACAATCCTCATTTCCCCCTGGTAACTATGCATTTTGAGTATCTTTTTTTTTTTTTTTTCCTTTCTGATCTTCAGTATTCTCACTTGTTTTGTGGTTTTTTTTTCCACATCTTTATTGGAGTATAATTGCTTTACAATGTTGTGTTAGTCCCTGCTGTACAACAAAGTGAATCAGCTATATGTATACATATATCCCCATATCCCCTCCCTCTTGAGCCTCCCTCCCACCCTCCCTATCCCACCCCTCTAGGTGGACACAAAGCACCGAGCTGATCTCCCTGTGCTATGCAGCTGCTTCCCACTAGCTATCGGTTTTACATTTGGCAGTGTATATATGTCAGTGCTACTCTCACTTCGTCCCAGCTTCCCCTTCCCCCCCACCCTGTGTCCTCAAGTCCGTCTCTACATCTGCATCTTTATTCCTGCCCTGCCACTAGGTTCATCAGTATCTTTGAGGCAGAACGAGAAGGTGGCCAGAGTCCCAAGTAGGGTGGTCCCCTGCTGCTGCTTCATCTTCTTAGTTTGCTAAGATAATACGAAAGTAAAATGCTTCATAGATTAGCTAAACCTTATTGAGAACAAGGCGTTGAACACAGAATCATCTTTTTTCTTCTCGGTTACCAATGGTTATTATTACCATGCCCTGTGTTACAAATGAGGAACGGAGGCTTACAGAGCTTATTCAACTTGTGTAGGACACGCAGCTTCTATGTACCCTAATTTAGGGACCTGCTCTCAAATGACTGCATCCGTGTCTTTAAGTTCTCATTCCACTTTACAGAAAATGAAACTAGCAATCATGGACAGTGCTTTATGGGTGTGGCTTGCCCAGGAAAGATGATGGAGAACTCCATCATCAGACCCATGCTAAAAAATCGGCTTTGAATTGACATCAAGAGATTTGTAAATAAAGGTACATTCACTTCAAATAAATGTTTAGGTATGTGTAATTCATCTTTTAATGATTTCTCACTTTCCTAACATTTTTAGATAACCCACCACCTTCCCAGTCACATCAGAGAGATCTTTACTTTTTGGTTATCTTTTTTTGAGCATCAGAATTGAAAAATCTAAATCGGATTATGACAAATATATTGTTCTGTGACTTGATTTTTTTCATTGAACAGTAATCTCTTGGAGTCTTTCTATGCCAGTGGTATAGACCTGCTTCATTCATTGTAAGTACAGAATGATTTTAATAGTTACAATGTATCATAATTTAACCACTTCCTACAATTAATGGGCATTTGGGCGTCCTCCCTCACTATTTCTTTTGCTTTTATAAATAATGTGCCATTAAGCATCATCGTACTTTGCTTCTTCGTGCATTCAGGTGTCCATGGGAGGAGAAAAATATTGAGGTCTTGATTTTGTGACCTCAAAGGTGATCCAAGATAGAGAATGAACACCTTGAGGTCCCTATCTTCAATGACCTCACAGTCTATAGGGGAGCAGACATGTACACACATAGCTTTCCCTTTAATATAAGAGTGAGGCAAATAGGAATCCCCTCAGTGTTACGGAAGTGTAGGAAGAGGGAGACTGAGGGGCTCAGTTGAGTGGATGACTGGGAAGGCTGCATGGAGGAGGTGGCACTTGAGTCCAGCCGTGGAGGATGGGAAGGCTCTGATGCTTGGTCTGCCCATCTTCCTATCATGGTTTTGAAATGTGCCTATCATTTGGTTGGATTCTTCATTAGGCCATTTGGTTGGATGAATAACGGTGGGAATGGAGGGGAAGGATGCTTTGAGCAAAGGAGACATAGCCCAGGAACTAAAGTGACGAAGTGCCCGGTTTCTCAGAGGGCCAAGAACTGGCTGCTGTGGCCGGAGCACACGAGCACAGGCCACCTCCAGGCAGCGCAGGGATAGAAGGATGTCACAGGCATGGACTAAAAGGCACCCAGGAGGGATTTCAGTTGGCCGGAAAAGGAGTTTTGTTCAAGATGCATGCTGAAGGTTGGGCAGAGAGTGTAAGGACAGAGCAGACAGCTCTCTGATGGGATGATGGGAACCAGACAGATGGGTCCACATTCTTTCTAAGTGACCCCGCAGCCCCAGTTTTAGTGAATCTGTTACTGCGGCATCTCTCTGCTTCACTTTGGGGGGTTGTCTCTGCTTTGAATTCAAGTGAAATAGCCATGTGGAAGACAAACTACAGAGTTGTTGTTGTTTTTTTAAATATTTATTTATTTATTTACTTATTTATTTATTTGGTTGCACCGGGTCTTAGTTGTGGTTTGCGAGCTCCTTAGCTGTGGCTCGCCGGCTCCTTAGTTGTGGCATGCGAACTCTTAGTTGCGGCATGCGTGTGGGATCTAGTTCTCTGACCAGGGATCAAACCCGGGCCCCCTGCACTGGGAGCACGGAGTCTTATCCACTGCGCCCCCAGGGAAGTCCTGAAACTACAAAGTTTTAGGGAAAAAAAGACACCCCACCTACTTTTAGCTGCTGCTGTGTCTGCATCCGTAAAAATTCTCTCCGTGCCCCATGAATTTCAACAGGCAGTTTATCTCCTTTGTTCCATAAAACATTAGATGTAATTTTAATGGCCTAACCCCCAAAAGATAACCTGACAGCCATCAAACATTCAGCAGCATTCCAAATAACCTTCTGCTGGAGCCTGCCTTCTACGGGGCCATGTGGGTGTCAGACACACACAGCTGGAGTCACGCTGACATAGCTGGCATACCTGGACCGCAGTGGAATCTCGGGGGTACCAATCACAGGCCAGAGAGAAGCCGTCGGCCAGAAGAAACAACGTCAGCGTGCTCACATCTCTGCAGAAGGAGCTGTGTTGATAGTGATGGAAATGACAGTTGCAGCCAGAGGGGGACCGTGACCCTGAAGCAGAATGGGCACACACGTCAGTGATGCTGGCACCGTACAGAAGCATTCCGGGGGTTAGGGCCATGGCCGCACACTTCTTCTCCTGACCCCCAACCAGAAAAATTAAGAAGAGAGCAGATTTTCCCTAAAAATACTTCCTGAACAGAATGTCCTGCCATCTTCAGGGGTCTGAGAAATCCAGAGTGGATAATAATGGCCCGAAATTCGTTAAGCACTTAACCTCTACCAGACGGTGTGCTGGGCGTCTTAGGAAACATTCATTTACTTCTCGCTGCTCCATGGTGAGGTACTTTTCATAATTCCCACTTTAGGAAGGTGGAAACTGAGGCTAGAAAGGAGTAAGAAATGTACCCAGGGGCCTCCCTGGTGGCACAGTGGTTGAGAATCTGCCTGCCAATGCAGGGGTCACGGGTTCGAGCCCTGGTCCGGGAGGATCCCATATGCCGCGGAGCAACTGGGCCCGTGAGCCACAATTACTGAGCCTGCGCGTCTGGAGCCTGTGCTCCGCAACAAGAGGGGCCGCGATAGTGAGAGGCCCGTGCACCGCGATGAAGAGTGGCCCCCGCTTGCTGCAACTAGAGAAAGCCCTCGCACAGAAACGAAGACCCAACACAGCCAAAAATAAATAAATAAATAAATTAAAAAAAAAAAAAAAAGAAATGTACCCAAATTCCATAGCCAGTAACTGACAGAATCATGGACTTGAACCACAGTCTTTCAAAAGCAAAGCCCGGCTTCCTGACCACGGCACTCAAAGCCACGTGGCGGGTCCACAGACTCTGCGGCACCCACAGCAACCACTGTCCCAGATGGAGAAGGTCTGTGTGTTGAAGGTACAGAAAAATCCTTCGAAGGATTCTTTTTACCCCCCTGGTTTCCTGGGCGTCGGGCAGGCATGCTTAAACATGCTGTTCATTGAACCCTGGTTTTACTTCAAGACCCCTGGCTCAGCCCAGCGAGGGGATGTAAGGATGTTGGGGATGAGGCCACTCCCTTGGGGGAGACGGGGGGCTGAGCTGCAGGCATTTTTTACATCTCTCTTGAGTTTGGTCATTACTTTTCTAGCCAGGGTTGATCATCCTTTCTTTTTCTCTTTCCTTCAGGATTCTTCTTCTTCTTCTTCTTTTTGTTTTTATGCTATAAACCTTTATCTGACTTACTACATGTCAATTATGGTGCTAAATCACTAACATAAAACCATTAGCGGGCAGCGTCTCTTTGGTCCTCCAACAGTCAAGCGAAGTAGGTGCTGTGATTATCCTCATTTTAAGAAGATAAAGAAACGGGGGCTCAGAGAGGTTAAGTGATGTCTCCAGGGATGCCTGATTCAGTTCTCTGCTCTCTTAACCACACGGTCACAACCAGACTGTCTACTAATAGGGCCTTCGCTCTGCACAAGACACGGTTCAAATACTTCTTTTATAGTAACTGGTTCAGTCCTCACAACAACACCGTGCAGGGGCGCTATTATCCCTGTTTAACAGATGGGGAAACTGAGGCACAGAACGGTTGTGTCATTTGCGCAGGCTCACCCTGCTGGTAAGTGGCAGAGCTGAGATTATGCTTCACTGCTTATATTTTGTGATGAAATAGGAAGACATTCCTCAGTTTGGGTTTTGTTTTTCCCTTGAAATCTTCTGCGAGGGCCGGGGGTGGGATGCCAGGGTCCTGAGAATAGAGTCTCTGAGCTGCACTGGGAAGGGGTGCCAGGATGGCCAAGTCCCTGCAGCTCTGGAGATGGAGGGCGGTGGGGAGGGCGATGAGACAGCAGCCACAAGCCTGGGGTTTTGCCAGGGAAGACCTCAAAGCCCACTGGCGGGTTGGCACCCCTGAGCTGGGCAGTGCACCAAAACGAGTCGTGGCTTCAAGGAGACCAGCAGAACATGGTCCTTGGGAGAAGAGAAAGCCTGGGGGAAGGGCTGGCACGACCTCAGCCTTCAGATCTGAGAAGGGCTGTTCTGTGGACGAGGGCACGTAGGGAGCAGCTCTTCCAAGAGCCAGGCAAGAAAAAGTAGGTTTCTGTTTGGACAGCACCAGTGGGATTTCAGTGAGAAAGAGGGATTCAACCTGGCAACCCTGGCAGAGGGTGGCCACGGGTCCTTGCCCAGAGGAGGGGCCTCTAGAGAGAGGACATGGGCCACCCTGAAGCTGACCTCTTCATTGTCTCTGTCTTCTGAAACCCTACCCATCTTTGAAGCCTTGGTTCCATGGGCACCTCCTCCATGAAGCCCTTCCTGACCAACCATCCCCTGCACACCCGTAGAATTCACAGTTCTGTTCCAGGGGTATAAAGCCTAGGTACTCTGAGGTCCAGGCCAGTCCACGTTCATTCAGAGCAAGGGTCCCCCGTGGGCTGAGGTTCAGACCAGACGTTCGGGTGATAAAAGCCTCAGATACTCTGGAAGCCAGCCTAGTCAGTCCCGGGACCTCTCTCCCTAGAGACCCCATTCTTACAGCAAACATACCCTCCCTACATACCATCCAGCTGGCCTTGGGCACTGATGTCTTGCTGCCTCTCTGGTACGGTGTCTCCTGGCCATAGCAGCTTCTTGCATCTCTCAGATGCTCACAAGACAGTTAACGGAGCACCTAGCACGTACCAGGCACTATGTCCAGGGATTATCTCATTTAATCCTCCCAACAACCCTACGAGTCGGCGTTATTATTACCGTATTACAGAGGAGGAACCCGAGGCCCCAGTCCTCGGCAGCTAAGGAGCCAGCTGGCCCTGGACCACAGTGTTGAGACCCCAGTCAGGCATGAGAGTCTGGGATTTGTCTCCGACTTGTCCTCAACAAGACCACGTCAAGGACCTTCTTGGTACCTCCTATAGCTCCTAGTGAGTGCCTCTGCAGAGTAGTTGCTCAAGAAACGTTGGCTAATTGATTGTTCAAAGACGTTTCTAGTCTGCTTTTTCGGTAATCCGTGAGTTCGGGTGCTTTTGAGAGGACAGAATAGCGTTGAGTCCTTGCTAGACAAAAACCAGGTACTTCTTGGGAGAAGTGAGAGGTTTGCAGGCAGAGTCCTAGAAAATTTTATTCCAAGTCTTCGGGGTAACTGTGACACAATAAAAAAATATATATTTGGTCTTTGTCCCTGATTCCTAACACAGAGCTCCTAACTCCCTTGGAATTTCCTGAGTGATAAGAGTGTCTTTTGTTCTAATGAGGCCACTCTTGGTGGGTCCCTCGAGAGCTTCAGGATGGAGGCTGGTCACCAAGAAGACCAAGGCATGGTTAGAGGGTTGGAACTTTGTGTCCCATCTCCTTACCTCCTGGGAGGGGAGTGGGCTGGAGACTGAGTTCATCGCTAACGGCCGATGATGTAATCAATCATGCCTGGGAAGGTGGTGCATCTCAGCTCCGAGGGGACAGGAGGTCCTGTGCCTGGGATCCTTCCAGACCTCACCCTCTGTACCTCTTCTTCTGGCTGTCCATTTGTATCCTTTATAATATCCTTTATAATAAACCGGTAATAGCAAGTAAACTGTTCCTGAGTTCTATGAGTTGTTCTAGCAATGATCAAACCCGAGGAAGGGGTTGTGGGAACCCCTGAATTTATGGTCGATTGGTCAGGAGTCCCGGTGGCAACCTGGGACTTGTGACTGGCATCTGAGGTGGGCAAATCTTGTTGGCTGAGCCCTTCACCTTCGGGGTGTGCGCTAAATCTAGGTGGTCACAGTCGGAGTTGTATCGAACTGTCAGACACCCAGTTGGTGTCCAGAGAGTTGGAGAGTTGGTTGGTGTGGGGATAAACCCCACAGATTTGGCATCAGAAGTGCTGTGGGTGAACACAGTCTATAGTAGCAAAGAGAAATGTGAGGCTTTCAGGAAGACAGCTCACATCAGTTGACTGATTGACGTAGCCAATCCAAAACATTTTATTAACTGCTGTCCTTTTCTTCTGTCCTCCACTTGTAGGAGGACATATGACAAAACTGGCTCCTACAGGATTGATGTTGAAAATTCACCTTCCAGAAGATGCCCAGGCATCTGTGTAGACTGGACTTGGTCTCTACCCTCTCTGTTCTGGGCAGTCAGACCTGGTGCCTGCTGGTGACCTCAAGCCAGAAGAAGCCTCTCGCCAAGATCACCAAGAAGGTGGCATTTGTTTCTCCGTGCTGGCTAAGCTAGGAAAGCCTGGCTTCGAGAGGTTTTTTGTAACAAGAATTGAAACCTAAAGGATTTTTTTTTTTCAAATTATCCTTCAGCTGCCAGAAATGGAGTTTGGAAGAACTTCTCCAAACTCTGTAGGCTTTGGCCAATGGACCTTTTACTGTAACAAGTACATCAGAAGCCAGAAATAAATTGGGGAAGAAGGTACACACTTTACCAAAAGGTTTCTTGCTGAGCTAGACACTCTCCCACAGTGCATCTTTAAACTGAGAGCGTTTCGGACACATTTTAAATGGCTTCATTCACTTGAAAGTGAGAGCTGCCTGTTGCATTCAGAAAATCTGGTGAAGTGTACTTGATTTTGAAATCCTCAAAAATCATATCACGTTCAAGCTGAAAAGGGCATTTGAGTCTTATCTCCTCCGTTTAAAGGA
The DNA here is from genome assembly GCF_009873245.2 of Balaenoptera musculus. Lineage (NCBI taxonomy): Eukaryota > Metazoa > Chordata > Mammalia > Artiodactyla > Balaenopteridae > Balaenoptera > Balaenoptera musculus. The sequence goes on along the minus strand of NC_045794.1, from coordinate 4,224,366 downwards.
GATGACACAGCGACCTGGAGAAATTAAGTGACTTGGTGGCACCTCGAGGCTTTGTCTGCGGCAGGCCATCCAGTTTCCAGCTTTCTCCCGTTACTGGGGGCCTTCTTTGCGTCCCAACTACCCGACCGTCCCTGGTTAGGACTCTCTGCCTTGTCCTCAGCTGCTGTCCTGGATGCCTAATCATTGATTCCCTTCTGGATTTTTTTGGTATTGCTTTTTCCCGTTTTTATGGAAAATTTTCAAACGTAAAGGTAGAGAATATAATATAAATAACTCCCATGTGCTCTCACCCAGCTTCTACAATTATTAACATATGGCCAATCTTCATTTATCCATACCTAGCCCCAGATTCCCCTGCTGCACAGATGATTTTAAAGCAAATCCAAATATCACGCAATTTCATCTGTAAACACTCCAAGTGTACCCATGGAAGAACCCTCTCATACATACATATATATCTACAATACAGTGATCACAACTAACAAAAATGAACGATAATTCCTTAATAGCCAATTTCCCCGATTGTCTGTCTGTCACTCTTTTGCAATTGATTTGTTAGAATAAGGATCCAGTGGAAGGTTGGGTTGCAGGTATCAGGTAGAATGATTAGCTGCTCATTCAAAGTTCTTGCATGAGGATGTTTGCTGAATGAGAGGGAATAAATTATATAAGAAAAATGCTTTATGATAATTATAGATCACAGTTATCTATGCCTTTATACTTCCTAAGCTTCTTTGACCCATGACCTTCATGTCTGGAGATGTTATGGGATCCAATTAGTGGTCGAGCAGAGACCACCTGTTTCCTGAAAACAACAAAGCACCATGATAACCTCCAACTCCTTAAAATTGTAGCCTCTCCTTTTAAAAGGAGAGGCTCAAGAGATTCTCACCCTCTTCGAGACACTTTTTTTAGAGAAGCTCCTGTAACCTTCACAGGAACCCTGTGAAGTAGGTGCCTTCGTTCTCATTCCACTGAGGAATCCCAGGCACAGAGGGGCTGAGACATTTCCTCAAGGTCACCCAGCACCAGCATTTAAACTCAACTCTGTAGTATACTAATATATTACACCACCTGTAATATACTAGTATCGATTACAAGGCAACTGTAATTTTCAGTGTTGAAAAGTCACCTCGATTAACTTTTATCATTTTTCCCTTTTAGAATATGGCTTTGATTTATGAAATAAAATGCCGTTTAAGGCAACTTCGACTCTTCAGACATTTCATCAGTGCGGATGTGATTTTTCTTTTATCCGAATTCGTGAAGTTTTATACGACTTCCGACTAAATCATTAAGAGCTGAAAATAAATCCTAGACTCTGGACCTGTCCCACCTCCCCCGGCCAGTGGCTAAGGTCACAGAGTCCCCGCCTTGGCCTGGTCCTGCTTACTCTGTCTTGGGCTTTCAGGAGCAATCAAAGCCCTTTTTAGAAAATACTTCCTGGTTGTCTGTGGCCTTGGATGGACAGAGTTTTCCACTAGACTTTTTTTTTTTTTTTCCCCCAGCCACACTGGCCCTTAAGAAGATGTTACTCAAGACACCACACCTACTTCAAACATTTTTAGGGGCCCTGGCTGGGGCCTTGGGTGCGACTGCCAGGAACCCTACGGGAGGTGGAGCCCCGACTTGGGACCTGGCCTCTGTCTAGGTGCTGAGAGCCTGGGGGCCCACTGTCGCTGGGGGCGACTTTCTCAAAGGTCCCCCCACAGCGTATTCTTGTCAGGCAGCTGCTGCCCCAGCTGCTTCTCCCATGTTTCTGTCCCTGATGGGATAACCCCCCCTTTCTTTTTTTTTTTTAAGGGTTTTCTCCCCAAGTCTGTCTGTCAGGGAACAGCTGTGCTCTGATATTAGATAGAATGTTTTCTGTGCTCACCACGAGCTTAGGAACAAAAGGGTTTTAAGAACCCTGATAAATGAACAAGGTCCTTGGAAAGATGAAATGTTACCAGCAATGCAGACAGTCACAACTCTTGTGCATCTCGAAGGCTTTGGCCTTTGCAAAGCACAGGGCCGGGCGGGTATTTGGTGGTGGAGCCTTGGAGACTGGGATTTTTTTTCAGCCTCCGTCTCGACCCGACATGGGAAAGTCGGTTGGAAGGTGGCCTTTTCGCTGTCATCAAAGCCCTGAGCTGCTTTCCCACCGCTGCTTGTCCGGGGCCCAGGCCCCGTTGAAGGGGGTGGGTGCTGGGTATTGTCTGCACAGAGGCCATGGCTGGGGTTTCTGGTTTCTATGATCTTCCAGGTGGAGGTACTGAGGTTCTGTCCTCCCCCAAAGCGTGCCCAGCATCCTTGCTTACGCGCTGCCCGCCTGCAGGTGCCAGGCTGAGCGCCGGACAGTGGCCTGTTCCATCTGCCGGTGATGTCTGAGTCTCCACCCCTGACTTTCAAATGAGGAAAATGAACCTTGGGGAAGTTAATGGACTGGCCCAAGGTCCTAGCAAGCAAGGGGTGGAGCCAGCATTTAAACCCAGATTTGGGGGAGCCCAAAGCCTTGGCTTCTTTGGTAAAAGTGGCTTCCCTGGGTGTCTGGCCAGGGGCTCCTAGGCTGTTCCATGGTCCCACTTCTACGGAGGGCCTCCTTCTCACCAGAGCCTCTCTTCTTTCTTCAAACCCTTCTCCTCACCCCACCCTCCTCCATCCACACCCCTGAAGGATGTGCTCTGGTCCTTAATGCACCCTTTCAAGGTCATCCGACCCCTGCTTACTTGCTTTGGTTCACTTACTGCCCAGTCCACGGCCCAACACAGACATTTACTCCCCAGCCCAAGCTTCTTCCTGGTACCGCCCTGCATGGGAACAGAAAGGTCAGGGCGTGAAGTAAGATGACAGATGGAAAGAAAAGCCTCTCTCAGCCCTCGAGCTCTGTGAAATCCTTCATTATGGGATTTCCCTCGTCAGGGCTGCAAGGAGAAGCCCGAAGGCTCACAGCAAAAATCGATAACACATAAAGGAACTGTCCACACAGGCGCTGCTCATGACAGTGGAAACATCTGACAAGCTGCCCCAGGGGTGAGGGTAGTGGGGGGATGCACAAGGAGGAGGGGAGTGGAGAGGAAAGAAAAGAGGGAAATGACCAGCCTCATGATTTCATTTCCTGCCCGTTGGCACCCTGCCTGCTCTCTCCTCTGCAGAGATCCGAAGGTCTTTTAAAAATGCAGCAGGAAGGATTTAGGTTAGACTCTAAGTAGCACCTAGAGACCTGGGAATTGATCAAGGTACCTCCTTCTCTGGAAACTTGTAAGACCAGCGTTCAGACTCGCCACTGGGGGAGTTTAGGGATGGGCTAGACCCACGACTTTGGTCCTGTGGATTCAGGAATGAGCCTCTTGCCTTTGGAGGGTTCTCTTCTCAAGCCAGGCGGGGTCAAGTTAATAAGTCCACCACACGAGAAACTGCCAGGAGGTGGGCACGTATGCAGCGAACCCCAGAAACTCCTGTCTCCAGCCACACGCGTGCACATCTCTTCCTCCTCTGCCCTCCTCCTTCCCAAATTTTCTAATTTCCTTTACTCTCTGAAGCTTACATTACTCCTATGGAAAAACACAGACAAAGCATCTTTCTTTGGCGCTTTTCATGTCAATCAAAAGATTTGCCCAGGATACAGAATTGATCACAAAGCACATGTCTCCAGCAAGTTGGGGAGAGAAGGGAGGGTGGGTTCTGGTGCCCAGACGTGGTGAGGCTGCCCAAGAGTGACATCCTTGCCCACCGCTGCCCCGCGAGAGCTCCCTACACCTCCAGGTTCTTTTATGCAAACGGGAGGCTGTGAAAAGTGCAAAGACATTTTCACCGTGACCTCTGGGAGTATGTCGTGCCACCTGGAAAGGGTGTGGCAGGGGCAATGTGGCCTGGGGAAGGCTCCACGGCTCCCATGCCAGCGAACCAGCCGTGGGACCTTGGGCAAGTCATTTCACCCCGCTCTGGTCTCTGCTTCCCCTTTGGCCAAAAGGGGTTAATCTGAATTATCCTGCTTACCTCCTGGGGAACTCATGGGAATCAAGTGGAATAAAATTTAGAAAGTCCTTTAAAAGGTTGAAAGTGACCCTTAAGTGTGATGGTTGCTATTCTGGGTTTCAGAGAGCGAGGGGGAATAGGAACAAACAATAGGCCACCCACCCTCTCCTGCCAGGATTTGCCAGGGCCCTGTCGTGGCAGTGACCATACCCTGCCAGAAGCCGTGGGAGGAGAGGGGGTCCTGAAGCCAGCAGCATTTGGAACCGTGGCTGGTGAAACCACCCACCGCCCTCCTTGCCGGGCTGCTCCAAACCCCAGGAAAGGCAGAGTTTCTGTGGAAACTTAAGCCGTGCCTGCTGGACCAGACTGGGGTGGGAGTGGGAACTGCACCTGCCAAATGGTGGGCTTGGAGGGGGAGCGACAGCTGGAGGGTAGAGAGCTGGGTGGGGAGGGGTCGGAGCCCTTCCTGTGCCAGCCCTGCCAGGCCCGGGCACTGCCGCCTGCTCCCAGCACAGCCAAATGGTAGTGGGGGGGGGCGCTCTGAGTGGGGACAGGGCGGGGCTTGGGGAGCCTGTGTGTGGGATGCTGGAGAGGTCTGGGTACTCTCCAGGTGTGCACTGCCCATGGAGACCAGATGGGGGATTGAGTCCAGCCTGCCTGTCTTGGCTGCGTGTTCCTCCAGTGGAAGATGCTTGTTGCTTGGCTAGAATCTCCTGAAAGACCACAGACTCACCTGCTGCTCCTGGTGTACAAAGATCTCCCCTAGACCCATCCCCCCAATCCTACTTCCCCTTCCTCAACACACATCATAAGGTGACTCCTTACGAGACCTGGCCACAAACAAGTCTCAAGGCAGACGATCCACATGGAAATGTCCGAGCGGCTGTTCTCCGAGAAATCTTTTAAAAATCACAGGAATTGAGGAGAGTCTGAGTGCTGTGTGTGTTCGGTATTTTCTCTGCTTTGAAAACAAAACCGGAATCATAAATTGGCAAGGCTGGGAGGGTTCTTGAGACCACTGACTCTAAGCCCCATCTGCGTGGATGAGGAAGCCGGAACCCACAGGGTAGGTAGGGCCAGCTTAGCAGGACAGCCTGTCTCCTCCTTCTCTTTAAAACTTCGATTCATACGCCCTTTTACCCAGAAAGCAACCCACTCACCCCGCTCCCCTCACCCCATAGCGGCTCAGCTCCACACTCAGACTTCTGCCCAGTTGCTATTTTTGTGTACCTGCTGGGTGTGTCGTTTTTGTATGTGTCACTATGTATATATATATATATATATATTTTTTTTTTTTTTTTTGCTGCTTCCCACTAGCTATCTATTTTACATTTGGTAGTGTATATATGTGTATATATGTCCATGACACTCTCTCACCCTGTCACATCTCACTATGTACATTTTAATGACTTATTTCCCCTATTAACCTATAAGCTAGAAAAAATGGAGTCCTTTGGGTTTCTTCTTGTAAACTGCACACTAATGCCTCATTACCTAGTGACCTCGGACAAACGGCCCCCCGGCACCCATCTCAGGGGTCCTCCGACCCCCCAACCAGGGTTCAAATCCTGACTCTGCTACTTTCCAGCCGTGTGACTTTGGGCACATGGATGATTCCCTCTAGAAGTGGCACCCAGGGAGGGCGTCAGTCCTCGTCATTGCCATACCCACCCCCAAACACACAATGTGTAAAGTGAAAACAATGTATGGCGAAACCCACTTCAGGACGAATCCCCTGGTACCCCCGCAACCATAAATTTAAACGATTAAAATCTGGCAACTCCGTCACTTTCAGTTTCCTCATCTGTAAAAGGGAGAAGATGATATCTTCTAGGGTCATTGGGAAAGTTCAGTAAGACAGTCCATGTAAAGCACTTAGCACTTGGAAGACTGTTCAGTATATGTGAGCTCACGTACTCACTGGGGCTGGGGGTCCAATGACAAACAAAGCCTGGTCCCCACCCTCAAAATGCTCACAGAGGCAGAGAGAAGGCTGACAGGTGGTTCAATGAGGCTGTGTGGGACTTCCCCGGAGGTCCGGTGGTTAGGACTCCACGTTTCCAATGCAGGGGGCGAGGGTTCGGTCCCTGGTCGGGGAACTAAGATCCCACATGCCACGTGGAACGGACGAAAAATTTTTTTTAAATTAAAAAAAAAATGATGACTGTGTGATGAGATGGATGCAGTAACAGAGGGATGAAAGGGACAGTGTTAACCAGAGGAGGGGATGCTACGTCTGGAAAGAGGTCTGGGGAGATTTCACGGAGGATATAACACGCCTGAGCAAGAACGGGGAGCATAATAGGAGTTTCCTGGGCAGACGTGTGAATATCACACTAGCCCGAAAGAACATCCTGTAAGAAACCAGAGGCTATAAACATCATGGCGCCTCCGGGGAGTGTAAGTGACTGAGGGGAGTGAGAAGCGGCGGGCAAGGGGGCAGATTTGGAGCCAGCAAGAGTTGGCTTCCGCTCACGGCTCCACCCCTGGCCAGCTGCACGTGCAACAGCCTTTACCTCTGCTCAGAGCCTCAGTTTCCTCATCTGTAAAAAAGGCAGGATAACAGGACAATTACTCGCAATAATAAACGCCGGTGGCACCTACTTGGTAGCCTGTGCGCAGGGCATCCTAAGCTTCCCCAATGGTCTGGGCTTTGTCTGGAAGCTGCGGGATTCCAGGCTGGGCGAACCGCAGCGGAGATGGGAAGTCTTCAGGAAAACGCCAGGAGGGGCTGAACCACTAATGGCAGGGGTGGGGATGCCAATGTGGATGGGCTTGGGGCAAAATCGACTGTTTGTGAAACTTAAATGAGGTGAGTGATGGGGAAGAGGGTTGAGGCTGAAGCCCTTTACCAACTAGAATTATACAGGTGTGTGTGTGTGTGTGTGTGTGTGTGTGTGTGTGTGTGTGTGTGTGTATTAAAGGAAAGAGATGGAGAGTACACAGCAAGCACATGATAGACCTAGCATCGTTATTCCTCTTATCGTTACTGAGTTTTCCTTCTGGAGGGAAAACTGGCCCATCCCGCTCCTTTCCAGGATGAATAACCTGAGGCCCAGAGAAGCCAAGCCATCCCCCCAAGACCCCGGGGAGGAGTGGGGCTGGGGTGCGAATGGCCAGCGGAGGAACTGAAACAAGTACTGGGGACTCCTTGGGCCAGTGAAGCCAACGACGTTGGTTCAATGGCCCCCAGGTAGACACTACCGTACATTTTGGTTTTAAAAGCCATGGTATGTGCTATTTAAATCAGTCTTAAAATGTTGTGTCCTGCAAAAGGGACATGGACCCTTTTATGAGAGGCCAGTTGATGTCAGAGGCCAGAATCTAAAAACTGCTACCCAGTGTCCAGGAGGGTAAAACTGTGTCCGGAGGGCTGACCGTGGAAGCCCAGAGCCCTGGGGGGGGGCAGTGGTCACACCTCAGGCAAATGTTTCTGTGGCCTCCATGTCACTGGCCTGCGTTGTGACACAAGTCACTGGGACACTGGGAGGTTCCTGCTTGGCTGGGGGCAGGGGGGCAGATAGAGGTGGTGGGGAGAGAGAGAGCACATTTTTGTCCATAGGAAAAACTGGAAAGTCCCCTCCACGGGGTGCCCCCTGGATGGTAGAGCTGTCTGCCACACATTTTAATATTCAATAGATTCAGGAAAATCAGCTGCAAGAAAAGAATCACCTAGTTCTCCAAAGCCCAACAGAATGGGTTTGAGATTCTTCATGACTTTGTATTATTGGAGCCAATTCTTCCTTAGGCTAGTGGGGATGCTCCAGGGCTTTGATCTGACAGATGAGGGGTGATAGAAGGAAAGCTGGTGTGGTCCACAGGCAGTGAGCTGGCCCTTCTCAGGGAAGCAGGGAGAGTCTAATCCCAGGCTGTTTCCTTGCTCTTGGCTGAGCGTTGCTTGGAGGGTGGGAGCTGGGTAGCCCGGGTTCTTCACAGAAGCCCGTCCACCCCACCCCCCTTGGAAGGATAAGAGGAAGGTGAATTTGATGATTCTGGTTCCAAGTCCAAGGGTCATGGCTGCATCGGGTGAAGATCACCGGCACTCAGGAGATGAGGGGAGTCGCAGCTGCTTGGGGGACCCATGGAGCTGCAAAGAACCTTCCATGTGAGGATCCCAATGGCATGTGTGGTGGGGAGGCCCAGAAGAAATGGGGGAGGGGGTGGCGTGAAGGATGCTGGGATAAAGCCACTGCTGGGAACTAGCTGTGCCGTTGCTCTGAGCCCTGGACTTTCTGGGGGCCACGGGGTGCTTCTCTGGAGAGCTTCTGAGGAAGGAAGAGGTAGACGGGGGCCGGGGGAGGTGGTGCCTCAAACCCTGCCTGACAGAACTGCTGACATAACAAGAGTCCTCAGGACCTGCTGTGGGGGAGACCCTTCCACAGAGGAAGCAGTTTTCAACATTCAGTTGACAAACCATGTGCTTGTGCCGGTGGACACGTTTACAGAGGATGCTGACTCGCTCTGTTTTGTTCCGGGTTAAAAATAAAATTTCGGGTGGGAAATTTGGAGCCCATCTTCACAAGGGTATTGAAGGAGATTCCAGAAAGGGGAGGCCCTCTTGCCCAAGGTCTCTTCCTTAGGCTGTCACTCCTGCCTGTCTCTAGTGGCCAAGAGAGCGGAGCCATGGGATAGGAAGAGGGGCCGGGGGGGTTTGCAATGACCTCTGGTCTGGCTCCCGCTCCTCTCCTGGGTCCATTGAGCCTCCTGGGAAACCGTAACTCAGTCCTCCTGCCCATTTGGCAACATGGGTGATCTTTCCCAAGGGTGGGACTGGCCACTTTTTCTAGCCGGGTTCCAAACAGGCTGTTCCTCCTGGGTCTGGTCCTCCGGCCATGGGTCAGGATAATTCACATCATCCCTCCTTGATCTCATGGTCCCCAAGATCCAACATCGCCTCCTGCACACAGTAATGGCCTCACCTAGCTTAAAGGGGAGACGGCCCGTTTGTGATGGTCTGATTCAGAGTGTGGCCAAATAAGGAAGCTCTGCCTTTCCAACAGAGTCTGCTGGCCACTCTGCCCCACCCTCAGCATAGGATATACCAGGAGCGTCTCCTGGGTTCGGTGTAGAGATGAGGGTGAGAGAGACAGGAAACAAAGGTCCCAGCATCCGTGCTCCCCACAGTTCAGAGCCCCTGGCTGGACACACATATAAAACTAACTGTAGCGCTGGGGGCTAAATGGGGCCCTGGGAATGCAGAGGAAGGCGAGACGCCCCATCCCAGCATGTGGGCGGGGAATCGGGAAAGCTGAGAGGAGGAGGGATTTGATTCAGAATTTGGAGGACAGTGGGATTTTGGTAGGGAGAGACGGGGGTGGCACTCCCAGACACAGCAGGATTTGAGCCACGGTCTGGGGACAAGAAACGCTGAGTGTAAGGAATGGCACAATGACCGAGCCATGGATGTTTGGGGAGGTGGGTGATTAGAGTGAGGATTAGAGTGAGAGTGTAGAAATCGGCATTGGAGAGACGGGGGCTCCATAAGAACTACGGAGGACACTAATTCTACCCTAAAGATTTTGGCTTTTATCCTCCGGGCACTATAGCCCCACTGAGTGTTAAGGGCTTGAGAAACACTGTCTGTCCTCATGTGCGCCTTCCTTTCTCTAAGAAGGCTGCTGGAGCCAGGGGCTCAGGTTGGTTGAAGCTAACCAGCTGGGTGTGCAAAGGCCCTGTGGTCACAGTGCTCTCTATGAGCTCTGTAAGCACTTCGGCCCGGGTGAATCACCAGAGCAGCAGGTGTGGATGTACCTGGCGGGGAGGAGCACAGTGGCCGACAGAACCAAAACGCAGCCAGACCGAGGCCCAGGAGCAATTCGGTAACTTGGTGCAGCGAAAAGAATAATGGGACCCAAAGCTCAGGCTACCCAAGCCCCTGCTGGTTCTGTTGTGAACAAGATTAGTGTGTTTGCACGGACAAGTCATTCAGCACACGCATTGCACACTGGGCCCTGAGCTGGACGTGGAAATGCAAAAGGAAGGGACCCAGTCCCATCCTCAGGGATGCACACAGGCTAGACAGAGAAAGAAGTCGTTTCAGTACCATATCGTGTGTCCTACGTTCCTTCCACCTGTGACTATCTGTGACCTTGTTCTGTGCCTGTTTCTATAACCCAGGCCTAGCTGATGGCCAGCGTGCTGGGCCACCGGGCACAAGTCCATGGGCTCATTTCTCTCCAGATGCAGGGGACCCCAGGAACCCTTCTTCCTGACCTCCCCCAGTCCACAGGCTTCTTCCCTGCACAGTCACAGAAAACCTGGGAATTGGAATTTGAACAGAAGCCATCAGTAAGGGGTGTGTAGTGTATGCCGTGGGTACATTCCTTATATATGTGCCAGAAAAGGCCTGATTCTGCCGATAGCTCTTATCTCATGGCCTGTCCTGAAAAGGGGGGTTTTGCTATGATATTTCTCCAAGATTGTGGCCGCCCTCCAGATCCATGGACTCCCAAGGGTCAAGGAAAACCCCACTGTCTCAATGGGGAACCAGGACACACAGAGTTCATCAGAACAGACAGAGCCTTGGGCTCTAAAAAACACAGACAGGCTCTTGGAGGAGGAAAGTACCCGAGACCCAGGGCAGGAGTCCATCACCCACCTCCCTGACTCAGCCCAGCTCTGCCCTGCTTCCCAGGCCACGTTCCTTATGCAAACCAGATTCTCCCTCACTACCACCCCCTCTGCCTCTGCTCCTGCCACCCCTGGGGTCAGTCTGCACACGGGCTGGTCTCTGCCTTGGAGATGCCAGACCCTTCTCTCCATCAGTCCCTGTCACCCCCCTCCAAGCCCAACTTCCAAGACGCTTTCTTGGACTGGTCCTTCGTGCCACTGATCACCCCATTTTTCAGCATGTGCTCAGTACTCACACTCTTGGCCTCCCTCCACCTGGTGTCCCCTCTCAGGGCCTTATTCCTGAGCTATGTGACAAGTGAGGGGACTAAGAGGGGCTGACCTCAACAGTGGTCCCCCCCCCCCCGGGGCACCCAGACACAGGGGGTGTGCCAGATGTGTGGGGTTAGGAAGAAAATGGTAAACTTCTATTTATTTTAAAAAATACTATTGTGGGACTTCCCTGGCTGTCCAGTGGTTAGGACTCCACGCTTCCACTGCAGGGGGAGCGGGTTCAATCCCTGGTCGGGGAACTAAGATTCCGCATGGTACACGGTGTAACCAATAACAACAACAAAAAAATACCATTGTAAAGCAAGGGCTTTAGTAATCATGTATCAGTATTTGTTCATAA